>NC_142794.1:41403664-41739880 GCF_049724085.1 Artemia sp. Qi Xiang Cuo
CCTATACACGCAAGCAAATAACATGGGAATTCCTATACATGCAAGCAAATAACATGGGAATTCCTATACATGCAAGCAAATAAAATGGGAATTCCTATACAAGCAAGCAAATAACATAGGAATTACTATACATGCAAGCAAATAACAAAGTAATTGCTATACATGCAAGCATATAACATGGTAATTCCTATACAAGCAAGCAAATAACAAGGGAATTCCTATACAAGCAATCAAATCACATTGGAATTACTATACAAGCAAGCAAATAACATAGGAATTCCTATACAATCAAGCAAATAAGATGGGAATTCCTATACAAGCAAGCAAATAACAAGGGAATTCCTATTCATGCAAGCAAATAACATTGGAATTCCTACACACGCAATCATATATCATGTTATGTAAGATACATGAAATAAAATTACATGTGTATTCATATACATGCAAGCAATTAAGAAGTGAATTACTATACACGCAATCAAATAACATGGGAATTCCTATACACGCAAGCAAATAACTTGGGAATTCCTATACATGCAAGCAAATAACAATGGAATTCATATACATGAAAGCAAAAAAACGTGGAAATTCATATACATGAAAGCAAATAACATGGGAGTTCCTATACATGCAAGCAAATAACATGGGAATTCCTATACACGCAAACAAATAACATTGTAATTCCTATAAAAGCAAGCAAATAACATTGGTATTCCTATACATGCAAGCAAATAACATGGGAATTCCTATACATGCAAGCAAATAACATGGGAATTCCTATACATGCAAGCAAATAACAAGGAATTCCTATACACGCAAGCAAATAACTTGGGAATTCCTATACATGCAAGCAAATAACAAGGGAATTCCTATACAAGCAATCATATAACTTGGTAATTCCTATACACGCAAGCAAATAACTTTGGAATTCCTATACATGCAAGCAAATAACATGGGAATTCCTATACATGCAAGCAAATAACATGGGAATTCCTATACATGCAAGCAGATAACCTGGGAATTCCTATACACGTAAGCAAATAACATGGGAATTCCTATACATGCAAGCAAATAACAAGGGAATTCCTATACACGCAAGCAAATAACATGGGAATTCCTATACAGGCAAGCAAATAACAAGGGAATATCTATGCCTGCAAGCAAATAGCTCGGGAATTCCTATACACGCAAGCAAATAACATAACCATTTCTTTTATTCAAATCCCAACCACAAATCAAGTTATCGTATATTGAACAACCTCTGATTGGGTCATAAAAATGCCCACGTCAAACGATACATTCATTGTGCAATTCCTTATCAAAAACAAAAAGCTTTATACCCTCTTTTTCCAATGAGAGTTAGCTTTAGCAACGACGACATTCCTAACAAACTATTCTTGACTAAAGGCAATTGTCCAAAAAATCAATCACACTAGGACCGGTATTGCGTACTCGTTCCTCTTTGAAAGATGTATTGACCTCTAGATTAGAATTACCTACCAGAAAAACCGGGTAGGTTTGCGGGTAGGGTTTCAAGTGCCTATGGCCTTACTACTAACATCAAAACTTAAAACGACAGAAAACATTACGTATATGATTAGGTTCACCCCTAGTCAATAACTTGTCCTTTACGTTAAAGATTTTTTTAGTACTTTCATAATGAGATATTTATTCTAATTAACGGCCCTTGTTATTAAGAGTTCATATTTAAATAATTTGAACAAAATTCGAACTTTAGCTTAGAGAGCAAGGTACTGAATACGGAGTAAACCTTCTAATATACGCATTAAATATATATGAACATAGAAGTTAGTTACGTAAGTTAATTCGTAAGTTACGTATATTTATTACTAATAAAAACGTTCGTAAATAAAATTAAACAAGTTTCGAGAAAGACATTCAACCAAATAAAAGTAAAATTAATATGCAAATTTTGATTTAATTATTCATGTACGGTGAGCCGAAGTCAAAACCTGCATTAATTCAAAAACGTTAAAAAATAAGATAAAAAAACACAAGTTTTTTTTAACTGAAAGTAAGGAACGACCTTAGAACTTAAAACGAACAGAAATTATTCCGTATATGAGAGGGGCTGTCCCCTCCTCGACGCTTCGCTCTTTACGCTAAAGTTTGACTTTCTCACAACTCTTTTTTTTTAATGAAAAACTTTAGCGTAAAGAGTGAGGTGTTGAGGAGGGGACAGCTCCTTTCATATACGGAATAATTTCTGTTCGTTTTAAGTTTTAACGTTGTTCCTTACTTCCAGTTAAAAAAAAAACATTGTTTTTTTTATTTAATAGCCCAAGAGAGCGGTATTGAACCACATTTTTCGTATAGCCTATTGTTTGAAATACGGTCAGTCAGCCGGGTACCCAGAACAATCCTTAAGCAATTTCTCTGGAAAACATCTAGCAAATCTTCATCCGCTTTTCGGAGCGTCCATGCTTCAGAGCCATATTTGACCACTGTCATCACTGTAGCTTCTAAGATTCTAATCTTGGTTTGCAGACTTATCTTCCTATTTCTCCGGACTTTTTTTAACTGTGAAAAAACATCCTGAGCCTCGGCTATTCTATCTTTAACATCTTCACTGCTCCCACCATCTTTACTAATAATACTACTAAGGTAAGTGAAGCTGCCCACCTGATCAATCTTTCCATTACCCAACGTCACCTTTTCATCTTCACTTATTCCTAGCCTTAGTGACTTAGTTTTCTTAATAATAATTTTCAAACCAATTCTACCACCCTTAACTCGCAAAACCTCTAAAAGTTCATTCATTTTGATCACACTTTCATCTAGGATGCTTAAATCATCAGCATAATCTAAGGCCAGGAGACTTTTCCCTCCCCATTTGATTCCGTGGTCTCCCATTGCCATTCCTGCGCTCCTTAAGACTAAGTCCATCAAAATTATCGATATAAATGAATGTAGAATATAACCCAGCTTAACACCTGATTTAAAACAAAATTACCTACGAGTGTCATCTCTTGGCTTAAACGCAGCAGTGGTATTCTCGTACACAGCACTAATCACTTTAATGTGTTTGTCTGGTATACCATACAAGGATAAGACCTTTGCTAAAGCTCTTCTATCAACAGAATCGAACGCTTGCTCGTAATCTATAAAACTGAGGACCAAAGGTGTTTGCTCAATTATTAGCCTAAGAGTGAAAATTTGGTCGACACATCCTCTACCTTTTCTAAAAACACATTGTTCTTCTCTTAAAACTTTGTCTACGGCATTTCTCAGTCTAAAAAAGTATTGTATTAATAAGTAATTTACCACCTACAGAAACCAGATTAATGCCTCGATGATTTTCACACTGACTTTTATCACCTTCCTTATAAAGTGGCATAATTAAGGTTTTCCTAAAATCGTCAGGTACTTCCCCTTTTTCAAAAATCATATTCATAATCTTCAGTAACTTATTTCTAACCTCAGAGCCACCATATTTAAGCAACTCATTTACCACCCTATCAGCACCTGGAGCCATATTATTCTTTAATCCTTTTAGTACTGTTGCTAATTTTCTCCTCACAAAACAAATCTTCTTTCACATCCAAGGTATCACAGATTTTTTCAGTGTCCTTTTTATCCTTTCCGGCAACTCTATCTTAGTTAAGCAAGTTTTCACAATGTTCGGCCCATCTCGCTTTGGTTCTTTCCTTGTCGCTAATTGTGGCTCTATACATATGTTTAACTAGGAGGATGCCAGATTGATTACTCCCTCTCAATTTGTTAACGTGCCAGTACAATATATTACTATTATGCCGTCTAGCTGCATCTTAAAGATCCTCTGCAATTTTGTCCCTGGCCTCAACTTCGCACCTTGTTAGTTCATATTTTAATGCTTTTTCCACTTTCTTTACATTCCTTTTGTTTTAATATGATTTATCACTGGGATAATTCTTGTAAAAGTCGTTTCTCCATTTTATTGATCATAAAGCTCTTTCACTAATATTTTTAGCTGTAGTTCTAGCTTTCTTTCCCTAATACACCTTCAGCAACTTCACAAATTATTTTTCTAAAATTATTCCAACCATCTTCCACATTATCAAATTTTAAACTCTCGAGTTTAGTATTCAACTGTTCCTGGAAAGTTTCTATCAAATTCTCATCCTGGAGTCTACCAACATCATAACTTCCCGGGAGGTAGTTATCCTTCCGATATTTCAGCTTTAAATTAACCCTTGACACATATATATATATATATATATATACATATGTATATATATATATATATATATATATATATATATATATATATATATATATATATATATATATATATATATATATATATATATATATATATATATATATATATATATATATATATATATATATATATATATATATATATATATATATATATATATATATATATATATATATATATATATATATATATATGGTACTTTTCAATTAGCTGGTACCAACGCGAGAAGTCAAGTTTTGTTAATGCTAATGAAATAAAACAAAATTTTGATGGAAATATAATAGCTCAGAAACAAATTTGGGCTGTATATTTGTACATTAGGGGGTGGGGGCAAAGCATAGCATGTTTTAAATAGGTAGCCAAGCCTAACCTAACCCGGGTACCTTTTTCCCCCTAAACCCAAAAAAAACAATACTTTAAATATTGTAAACGCAATGACAAACCACGGTTTGCGATCCAAGTCTCTATTGACAGACACCCGTTTGACTAGTTTCCTTTAGCATCTTCCCTATACAATATTTCGCGTGGCTATCAGCTAATTGAAAAGCCCATACAAAAATACTATATATATATATATATATATATATATATATATATATATATATATATATATATATATATATATATATATATATATATATATATATATATATATATATATATATATATATATCTATATATATATATATATATATATATATATATATATATATATATATATATATATATATATATATATATATATATATATATATATATATATATATATATATATATATATATATATATATATATATATATATATATATATATATATATATATATATATATATATATATATATATATATATATATATATATATATATTATATATATTATATATATATATATATATATATATATATATATATATATATATATATATATATATATATATAATGACGCAGTGGGTTTTGTGGGCTTCTGCAGTGAGACGATACCCAAACCCTTGTTTGTAGTTATTTAATCCGATTCAAACTTGATTTGTATATTCAATTTAAGTTTTCACTCCTTTTAAGATTTATTTATTTATTTACATTAATATATATTATATGTTTGTTCACATTTATTGTTTATTTAATTTCTGTTCGTTTTAAATTTCATTTATACTTTAATAGCAAAATATTTGTTTTCGTTTTAAGCTTGATTTTCATATTCAATCTAAGCATTACTCGCTTTAAGATCTATTTATTCATTTATATTATTGTTTGTTGTATGTTTTTGGCTATGATTGTTTATTTAATCTCTGTTCGTTTTGGGTTTCATTTATTCATTAATAGTAATTTCTGGTCGTTTTGAGTTTTAATTTTAACAGGTATTTGTATCTCCTGAGCTTAAGTTTAAAATGACCTTTACTTTTCTTTGAAAAACTTATTTTTCGGAAAGTTTGTTTTTAATTAATTACAAAGAAAAGAGTAGAAGCAAATCTTATAGGGAGTTAATTGAGAAGAAAATAAGTGGCAATTAGACTGTACGACGGGTATGCACATCACTCCTGGCCAGCGGGTTAACTATCCACTTTGGCAATTAGCGTTACAAAAACTAAGCGCATGATCATAACGTTATAAAAAGATGAAAAAGTGCACTGATTAACTAGTAGAAATTAATAGATAATAAAGCAAGCTACCTAAAGTACACGGCTGAAATAAATTTATTAAGGCATTGACACCCAGAAAGATCTGGAAAATCAGATAAGTGTTCTGATCTTTGTCATGACGATAAAAGAATTATAAAGAGATAAAAATAATAAAAAAAATGAGAAAGACAGGAAAGGAAAATGCACACCATGCAAGCAGTGAGTTTCTCCAGTGAAGAGACATGATGCCATCATCCTTGATTCGATGAGCAACTTTCAGTGTGACTGGATCAATGAGTCCTAAAAACATCTCAAATCCAACGGCCAACAAATCACCTGAAAAAACAAAATTAGGGCAGTTTGGAAGATTAAAGAAAAAGTAAAGAATATGGCACTTAACTCTTAAAGCCCAAATCGGTAGTTCTGATCTCCGTTTCAAGACCCTTCAGCCAGGAATTGCGATGGGGGGTTGGGGTCAGCCATCCTGTGCTACAGCGTTACTATAGGCAACGCTGTAGCGTTGCCTGTAGTAAAGGCCATACGGCTCGAATGTTTTATTTATTTTTTTTTTTCTCAGAGGCACTTCATACAGAAGGGGTCGTCGTAGAAACTTCAAAGGGGCCTCATTCGATTGGAAAATCGAGAGTTCTAGTGCCCTTTTTAATAGTCGAAAATGATTGGAGGGCACCTAGCCCCCCCCCCCCATGCCCATCATTCCCCCAGACGCATCCAATCAAAATTTTGAGATAGCCATTTTGTTGAGCGTAGTTGATTTCCAGATAGAAAATATATTTTTGAGAAGGACACTCCCCAACAACCCTCAGGGCAAGGGTTCCAACAGATAGAAAATATATTTTTGAGGAGGACACTCCCCCACAACCCTCAGGGCAAGGGTTTTAAGTTATGCCCTGGGGGCATATAGGGTTTTTTATAGAGGGCCTTGTCGTAGAAACTTCAAAACAGGCTCAATCGATTGGAAATTAAAGGGCTAGTGTCCTTTTTAATAGTCAAAAGTGATTGGAGTGTAACTAGCCCCCCTTCCCCCCACGCCCATCATTTCCCCAAAAAAATCCAATCAAAATTTTCAAATAGCCATTTTGTTCAGCGTAGTTGATTTCCAGATAGAAAATATATTTTTGAGGAGGAAACTCCCCTACAACCCTCAGGGCTAGGGTTTTAAGTTATACCCTGGGGGCATATAAGGTTTTTGTAGAAGGCGTTGTCGTAGAAACTTCAAAAAAGACTCATTCAATTCGAAATTCAAAAAGCTAGTGCTCTTTTTAATAGTCGAAAGTGATTGGAGTGCAACTAGCCCCCCCCCACGCCCATCATTTCCCCAAACACATCCAATCAAACTTTTGAGATAGCCATTTTGTTCAGCGTAGTTGATTTCCATATAGAAAATATTTTTTTGAGGAGGAAACGCCCCCAGAACCTTCAGGGCAAGGGTTTTAAGAGATGCCCTGGGAACATATAAGGTTTTTATAGAAAGTGTTGTCGTAGAAACTTCATAAAAGGCTCATTCGATTGGAAATTCAAAGGGATAGTGCCCTTTTTAATAGTCGAAAGTGATTGGAGGGGAACTAGACTCCCCCACGCCCGTCATTCCCCCAAACGCATCCAATCAAAATTTTGATATAACCATTTTGTTGAGCGTAGTTGATTTTCACATAGAAAACATTTTTTTGAGGAGGACAAACCCCCACAACCCCCCGGGCAAGGGTTTTAAGTTATGCCCTGGGGCATATAAGGTTTTTTAGAAGGCGTTGTCATAGAAACTTCAAAAAAGGCTCATTTGATTGGAAATTCAAAGGGATAGTGCCCTTTTTAATAGTCTAAACTGATTGGAGGGCAACTAGCCCCTCCCTCCTCCCCCCACGCTAATCGTTCCCCTAAACACTTCCAATCAAAATTTTGAGATAGCCATTTCGTTCAGAATAGTTGATTTCCAGATAGAAAATATGTTTTTGGGGAGGACAATCCCCCACAACCGTCAGGGCAAGGGTTTTAAATTATGCCCTGGGGGCATATAAGGTTTTTATAGAAGGCGTTGTCGTAAAAACTTCAAAAAACGCTCATTCGATTAGAAATTCAAAGGGCTAGTGCCCTTTTTAAAAGTCGAAAGTGATGTTATTTGGGCCATTTTGTTCAGCGTAGTTGATTTCCAGATAGAAAATACATAATAAGTTTATATATTAATAGATATGTTTCGATGTTTTATTGTTTTTTTAGTTTTGCAAAGCCAGTCCCGTCCGCAAACCCCTCTTCACTAAACCCGACCCCCTCCTCCCATTTGTTGCACAAATGGGAGGTTTGCTCTACATACTGCTTGTTAGTGGTTACGTCTTTTATAAAGCTATTTTATTTTTATTTTTTTTAATTAATGTTTTCTGCTACTACGTCATTGACAATAGAAAACCAAAGGTCATAAAGGCCATAAGACTTTAATGTTTTATTGGGTCTTCCAGAGGCAACGCTGTAGCGTTGCCTATAGTAAAGGCCATACGGCTCCAATATTTTATTATTATTATTTTTTTTTCTCAGAGGCACTTCATACGGAAGGGGTCGTCGTAGAAACTTCAAAGGGGACTCATTCGATTTGAAATCAAGAGTTCTAGTGCCCTTCTTAATAGTCGAAAATGATTGAAGGGCCATTAGCCCCCCCCCCCCCACGCCCATCATTCCCCCAAACACATTCAATCAAAATTGTGAAATAACCATTTTGTTCAGCGTAGTTGATTTCCAGATAGAAAAAATATTTTTGAGGACGACACTCCCCCACAACCCTCAGGGCAAGGGTTTTAAGTTATGCCCTGGGGGCATATAAGGTTTATATAGAAGGCTTTGACGTAGAAACTTCAAAACAGGCTCAATCGATTGGAAATTAAAGGTCTAGTGTTCTTTTTAATAGTCAAAAGTGATTGGAATGTAACTAGCCGCCTCCCCCCCACTCCCATTATTCCCTCAAACACCTCCAATCAAAATTTTAAGATAACCCTGTTGCTCAGCATCGTTGATTTCCAGCTAGAAAATGTGTTTTTGATTAGGACAGTCCCCAACAACCCTCAGGGCAAGAGTTTTAAGTTATACTTTCGGGGCATATAAGGTTTTTATAGAAGGCATTGTCGTAGAAACTTCAAAAAAGGCTCACTCGATTGGAAATTCAAAAAGCTAGTGACATTTTTAATTGTCAAAAGTGATTGTAAGGCAACTAGCCCACCCCCCACGCCCATTATTCCCCCAAACACATCCAATCCAAATTTGGTGATAGCCATTTTGTTCAGGGGAGTTTATTTCCAGTTATAATATATATATTTTTGAGGAGGAAACTCCCCCACAAACCTCAGGGCAAGGGTTTTAAGTTATACCCTGGGGGCATATAAGGTTTTTATAGAAGGCGTTGTCGTAGAAACTTCAAAACGGGCTCATTCGATTGGAAATTAAAGGGCTAGTGCCCTTTTTAATATTCGAAAGTGATTGGAAGGCAACTAGCCCCCCCCCACGACCATCATTTCCCCAAACACATCCAATCAAAATTTTGAGATAGCCATTTTGTTCAGTGTAGTTGATTTCCAAATAGAAAATATATTTTTGAGGAGGATACTCTCCCAGAACCCTCAGGGCAAGGGTTTTAAGTTATGCCCTGGGGGCATATATGGTTTTTATAGAAGGCGTTGTTGTAGAAACTTCAAAACAGGCTCATTCGATTGGAAATTAAAGGGCTAGTGCCCTTTTTAATAGTCGAAAGTCATTGGAGTGTAACTAGCCTCCGCCCCCCCCCACGCCCATCATTTCCCCAAACACATCCAATCAACATTTTCAGATAGCCATTTTGTTCAGCGTAGTTGATTTCCAGATAGAAAATATATTTTTGAGGAGGACACTCCCCCACAACCCTCAGGGCAAGGGTTTTAAGTTATGCCCTGAGGGGCACATAGAGGTTTTTATAGAAGGCGTTGTCGTAGAAACTTCAAAACAGGCTCAATCGATTGGAAATTAAAGGGATAGTGTCATTTTTAATAGTCGAAAGTGTTTGGAGTGCAACTAGCCCTTCCCCCTCGCCCATCATTTCCCCAAACACATCCAATCAAAATTTTGAGATAGCCATTTTGTTCAACGTAGTTGATTTCCAGATAGAAATATATTTTTGAGGAAGACACTCTCCCACAACCCTCAGGGCAAGGGCTTTAAGCTATGCCCTGGGGGCATATAAGATTATTTTAGAAAGCGTTGTCGTAAAAAGTTCAAAACAGGCTCACTTGATTGGAAATTCAAAAGGCTAGTGCTCTTTTGAATAGTCAAAAGTGATTGGAGTGTAACTAGCCTCCTCCCCCCCGCCCATCATTTCCCCAAACACATTGGAAAATAAAGTTATAGTATAGCCATTTTGTTGAGCGTAGTTGATTTCCAGATAGAAAATATATTTTTGAGGAGGACACTCCCCCAGAGCCCTCAGGGCAAGGGTTTTAAGTTATGCCCTAGGGGCACATACGGTTTTTATAGAAGGCGTTGTCGTAGAAACTTCAAAACAGGCTCATTCGATTGGAGATTACAGGGCTAGTGCCCTTTTTGATGGTTGAAAATGATTGGAGAGCAACTAGCCTTCCCCCACGCCCATCATTTCCCCAAACACATCCAATAAAAATTTTGAGATAGCCATTTTGTTCAGCATAGTAGATTTCCAGATAGAAAATATATTTTTGAGGAGGGTACTCCCCCACAGCCCTCAGGGCAAGGGTTTTAAGTTATGCCCTGGGGCATATAAGGTTTTTATAGAAGGTGTTGTCGTAGAAACTTCAAAATATGTTCATTCGATTGGAAATTAAAGGGCTAGTTCCCTTTTTAATAGTCGAAAATGATTGAAGGGCAATTAGCCCCCCCCCCCACGCCCATCATTCCCTCAGACACATCCAAACAAAATTGTAAAATAGCCCGTTTGTTCAGAGTAGTTGATTTATAGATAAAAAACAAATTTTTGAGGAGGACACTCACCCACAACCCTCATGGCAAGGTTTTTAAGTTATGCCCTGGGGACATATAAGGTTTTTATAGAAGGCGTTGTCGTAAAAACTTCAAAACATGCTCAATCGATTGGAAATTAAAGGGCTAGTGTCCTTTTTAATAGTCAAAAGTGATTGGAAGGCAACTAGCCCACCCCCCACGCCCATAATTCCCCCAAACACATCCTATCAAAATTTTGAGATAGCCATTTTGTTCAGCGTAGTTTTTTTCCAGTTATAAAATATATTTTTGAGGAGTAAACTCCCCCACAACCCTCAGGACAAGGGTTTTAAGTTATGCCCTGGGGACATATAAGGTTTTTATAGAAGGCGTTGTCGTAGAAACTTAAAAACAGGCTCATTCGATTGGAAATTAAAGGGCTAGTGCCCTTTTTAATAGTTGAAAGTGATTGGAGGGAAACTCGCCCCCCCCCCCCCACGCCCATCCTTTCCCCTGACCCATCCAATAAAAATTTTCAGAGAGCCATTTTGTTGCACGTCGATGATTTCCAGATAGAAAATATGTTTTTGAGGGGGTGACTTCCCCACAACCCCTAGGGCATGGGGTTTAAGTTATGCCCTGGGGGCATATAAGGTTTTTATAGAAGTCGTTGTCGTAGAAACTTCAAAACAGGCTCATTCGATTGGAAATTAAAGGGCTAGTGCCCTTTTTAATGGTTGAAAATGATTGGAGGGCAACTAGCCTTCCCCCACGCCCATCATTCCCCAAAACACATCCAATCAAAATTTTGAGATAGCCATTTTGTTCAGCGTAGTTGATTTCCAGATAGAAAATATATTTATGAGGATGTGACTCACCCAGAATCTTCAGAGCAAGGCTTTAAAGTTATGCCATGGGGCCGTATATGGTTTATGTAGAAGGTATAGTTGCAAGAACTTAAAAACAGGCTCAATCGAATGGACATTAAAGAACTAGTGTCCTTTTTAACAGTCGATAGTGATTGGAGTGTAACTAGCCTCCCCTCCCCCCACGCCCATCATTCCCCCAAACACATCCGATCAAAATTTTGAGATAGCAATTTTTTCCGCGTAGTTGATTTCCAGATAGAAAATATTTTCTTGAGGAGGATGCTCCCCCACAACCCTCAGGGCATGGGTTTTAAGTTATGCCCTGGGGGCATATAAGGTATTTATAGAAGGCGTTGTCGTAGAAACTTCAAAACAGACTCATTCGATTGGAAATTAAAGGGCTAGTGTCCTTTTTAATAGTCGAAAGTGATTAGAATGTAACTAGCCCCCTCCCCCCCACTCCCGTTATTCCCTCAAACACATCCAATCAAAATTTTCAGATAACCATGTTGCTCAGCATAGTTGATTTCCAGCTAGAAAATGGATTTTTGAGGAGGACACTCCCCAACAACCCTCAGGGCAAGGGTTTTAAGTTATACTTTCGGGGAATATAAGGTTTTTATAGAAGGAGTTGTCGTAGAAACTTCAAAAAAGGCTCGCTCGATTGGAAATCCAAAAAGCTAGTGCCCTTTACAATTGTCACAAGTGATTGGAGGGCAAATAGCCCACCCCCCACGCCCTTTATTCCCCAAACACATCCCCTCCAAATTTGGAGAGATCCATTTCGGTCAGGGGAGTTGATTTCCGAATAGAATATATATTTTCGAGGAGGTAACTCTCCCACAACGCTCAGGGCAAGGGTTTTAAGTTATACCCTGGGGGCATATAAGGTTTTTTATAGAAGGCGTTGTCGTAGAAATTTCAAAACAGGCTCATTCGATTGGAAATTAAAGGGCTACTGCCCTTTTTAATAGTCAAAAGTGATTTGAGCGCAGCAAACCCACCTTCCACGCCCATCATTTCCCCCAACTCATCCAATCAAAATTTTGAGATAGTCATTTTGTTCAGCGGAGTTGATTTCCAGATGGAAAATATGTTTTTGAGGAAGATACTCTCCCCAACCCTCAGGGCAAAGGTTTTAAGTGCGGACCGGGAGTTGTATCGAATATGTGTAGATTTTTTTGTAGTAGAAACTTCTAAATAGGATCATTCGATTGGAAATTAAAGGGAAAGTGTCCTTTTTAATAGTCGAAAGGAATTAGAGTTTCCCTCTCCCCCCCCCCACACAAGCCCATCATTCCCCCAAACACATCCAATCAAATATTTGAGATAGCCATTTTGTTCAGCGTAGTTGATATCCAGATAGAAAATATATTTTTAAGGAGGACACTCCCCCATAACCCTCAGGGCAAGGGTTTTAAGTTATGCCCTAGGGGCATATAACGTTTTTATAGAAGTCGTTGTCCTAGAAACTTCAAAACAGGCTCAATCGATTGGAAATTAAAGGGCTAGTACCCTTTTTAATAGTTGAAAGTGATTGGAGAGCAACTAGCCTTCCCCCACGCCCATCAGTTCCCTAAACACATCCAATCAAAATTTTGAGATAGCCATTTTGTTCAGCGTAGTTGATTTCCAGATAGAAAATATATTTCTGAGGAGGGTACTCCCCCACAGCCCTCAGGGCAAGGGTTTTAAGTTATGCCCTGGGGGCATATAAGGTTTTTATAGAAGGTGTTGTCGTAGAAACTTCAAAACATGTTCATTCGATTGGAAATTAAAGGGCTAGTGTCCTTTTTAATAGTCGAAAATGATTGGAGGGCAACTAGCCTCCCCCCCCCCACGCCCATCATTTCCCCAAACACATCCAATCAATATTTTGAGATAGCCATTTTGTTCAGTGTAGTTGATTTCCCGATAGAAAATATGTTTTTGAGGAAGACAATCCTCCATTACCCTCAGGGCAAGGGTTTTAAGTTATGTCCTGGGGCATATTAGGTTTTTATAGAAGGCATTATCGTAGAAACTTCAAAACAGGCACATTCAATTGGAAATTCGTAGGGCTAGTGCCCATTTTAATAGTCGAAAGTGATTGGAGGGCAACTAGCCACCCCCCCCCTCCCACGCCCATCATTCCCCCAAGCACATCCAATCCAAATTGTTTTTGAGGAGGACAATCCCCCACAACCCTCAGGGCAAGGGTTTTACGTTATGCCCTGGGGGCATAGCCTATAAGGTTTTTATTGAAGGTGTTGTCATAAAAACTTCAAAAAAGGCTCATTCGATTGGAAATTCAAAGGGATAGTGCCCTTTTTAATAGTAAAAAGTGATTGGAGGGCAACTAGCCACCCCCCATGCCCATCATTCCCCCAAACATATCCAATCAAAATTTTGAGATAGCCATTTTGTTCAGCGTAGTTGATTTCCAGGTAGAAAATATGTTTTTGAGAAGGACAATCCCCCACAACCCTCAGGGCAAGGGTTTTAAGTTATGCCCTGGGGGCATGTAAGGTTTTTATACAAGGCGGTGTCGTAGAAACTTCAAAAAAGGCTCATTCGATTGGAAATTCCGAGGGCTAGTGCCCTTTGTAATAGTCGAAAGTCATTTGAGGGCAATATACCCCCCTCTCACGCCCACCTTTTCCCCAAACACATCCAATCAAAATTTTAGGACAGCCATTTTATTAAACGTAGTTTTAAGTTCTGGAAATTAGGTTTTTGAGGATGACAACTCCCCCAAAGCCCTCAGGGCAAGGGCTGTAATTTAAAGATTCTTCGAGTCCTTCATATTATTTCTTATGGAAGAGATGCCCGTATAAACTTTAGAGAGGGCTCATTTGATTGAAAATTGAAAGTTCTTGTTCACTTTTTAAGAGTCAAAAGAGATTGAAGGGCAACTAGCCCCTCTCCCTCCTCCACGCCCTAAATGCATCAGATAAAAATTTTGAGATAGATATTTTGTTAAAATAGTTCAAAGTGCTCATAACAAAAAACTCCGGTGTCGACACAGCCCACCAGGGCCCAGGGGTAGGCGTTGTAAGTAATGTCCTGGGGCATAACTTATAAAGGGGGTGTATAACTTATGGGAAGGGGTTTTGTATGGGAAGAACACATAGGAAATCTATTATAATTATCCAATTATAAGGTTAAAATACATACTCTGTGATAGGTGCAAAATTGTTTTGGCACACAAAATCCTATTAAAATCAATTCCAAACAGTCGTGATCCCTTTGTGTCAGCAATTGAAATGGTCTAAACTCCCTTATTGGAGCTATTTTTTCAATCCATTCATTGTTGTCAATCGCTGTCCATAGGTTATGCAAGCTGTCTATTGTTCATATATAAGGTTTTTATTAAACAGGTAATCGTATAGATTTTGAAAAAACCTCATTCGATTTAATAGAACCGTCTTTTAAAGTCAAGAATAATCGGAAAGTAAGCCCCCCCGTATGCCATAAGAACTTGAAACTTTTTGCAATCAAAAACGAACAAAAATTAAATAAAAAAAAACTTTCCGAAAAATAAGTTTTTTAAATAAAAGTAAAGGCTATTTTAAACTTAAGCTCATGAGATACAAATAACTGTTTAATTTAAATCTCAAAACGACCAGAAATTACTATTGAAAAATAAATGAAACCCAAACCAAACAAGACACAAATAAACAATCTGAGCAAAAAACATAAAGCAACTAATAACATAAGTGAATAACTAGACCTTGAAGCGAGTAATGCTTAAACTGGATATACTAATTATGCTCGAAACGAAAACATATGTTTTTCTATTAAA
Source organism: Artemia sp. Qi Xiang Cuo (assembly GCF_049724085.1). Lineage (NCBI taxonomy): Eukaryota > Metazoa > Arthropoda > Branchiopoda > Anostraca > Artemiidae > Artemia > Artemia sp. Qi Xiang Cuo. The sequence goes on from NC_142794.1 coordinate 41,419,096, forward strand.
GTATAAATGAAACTTAAAACAAACAGAAATTAAATAAACAATCAATGCAAACAAACATACAATATATATATATTAATGTAAATGAATGAATAAATCTTAAAACGAGTGAAACTTAAATTGAATATGCAAATCAAGTTTGAATCGAATAAAAATAACTACAAACAAGAGTTTGGGTATCGTCTCACTGCAGATGCCTAAAACCTACTGCGTTATTGGCGCTTTACTGAAAACGAATTATATTACAAATGTTATCTTTTGTACTTAATATTGAAAATAAATATTAAAATTATAGTAAAATTTTGAACTGATGAACTTTTAGCAATTAATATCATTATGCATCAATTATTCAGTTTAATTTATTAGTTCTTTTCAAGATTGGTCAAGACAAATATAGTTTCACTACAAGCAAAATTTGGATACTGCCCCCTTCTTTAACTGTAAAAACCTAAAGCCTTCTGCGTCATTGGTTCTTCACTGAAAACGAATTACTTGTATATTACAAATTTATTATTTTCCAGTTCTTACAGCATTGAAAACGAAAATGAAAATTGCAATGAAAAAAAATCTTGAATCGATGGATCTGTCAACAATTAATATCACTATATATCTAATATTCGATTTGATTTTGTTTATACTTTCCAAGACTGTTCAAGACTCATATAGTTTTGCTATTTTTTTTAACTCTGCCATTTTTTGTCACTAATTGTGTTAGTTTGTTATGAAAACATTCTATGGCTTCTAGGCATTTCTATTTGAGCGGAAAATATAATAAAAAATATAACACCAAAATATAATAAAATGTCAAGTTTCGGAGTGTTCCACCACTCACAAGCAAGTGCCATTGGTATTTTTGAATCCGCATGGTCAATTTAGGGGGTGAAGGGTAGGCTAATTCTCGTAGCAGCCCCATTCCGTCGTGGTATGGTTCACATTCTCAACACCTGGCGTCCGGACTATCATCTAATCTACCAAGCATACAACTACCCCAAATCAGTATCAATAAATAAATGAAACCCAAAACGAACAAAAATTAAAATAAATATGAGATTCAGACTCAAAATGAGCATAAATTAATATGAGTAGGCTTCAAAACCCCTGAGCTCTCTAAAAGCCAGAATATAATTTGAACTTTACTGAAAAAAAATTCAAATGAGTTTACTGAAAAAAAAATCTGCATTGTCAATTTCATATACATATGCTGATATTTATTCCCTAAAATCTTAATTAATTTTTGATTTCTTAAAGTTACAAAAGTGAAAATATTCCAAAGAATTGTTTTCAGTAAAGCGCCAATGGCACAGTAGGTTTTAGGCTTCTGCAGTGAGACGATACCCAAACTCTTGTTTGTAATTATTTTTATTTAATTCAAACTTGATTTATGTATTTAATTCTAGTTTCATTCGTTTTAAGATTTATTTATATACTTAAAGCAATATATATTGCATGTTTGTTCTAATCGGCTGTTGTTTATTATATGTCCGTTTTATGTTTCATTTATAGCCTAGTAGCAAAATATTTTCTTTTAGTTTAGGTTAAATAATCATGTTAAGTCTATGCTATGCTAATTCTTATAGCTAGTTATTCGTCCATCTTAGTACACGTTGCATGCAATTTGCAATTACTGTTTATTTAGTTTCCTCTATTTTCTGGTTTCATTTATTTTTAATAGCAATTTCTGGTCGTGTTGTGTTTTCATTTTAAAATGGATTTGTGTCTCCATAGCTAAAGTTAAAATTGTCCATTAATTTTCTTTGTAAAACATATTTTTAGGAAAGTTTTTTTTTTAATTAATTCTTAGAGAAATATACAAAGACTACAAGTGTCCTAAGGACTTGCATGGAGAAGAACCAAAATCCCACTGTCTTTCCACCATAACTAACGAAAAGATCAAAAAGCATTCTTAATTTTACACAAACTTACGACTCTCCAAAGCCCAGCGACAATAAAACAATAAGCACTCATAAACTTTCGATTTTATCTTTGATAGCATAATACCCGACAAGACATGGGGAAGAAGGGGTCAAGGTGCCCATCACACATACTTCAAAGGGGCCTGACACGCTGCCTTGTTAAGAAATTTGCTCCTACAAATTCCAAGTATCAGCTTTTCCTATTCTATGTCAGGGGTGGGCAAACCGTGAAACACGCGCAGAACTCAGTACAATGAATGTTTACGAGCAGTGCACGACAGTCTTTCGTCCGTGTGTATCGTTTTTTGGATTATTTTTAGCCTTGGCCATGGTGGTGTTTAATCTTGAATTAATTAAACAAAAAGTTTTCCGAGGGAAGTAAAGAGCGAAGTTGAAACTTAAAACAGACAAAAATTATTACTTCACAGCCTATCTAATATATATCAATTATTTGAAAAAAAACTACGTTTTCTAAAGAGTTAAAGAGGCTGAGTTACAAGGTCGAACCTTAAAACTTACAGGGATTAGGAGGCACAGTTGGGGGGGCTACCGCCCCCCAAACCCCCCGCTTTCGCAGCCTTTAAATAAAAAAAGTTTTTTAAACTGAAACGAAGGAGTGACATTCAATCTTAGAACAAACAGAAATTATTCCGTAAATGAAAGGAGCTGTGCCCTCCTCAACGCCTCGCTCTTTACGCTAAAGTTTTTATTGTTTAAAAAAAGAGTTGTGAGAAAGTCAAACTTTAGCGTAAAGAGCGAGCCGTTGAGGAGGGCACAACCCCTTTCATATACGGAATAATTTCTGTTCGTTTTAAGATTTAATGTCGCTCCTTACTTTCAGTTTAAAAAACTTTTTTTTATTTAAAGGCTGCGAAAGCGGGGGGTTTTGGGGGTGGCACCCCCCCAACTCTGCCTCCTAATCCCTGTACGTTTTAAGGTTCGACCTTGTAACTCAGCCTCTTTAACTCTTTAGAAAACGTAGTTTTTTTCTAATAATTTCTGCACGTTTTTGTGCAGTTTATTACTTATTATTGCTTGACTAACTGTTAGCTGATTTGACAGCTTGCGGGTTTGCGGGCTCTTATAGGAAAACGAGACCGCGTTTTCGCGGGCTCTTACATGAAAACGATAAGAGCCCGCTTATAGCGGGCTCTTATAGGAAAACGAGGTTTTTCGTAAATGTAAATTCGGGGGATAATTTTTTCGGTCGAAAATATCAAAAGGCCCTAACAAGTCGAATTCTGCTTCGAATGAGTCCTCATTCACCCGGATCAGTTGCCAACTGTGGCCTGTAGGCGTGGATAACAAAAAAAAAGAGAAATGAACTTTAAGTGGCTATATTTGGTTTTTTGAAAACAGGGAAGGAGTGATCGGATTGAGCTGAAATTTCGAGGATAAGCTTCCGGGCCCTAGGAAAGCTTAACCTCTAAATTTCAGCCCAATCGGACAACGTTAAAGGGGGGCTGGGGTGGGAGGGTCGAAACTTCCGGCCCAGTTTACCCCATGAAGATAAAGTCGGAGGTGGATGAAATTTTGCCCGTTTCTTAGTTTGAGCTTGGGCTACAAAATGCAATCACCGCCGTCTCTCTGCGACCTCTAGGACCTGAAATCGCTTAACATTGTGGTGGGTCGCCTCTTTATAGAGGCACAAGTGTGCCTCCTTGATAAAACTAATACAAATAAACAAACTAATTACGTTTCCCTGTGTTTCTAGGATTATAGAAAACTAGCGCTTTACTGGAAGCACAAAAGTCAAGCATAAAAAATAGGAATATTGATTTGGGAGTCGAAAATGAATACGTAACCTGACAACAATAATCTAATCTATAAAGCTTTTCATAGTCTTACACCAGTTGTGACATTAGTAACTTCCAGTATGCAATTAAAATTATCTTAAAAACATAAGCGTAAAATTAATTTTTTTTTTTAATAGCCGCTAAGTCATTGAACAGCGTACAGAAATATTGGATTGATTTGTAAGGTAGCATTTTGGTCTCGCCAGCTATAACACCAATAGTGAGTAATACAGTGCCATATCCAGGATTTTTGTTCGGGGGGGGGGGGTACCTTTTTTTACCGTGGACTTTGTCTAACAAACTGATTTTTTTGTTTTGGAGACAGCAAAAACAGTTAACGTAAAAGGAAGCCAAATAGTGGAAGCAGTCTATATATATATATATATATTTTTTTTTAGCTAAAAGTAAGGGCGAAGCGAACCAATATTACAGCCAATATCTATAAAACGAACTCCAGGCGACGATTTTTCTTCCCTGCAAAAATGTCGATGACCTTGTCAGGGCAGATATCAACGTCCCTATGGACTGCAAGAAGGGCTAAGCCACTCAGTCGTTCTTCTCCTTTTGAATTTCTCAGCCAGGTTTTGACCCTTCTGAGCGTTGAGAAACTTCTTTACGGAGTAGCAGTGCTAACAGGTAACGTCGCAAGAACAGCTGGAAGAAGAAAAAAATTGGAAAAAAGGTGGTTTCGCATGCCTGAAACGAAGACACAGCACAAGTAGGCCTCTCTGATACTGGAATATTCTCCCACTTGATACACCATAGCTCAATCTCTTGCTTCAGAAAGTCTGGTTCGGGAAGAATATCGCTATACAATTCAACCAATGACTCCAGGTTTAATACCTTCAGATCGAAAGAAACAATTCTGGCAGGAGAAAGGACGCTGAGATTTGACAGCAGTTTCTGGTAAAGCTCAAATCGTTGTTTCAGCTCAAGTGAAGTGGTCCAGGAAGGGAATAAAGAGTGAGGTTCTATAGTGGTTGAGAAGGTCTGGATCGTCCGCATGGATACTCCGACCACCTCTCGTCCTTGGACGAGTCATCTCCTAAGTCGCTGGCGAAACACTGAGCTTCGTCGAAAATAGACGTGAAAGCAGTAGCAGCATTTCCTCGCATTTCCTTTGTTTTGAAAGAACAGTTTCCACGTGCCTGCATGCAGCTGGCAAATCACAGTCAACTGACTGAAGAGTCTTGCAAAGTGGAAGCGTAGGGCAGAAAACCTCTTTGACCACATGGAGACACACAACAAATTGCGACGGGTTAATCGTGTCCAGCAACTGGGCCGCTTTTGCAGACGTTTCTGCATTTCCGTTCTCTTCAAGAGATTCAAGGGATCGCAGGATTGGTCGGTACAGCTCAAGAAAACGCACGACTGAATCGTGGCGCTCTACCCATCTTGTTTCGCAGAGTCCGATTAAAGTATGTTTCCTCGAATTTCATTGATCTTCTCTTTTAAATTCTGTGTCCTGAGTGGGGAAGTATGGTAAAAACTGCAGACTTGTGACAAGACACCGAAGAAATGCTTAAACGCAGGAATAGAGCATACAGAAGAGATTACCAAGTTGAGACTGTGCGCACTGCAATGGACGTAAAGCGCATTCGGATACTTTTCACGTATAACTGCCTGGACACCCCTAATATACCCACTCATCGCTGCACCACCATCATATCCTGACCAACCATCTTGTTCAGATTAAGAACAATGCTTTCGAGAAATTGCAGGATTGATGAAGCCAAACCTTGCCCAGTCAAATCAGAAACTGGAGTAAAACCAAGGAAGTCTCATGCAGGTTTCCTTTGAAAGGGTAGCGGACGCAAACAGACAGCTGCTTGGTAAACAGACAGCACCGAAAAGCATGAATTTGCGTTTAATGTTTCCACAATAGACTGCTGAAGAAGCTCCCCAGATGCGGCGATAATACCATTCTGGATGATGGAAGAAAGATATGTGGCATTTCCGGTCGCAGAAAGAAGATGGTTCTTCAGAACATCGTCACCGTGTCTAGCTTCGTGATTAGTTCCAGTGTGCTTGATTCAGAAGCTTCAACGATGACTCCAGTGCCCTCCAGATCCCCATGTATAGATGAATGTTCCGCAAACGTCACTGTCAGAAACATCCCTGGTCCGCTTGGGCGCGAAAAACGACGTAATGTCACACTTCCTCTTCATGTTGAAAATCGCTCTTCTCTTGTTCAAGTCCGAAATTGAACTCAACTGACAATCTTGCACCCTCCTCTTATAACATTTACCTCGAGCACCCATTAATCCTAATTTACTATGCAAGGTCAGGTGAACATGGGGAATTGGCAATTCAGTAACCCCATGTTCACCTGACCTGGCATAGTAAATTAGGATTAATGTATGGTAACGGAAGAAATTCCCGAATGCACAAGTAGCTTAATGGCTTGCGGTTGTATGCCGAAATTAAAAGATGATAATGACACTATTATTTTAAGGACTAACAAGGTTAATGCTAAATCGTATGTAGATGATGATATAATAATTGTTTTTGAGAAAAATGTGAAAAATTAAATGAAAGGAAACGCAAGAATAAGCAGGGAAAAATGTGATATGTAACCATTATAATCATGGCCTCTGTAAGCTTCGTAAGCAGTGCAAGTTTTTACATATTTGTCGTAATTTTATTTTAAGTATTTGTATGTCTGATAAATACAGTTTTGATCATGTTGACCTTTGTCATGTTTTAGCTTGTATTGAAAAATGGTGTTGTTTTGCTCATGTATCACCAGTGGCAGAGGGTAGGTTTAAAATCCAACCTTTTTTAGGGCGACGCCAAAAGCATTCGTGACCCCATCCTCCCCTGGGTCGTGTTCCAGTCGACTTCCAGTCTTATCCCCCTGCATACCCGATGCAGAGCAGCATACCCCAGGAATCCATCCCTCAAAAGTCTCCTTCGTCCCAGGTACTTACGCGTTTCCGGTCGACCAAACCCCTCACATAACTTTGCCCAATTCGGACTGTCCTCAAACCTCCCCATACTCACATCTCTCCCAAAAATTCACATCCCTTAGACTTAAATCCTCTCCGTACGTCCAGGAATTTGATAACTGGTTCTGGACTCCAACCGTCATTTTGCAGAAATAAAGCTGACCCCTCCCTTCTCAGACACCCTCCACCCTACTTCCCTTTCTCATTATCATATTGCCTTGCCATCCCCTCCCCCTATAAATAACACTCCCAATTTGACTTCTTCGCGTATCACCAGGAATCCTTTCCCCCATCCCTTGCACTTTATTCCCCAGGGGTCCCCTGCCAGTGTGACTCTGGCTTGAGAGTTCCTACATGCGAAAATTATCCCGTAATAAATAGACCACCCGAAAAATTATCCGCTTCATCCCACAGCCCGAAACTAAAACCCACCCCAAGAATTACTTAAATTCATCAACAGTCACATTTCTCCAGTCGCTTTAAATTTCCAAAATTTTTAATCACTAACGCCGAAAGCCTTAATTTTAACAAACTTACTGAACTCAACGTGCTATCAGAAATAAATCAAGTTGATGTCATAGCTGTTACAGAAGTACAAACTCATGACCAAAGGTCTCTTCGTTTGTCATATTATTCAGAATCTATTAAACTCCGTCCTTCGGATCACTCAGCTGGAAAAAAAGGAGGTGGTGTCTGGTTGTTTACTAAATGCAACCTTTTCCCTAAAATTAATCCTATTCCTAATTTATCCGAGTATGATGACATCCTTTGGCTAAGTATTAGACCTAAAGTACTCCCCCGTCCCTATAATATCATTGCAATAGCTGTCTTGTATTATTCGTGATAACAAAACATTGATGCAAAACGCAAATTTTTCCAGCAATTGCAAACCAACGCTGGTTTTGTTATCTCTAATTACCCAAATGCCGGACTTTTTCTGGTTGGTGACGCCAACAAACTTAAGATGAGTTCAACTTGCTCCTCTCTATAAGTTAGGCAAATACCAACAACTAGGGAAAACACCTCTCTAGATGTCATTCTAACTAATCTGAATAATTTTTACAGTCCCCCCTCAGCTTTGCTTCCATTGAGTGCGAGTTATAATCTTTCCCTCCTCCTATCCCACTCTTTTAATTTTAAGCATTCATTCTCAGTAACTTATGGCCCTTACCGGCCCCTTCAAAATGCTGGCCTTCTTTCTTTTGGAACATAGCTGAGTACTGAGGATTGGGCTGATATTTAAAATTTTAGTAATCTTGATGAAAAAATCACTACCTTTCACAAAAAGCTAAATGATAAATTCCTAATTTCTTTCCTGGAAAAAAAGATTTAAAAAGTGCCCCAGTGACAAACTATTCATTAACATAAAAGCACTAATTAGGAAAAAATTGAATCTGTTCAGAAATGGTTTACTGGATGAAGCTAATAAACTAAGAAAATTAATCAAAAAGTAAATAAGTAAATCTGCCCGATCCTACTATAAGAATGAGGTCGAAAAATTGCTTACAAATAAACCAAAAAATTGGCACTCCGAGGTGAAAAAAAAAGTTATTTGGTTGGAGTCTAAACCAGCTTGATTTCAACCTACCTGAATCCCCAGAAGTTACTGCTAATAATCTTAATAAATTCCTTGCTTCAATCGTCTAGATCCTTCTGATATTGTCTTATCAATTACCTACTGATGATCTTCCACCTGCTTTCCCTTCCATAATTTCGTCTGAGATCGAAAGAAGAATTGGGAAACTACGGAAAGTGAGTGTCTGCCGTTAGATATCCCGTTTCCTCTTATTAGTGCTTTCCATGACTTCCTTTCAATGCCCTTGTCTGTTATTTTCAATGAGATTACTGAGTCTGGCCAATATCCGTAAATTTGAAAACAGGGCAAATTTAAAAAAGAAAGACGAAAAACCTGGTTTTGAAGGTGTTCGTCCTATTTCACTCACTACTATATTGTCTAAACTATATGAAGGATTCCTTGCGGATTGGCTAAAAGAAAAATTCCTACCTCTTACTGACCCGAGACAATTCGAGAGCCTCAAATCCACTTCTACTTCCTACTTACCGCTCAATTCTACTCCACTTCTACTCACTGACTCAATTGAGAAAATTCTTGAAAAACGTAATTGCTGGCTAAATTTAATTTCCATTGACAATCAAAATGCATTTGACCTTGTTAACCACAACATTTTACTTGAGAAACTTGTAACTGATTTCAACATTGATTCTTTCCTGGTTAAACTGGTTGCCTCCTTTTTATCATACAGGTAGTCAAATATCAGAATTATTGTTCCAATCCCCACCCCCTGTCCACAATGGAGCACCCCAAGGTACTCTCCTATGTCCCCTCCTTTTTTCTGTTATGATAAATGGCCTCACTAAGGAATTTCCCGACAGATGGAAATTTATTGATGACCCAATGATCCTCAATGATATTGCAGATGACGGTGCGGACTTAGACAATAGAGTAAACCCCTCTAAATCTATGATGATACCAATATGTTTCCTTAAAACCTCACCCCTATCTCCCAGATATTTCTGTGTCGTCCTTTAAATTACTCGGGGTTACAATTTCATTTAATTTAAAGTGCGATATCCACATTAAAGATATTGTCCATAGAGCTAATGCGTTCTTGTTTCTCCTTAAACTCTTGAATAAATTTAATGTCCCCTCATCTCATTCCTTAAGGATCTATACTTCCTGTGTCCGCCCGCATCTTGAAAATGTTTGTCCAGTTTGGCATCCTGGCATCTGCCGTGATGAATCAGAAACAATTTAATCCATTCAAAAAAGAGCCCAAAGAATAATTTTCAAAGAAGCTAAGATATCATACTCGACTCGCCCCTTCTAACAAAATGCCAAGCTGGAAACTCTTGAGCATAGGAGAGGAACGTTGTGCCTTCGTTTTGCGAAAAATGCAATGATAAACCATCACACGGAAAACATTTTCCCCAAAAGACACTCCCCACCCAGACATCGCCGACCGTGTACTATTTTTGAACCCGTTCCTATCTTGTCCCCCATCCATTATTTTACCTCCAGGTATGAAAAAAACTTTGTTCCTTCATTACAGATAAAATAAACCGCTAGTTTTCCTTCTTTTTCTCGGTACTGGTGATACCCAATTCTTATGTTCATTTGATTCTTTTGTTCCCTCTCCGTTTTTATATGTTTTCTTTTAAGCCTTTTTAACGCTAATTTTATTTCAGTCTTTTTTTAGTTTTTATCTTTTTAACTTTCTGACATCTTGTCGCTTATTATTCTTGATTAATGAATGGGTTTGCCATTCTGCTATTTTTTTGGCATCGCTTTGCCAGTTTTTTAGTTAATGCGCTTTTATTTGTGATTTTTTTTTTGGTTTTATGACTCCAAAATGTAATTTCGGCCCTTCGGAGTTTGTGATAGAAATTTTTTGAAATAAATATCTTATCTTATGAAATTTGCCCATCTTGTTTATATTTTGTATTCGTTATTGGGAAGCATAAATACATTTTGTGGGGGAGGGGCTAAATTTTCTGGGGATGGATTTTCTTTTTTTGAATTTTTCCATTGGGAGGGAAATTTTTAGGCGCAAGCTTTCCAGGGGAAATTTTACACGGAGAAATTTGCCAGAATTCATATACGAGATTCGTTTTATTTAATACTAGGAAACTTTAGGTTGAAGAGAGGGCTATTGGGGGAAGATGGCACCCCCTCCCATATACGAAACAATTTCTGTTCATTTTAAGTTTAATTGTTGGTCCTTACTTTTAGTAGAAAAAACTTTTTTTTTATTCAATTAAGTGCTAGTTTTACAGAATAATTATTATCTTAAATTATAACCCTAACTATAATCCTAAATACAAGATTATAAAAAAAACATGGTGTAAAAAAGTGTCTGGTATACCTTGTTCATCCCACGCACAAGAAGAAATGTAGGTGCTGGCACCCGCTTCTACAGGTATTTCCACGGTTTCAGGGCTAGGGCAAATATCTGGGTCATCGGAATCTATTTTTGCAATAATTAATACATCTTCAAGAGCTACACATATCATATTCTTCTTCGACCAGTCAATTGGATGAAGTAATTCACAATCTGTGACATTTGGAGCTGTTAGTATTTTGCATGGGAATTCGAATTCTTTTTTCCGTTTTGGAGTCAAAGCAATATTAGAGCTTCCTTGGAATCCCCCAGGGACTAGTAACTGACTCGGGCCTGAAAAAAAGTTTAATATTTATATTTGAAATTAATATGGTAGTTTTGCACCGGACAATACGCATATGAGTAGGACTTGTATAGTAAAGAAAGCAATGCACCACAGCTTATGAGCCCTATTGGATGCATAAGATAAGATTTTACTAATACAGCAAAACACAGAACATTCAGCAACTAACATCAAATACCTTTTCGCAGGACTCTATGGGCGGGAATACAGAGAGAAAGAATAAAAAAAAAACTAAATAAAAAGTAGAAAACAAAAAATACAGAGACATGCACACTAAAGATGAAAAGAACTATCAGCCGCCAATCACTGACTACGCGCCAAAAACCAAACCGGAGCAAAGTGACGTTCTGACTAAACGAAACAGTAACCAACAGAATTCAAACCTGGACTAAAGACATGACAAGATGCCTGGGGCTTGAAATGAATTGAATAGAGCTGGCTAAGAACTGAATAGAATCGTAGTATTGTAATAATTACGAAATAATATGCATAGTGGTCAGAGACAAGAGATGGTCTAGTTTTGAGGGCCGAAGGAACATCATTGTGTAACAGAAGAAGAGCTAAAGACTATCACAGGCAGCGCAATTGCGCTTCCTAAAAAACAGTGATGTGGGCACAATGTATCATTTTCTTTTTCTGACCAAGGCACTTCGTATAGAAGGAGTTGTTAAATAAACTAGGATAGGAGCTCAATCAATTAGAAGTAAAAACTTAAAGAGTCATAAGTTATTAGAGGGCAACCAGCCCCCCTCCATGGCCATCATTTCTCCAAACACATCCTATCAAAATTTTAGATAGCCATTTTGTTAAGCATAGTTGAAACGTCCATTAATTACATCTTAGAGGATGTCAACCCCCTGACCCCCACAGACCTCAGGGCATTGGCTATAAGTTATGGTAGTTGCCCATTGTTACAATAAATAAGAGTTTTATGGAAGGGGTAGTCGTATAAGCCTCGGAGGGGGCTCATTCGATTAGAAATTGGAATTTCGAGTGCCCTGTTTAAGAGTCAAAAGTTATCGGAAGGCAAATAGCCCCCTCCCCCCCCCCCAAAGCCCAATTTTTTCCAATTAATAATAACTATAATAACAATACAATTTTATTCCCCATTACAATGTACAAGAACACACAAATGACGGAGTATGAGAAACAAAAAACAAAACAAGACACAATGAAAATAAATTCAAACCGTAACCACTGACAAGCCTATAGAAATACATTCAGGAAAGTAAAATCGAAATTCAGCCGCTTTCGAAACGATTCAGTTCTTGTTCAGATAGCATCTAAGGGGCTAGTGACTCCATATCTGGTCAATACAGTGGTGTTACTAGTCCAAAGAGGCGGTGGCCAAAGAAGGTATTTCACACGTTTGTAAAACACTTTCTAATATCAGCGATATCACTGCGAGTGAAAAAATGCCAAAAACGCGAAAGAGCAAGAAAATGCGGGAGTACTAAAGTATTGTAAAGAGATCCTAGAATACGACGACCAAACTTAATTTTCATAGAAACTAAAAGGCCATAATTTTTCCTACTCTTATTTGCAGAAAGAGCTTTGAACAGAGTCCGGGTTGCACATAAATTTTTCCTAAGTGGTACTCCAAGGTAAGTTAGGCAATCTATTCATGAAGGACACGGGCACCCAGAGACAAAGAGACTGTCTCTTGGGTGCGGCGATTAAAAACAAGAGATTCAGTTTTACTCTCGTTGAACTTCAGTCCGATATGTTCATACTCCTTCGACAATTCACGGAAATTCTCTTCTATTCCAGGCTACGTTCAACTAACGTTCAGCATATTATCAGCGTAATTTGCTAACGATACATTAACCCCTCTAAATTCACAAGTCATAAAGATTTATGTTGAAGTTCAGCAATACTATTATTGAACAGGGATAGAGAAGCGAGAGCTCCCTGTCTAATACATTTCTAAATCGGGATTTGCGGAGTATGCTCAGTAACACAAGGCGATACAATAATCTTAACTTTAGCGTTCAGCTTGCTATACATACCCCAAAAAGCCTTTACAACTGAAGAATTCACTCTACGTTTGTAAAGCAGTCAGTAGAATGTGGGCGTGGATACCAGAGTCAAATGCTCTTCAGACCTCGAGACCGGCAAAGTAAAGTATTTCATCGTTTCAGCAGCATGTACCAACAAATTAGCAATAAAATGATGTGCATGATCGAGGCCAACCCGTTTCTTATTATCTCATTATCTTATTATCTATAAACTTATTATCTGGTGTATCAAACTTCATCGTAATTTCATCAATAATCATTAGTTCAAATATTTTACACAGTACAGGGGAACAGTAATCGGTCTGAACGAAGAGAGCTGGTCGGAAGATTTTGCCTTTTTACTGACAGGACTAATTATATCAGTATTAAACAGATCTGGCGCCAATTCAGAGCAAAAAATCCTTTTTGCTCTGAATTGAGAGGGGGGGGGCTAAAATTTAGATATTTTGGGGAAGCCACGCCAGAAGGACCTTCCCCCCGTGTACGTGCTAATTCTTAAGCATCACACGAATAAAAGCTTAAAATTGATTTTTACCGAGTGCAGCCACACAGAGAAAGTAGATATTCATAGGGAAACACTTGGTACTTTCCTATAAAAAACAACATTTTTTAAAAGCCATTGCTCCCTGTTGAAAAATTTCTTCAGGCTTGCGACTAGAGAAATTCCGATGTTTTTGCTACATTTTGTTTTAGGATAAATACATAAAAGTTAGCTGTCAAATGAAATTTGTTGTTTAAAAAGAAAATGAAACTAAAAATAAAAAGAAGAAAATAGATTTTTGAAAAGAAGAAAATAAGTTTTATGCTTTCAAATTACCTTGAGCATTATTAGTCCACCAATTTTTGTATCTATCATCTCCTATTAGTTCGGTATAGTATCTATTATTTGACCATATTCGGTAATAGGCCTAATGAAGGACTTGTAGAGAGAAATTATAATAAGCACATCCAACTCTGCCGCACAGGAGAGTCAGACCCTATTGAAATGAGTGCCCGAGGGACAAATAAAATTTTCATTGCTGATAATAATTACAGTGGTTTAACGTGAGAACCATCAGAGCCAAAAAGGTGAAATACAAAGGGCATAACTTCTAAATATCCCAGTATGATCAGCAATGCATGTAAATCCTCGTTCTAAAATACCCTATAAAAACTATCCGTCGACATTTCTATTTTTGTACCACCTCTTCTCTTCGCATGGGAATTGTAATAGTTTTGAAGGTAAATATTAAATTTGTCCTTTCGTTTTAAGTTGCTATAAATATTTTACTTTTTTGTTGTAAAACCGAAGAATCGAGTCTATAATAAAAACTCTGATCTGAGTGGATGACAGCTTGCCATCGTTTCTCCCCCTGAGCCCCTGTGGTAGGGGTTGGAGGTTCTTAAATATCAAAATACGCCTGTCGGGTCCTTTATGAAAGTAAAATACATCCATTAAGTGGTTTAAGCCTATTCTTAAACCACTAATTTGAGATAAAAATTAAAGAGGAAGGATGGAACTACAAGGACATATAGCCATTTAGGTAATAGCAGAACTGTAGTAAACAGGAATATTCAAGTGAAAATTTAGTAAGTTCTTCGAGAAAATCTTCACAACCAATTGAAACTTAAATTTAATGTTTAAGCTCAGTTTATTTTTAGTTGGGTTGATTACAGTTTGTACGCGGGTATTGAGTGTTTAAGATGCAGTAAGTATTGGACAAGCGATAACGAGCCTTCAACATATTTCTTTACGGTTTCGCAAGTATGAAAATACGCACATTTCGGTTCTGCAACTGCTTAAAAAGACCTGAAATGACCTTTAGCATAGTTAAACCCTAAAAATGGCTTGATTCCCCCCTTCTTCATATTCAAATTTTAGATTGTATTTTCTAAATAAAAAAGAAATTGTATGATATTTACTATTCTACCCTAATGTTCATCGAATGGCTATCTTTTCCACCCTTCCTTATTTTTAGACCCTTAGTGCCGTAGTCTTATTGTTGATGAAATTAGTATACCAATATAATAGCATAGAAATAATTCGGCATTTAATCGATGGTGCACAAGTAGTTCTAGGACCTCAATTCACTTATATCTTCCATCTTATTCCCTCCAAGAGCATCAAATTGATTACTATTATTTTGTTTACCAATCGCCATTTTGAAGTCTGGAAATTTTGCGTTTTGGTCAATAAAAGTGTACCATTAAGTGCTAAAAAAATGTTGGTCCCTCTGTGTTATTGTTCCTCGACCAATATACTCCCAGGCAGGGTCAGATTTAAAACTTTGACGCTTCTAGGCCCAAGTGTTTTTGCCATTCCGTTTTTGCGATATTTTTGGAGAAATTCCCGACAATTCGTGGATAGTGGAAGCACTGAACAGAACGCAACTGATGAGCCAAAAGAAATGAAAGAGTGAGGTGATACCAAGTTCTCGGCTGCCATTCTTGGGAGACATTGGCGGTTTATAAGTGGCCACGAAATTCCTGTATTGTTTTAAAATCACTTTTCTCTGAATAGGTAGCGCGGGAGCAGGGTACACGCACTTTGAGCATAAATCACATAAGTCCAGTTTTTGATAAGAAAAAAAAAACACTCAGCGATAATTTATTGCACCCCCTGGCATTGCGTGCTCCTTGGGCCGGGCCTATTTGGCCTATTGGTAAATTCTGGCCTGCTCCCAGGGCTGAAACCGTTTTCCTCTTGGACTCTATATTTTCATTAAAGCCTCATCATTAATGTGATTTCTCATTACGGATTCTCCCCTAACGATTTTTTTGCTCATCCTTGCCGTGGAGCATGGTGAACTATAATCCTTCAAGATATAAGGAAGATATTAATCAACACTACAGCACGGTAGCTGACTACCTATTGATATTGCTATATTCTTATATTACCGTTGTCTTCTTTACTTTAGAACAAATTTTATATTATAAAGTAAACATTTTATAATTCTTATTATAAAATGAACTAAAAAAGGGCACAAATTGGTTCGTGTAGCAACATACATTGTTCGAACACGCATGGGCACAGTTAACTCCTGTCTCGTAAGGCCATTTTTCTGGGCTTCTGAGGGTAAAAGGCCATACTGAACAGGGTTAGACAGTAGCATTTTGCCAAATTTTTGGATCTGGTCCTGAAAATGCAAGTTCTGCACTTTAGAGTTCGAGAGTTAAGTGGGATTCGTGATAGGAAATGCCACTCTTATTTACAGTGATCTTGGTTGCCCTTCTTGGACTGACCACAATTCCTCCTGTAAATAGACAGTTCTTAATACTGGCAGGCCCCAGACAGGAGAGGCGTATTTTGTGATGGGGCTTAGATAGAACAGGTATGCCCGAATAATGCTATGGGTGTTGCACGCAAAGGGATGCATTATTTAGAGAGTTTGCAGAGCGGCGTTATTTTTACACGTCACACTATTAATATGGGTAAGCAGAAACTTTTTTTGTGTTCGTTAAACTTGTGATCCTGGCCTGCTCTTGCAGATGTGTCTAGATTGAGCCATTGCGAAATACAGAATTTTAATTACAGGTTCGACTTTCCCAGCCGATAAAATTTTCTATATTATTCCCTAGTCTAGGTTCCGTTTCCCTTAAGCAAAAACTGTGTGGAGCACATCTAATAGTGTTTTAATAGAATTTTTCGGAATTACATACACGTAGGTTCACACAAGTACAACCTTTGGGCGGATGGAGAAGAGGTCAAGATCTGAGAAAATTCCTTTTTTACTTTCAATGTCAAACTTTAGAAATATATTCTTGAAGTAGGTTGTTCCAAATTCCTCTTAACGACCCCCCCTCTCTCCTGTTTTCTGGTATTTTAGTTTGTCAAAGAATTTAGTTTATCTCACCAGGATAGTCAGTCTCACTTTGAAATTTCAGCATTCTTGGAGTACGTGGTGATGACATCGGAGACCTCTTCCCTACATTTATGTTACAGCCCTCTCCTTTAAGCAAATCACAGTCTTCATCCAGGCTGAACAGGAACATGGGACTTGGAGAACAGCTTGGACTTAATTGCTTCACTGCTGTCATATCTAAATGAGAGGCTCCCCGGTTTGGTATAAACCTAGATGTAAGAATCCTGTCTTAGAACTTCTTATGCGGTTTCTATAAATAAACACTTAGGTAAAACTGTTTTAACCGTCTTTAAACTGTTATTTCCTTTATTTTATATTTATTTTGTGATGAACAATTAGTTTAAAGCTACCTTTGCATTGTGCTTATTTGTTTTTTTAGCACAAGCTGCCACGGGGCAGCATATTCTGTGTCAAAACACTTCTTAAGTAGGTTACTTGTAACGCTAAAGATTATTGCAGGGATTAATTTCAAAGATTAATTTGAATGAGTTAACTATTATGAAAAGAGTCAGACAAGAAGAGAAGTAAATTATATGGAAAATGGGTAAGGGCCGACAGCTCCCCTCTCATTGTGAAAAATTTTGAGAATAAAGTGTAAGCTTAAACCTGGAAGCTAATTATAAACATTTAAAGGGAAGAGGGGTAAAAAAATATATTCCAAGATCAATATTGTCCTAAGAGCTCCCAAGTCTTTGAAAACTTGGGCAACTGTAACCTTATTGTTTTTGTCACATCAGATCACCCTCCCTGTTCGTTTTTGCTTAATATTATAAGAAAAGATAGGATGAAATTTAATTATTAATGGCCTAAAGAATCAAAATAGACTCAAAATTGAGCCGTTCATGGGCTTCTTTTTAATATAGAAAATGGACTCCAATTTTCATCTGAGAAACCCAATTGTCACAATGAAATTGCAAATAACATTCGCTGAGGTATAGTTTATTTTTCAAGAAAGGAGAACACTCAAAGAAAATATTCGTATCGTTAAAGAACAAAGCATTTGAAAGGTCAAATCTTAGTCACAACCATGTGTTTAGTTTTACATACAGAGGAAACACCAATAACCAAAATTGTTTGAATGGGAATTGTAAAAACCCAGTCGTAACATATGTATGACCTTTATAAACAAAATATACCATTACTTGTTGGAAAATCATTCCCCCCCCCCATCTCTCTCTCTAACACATACACTTTGCTATGCACATAAATATGTACTAAATCCTACTGTAAGAGCACAAGACATTTGCAAGTTTCGAAGTAACTGTTTTCATTGACAATCGTTTATTCCTCCGGAATATCTGCATTACTCATTTATGGATAATGGTAGCCAAAATTTACCCTTTGACTCAAAATTTGCACCAAAAAAAAAAAAAAAAAAAAAAAAAAAAAAAAAAAAAAAAAAAAAAAAGGTAAAAACTGGGCCAGATTTCAAAACAAAAAAAAACTAAATGAAAGTAAAACTTTCAGTTATCTTAAAATAGTTAATCTTAAAAAAGACAAAGCTTATGTCTTAATAAGCTTTTTTATCTTAAAATAATCTTAAAAGAACAAAAATTGGTACCTGTCTCCTTGTGAGCATCTTTTTTGCTTTTTCTCTGATAGGTTTAGATGTTGCAGAGCAAGATGTTTCTTTCCTAAGAAAAAGAATGTACGCTCATGTGTATGCATTTCAACATTTAGAAAACCAAAACATGTTAAAACAATAGGACCTCTCACGGTGGCGTTAATTCAAAAAATGTAGGAAGGGATATAGCCTTCAAAATCTAGGGGGAGTAATTTTCTTGTTTTGTAAATTTGTTCAACGAGAAGCCCGAAAAAAGCTATTTTCAAAATACCAAAAGAGATATTTAAAAAAAATGTCAAAACCTAGAATTGGTTAGAAACATCGTAAAGGGGACAAATTGCATTCCCCAATTGACGCCACTGATCTCTTGGGAATATTTATCTCCATAATTGTCGCTAGTAAACACTTAGCACCAATATTTTAGAGCTAAATGTATTGATCTTCTTCGTGGTGGCCTAACTTCTAAAAGCATTATAGGACATTTATATTTGCAAAGTTAAGCAAGGTAGGCTTCCATTTGTCTATTAGGTCACTCTATTGAGAAAATCGGCTCACACTTTTTGCCTTAACCTAGTTTAAGTTAACCAAATTTTACACCTACTAAATATTAAACCTATGTTAAAAAACACCTTAAATTTAATGTTTGAGCTACTCTTCATTGCCAAAATTTACTAGAAATATCACTGGGCTTTCTGCTTTAAAGGTGGAATGGTGTAGACTCTTAACTTAAATTCTATTTCTAATTTTGTAAGCCAATATCCGTAAAAATGTGTCCAGTATGTGCCAAAGTTTTAAAAACACCTTTTGTCAAGAGTGACAAAATCATTTTGAAATATTTCAAAATTTAGGACTTTACTTACATTTCTAGTATTCGGAGGGTGGAAGCTGCCTTAAAATGCCACCTTTTTTTCGGGAAGGTTTTTTTTTTATTTTGCTGAAGAAGAGGAAGTTTAGCAGAAGGTCAGTTGCATAATACATCTTTATATAGGCGTTCCAAATTCCAAAAGTGCATTCATTTACATATATTCCTTAATCTTTCAAATTTGGAGGAGAGATCCTGACTCCTACTTGCTATGCCGATACAAAGCCTCATATTTAAATAACCATCTTCAAAGGGACATTAATTCTGGTATCTATTTTACCCTGCCTAAGATCTCAATATTTTGCCTTGCCTTGACTGAGCCTTTTTTCGGCCTCTGAAATTTGTCCCAAACCTGCTCGATATTAGAACACAATTTGGATGGAGGGTGTAGGGGCCATACATTTACTCTAGAGTTAAAAAAGCATGTTGTTAATTTTTTCCTTACGACATCCTCCCACCCCAATGGAGGACGACCTATTCCTCGTTTAGCCCTAGACGACTGGCCAAAAAGGACAATTTTTGGCAATCTATCAATCTTCATCCGAAGAACACGCTCTAGCCACCTCAATCTTTATCTCATTAAAGCCTTAGAAAGCCGGATTGAACCGCACTTTTCATACAGCCTACTGTTTGAAAAACGGTTAGTCAGTCGGACACGTCTACGTCAGTACATGTTTTCCTGGAAGGATGTAAAGAGGTAGGCTTTGAATAGATTGGTATGGAGGAGGAGGCCACCACAGCTACGCAGCTGTGGTTGCCTCAGGTGGCTTGGTGCTGAGGTGAGTTGTTAATTATAGAAGTAGTATATGCAATATGTCAAAAAGGTAACTTTACCTTCTAATAGGAGGCAAAAATATCACTCTCTCACAGACTTGGCTTCATTAATAAGAAAGTATTATTGCAAAATTTCATTTGTTACAATTAGACAAATTTATTTGCATTAATTGAGGCGCTAATCCTTTATATCGATCAGAAAATACTTGTATTCGGTTCAAATACGGAAATATTTATAATTACAGAGTATTCCATGGTCTAAAACACATTAAAAATTAAAAGTTTACCTTTGGTGGGGCTTGGACTAAGCATATTCATTTCATTTACTTGAATAGACTAGGGTGGCATCTATATTGACATTTGAAAGATGCTGCATAATATAGGATCTTGCAAAGACTGAAAATGATATGGCATAATACAGTGAAACTTCTTCTCAAAAAAATTGTGGTAACGAGATATAAGTAAAGAAAGACACGGGTATCTACTGAAACCTAAACTCCAAAAAACAACACTTTGGTAGCAATAAATTTATCAAATACTCTACTTTACAGGGTTTTTCCACATATATATATAACTCATCGACTCAAAAATTACCTATAAAAAGATAAGGGCCTGAGAAAATTCCCGTAATTTAGGGGAAAGGTGTGAAACATCCCCTGAAAGGGATAAGACCTGGATATTGGTTGCAGAATTAAATTAACCATATCCAAAAAATCCTTATTCGGAAATATTAAGCCTTAGATTTTGCTTTTATCTGAGAAATTTGATAATGGATGTCTGATTATTTTTTCCTCCAGTGGTGATTCCATCAAAGTTGTAATACAATACCGGGAACGGGCTCATTCATACATATATTCAAGTTGATTGCCTTTTTAAGAAACATACCTATAATTTTAATGATTTCGAAATAGCCAGTCGACTTACAACTATTTAAAAGCTTTATGAATTTCTTCTCGGTTTGAGGCCATTTCCGTTTCCAAATATATGCATAGTTCACACAAAATGATGGGCTATATACAGAATATAGAAAGCAAAGACAGAATTGGTGACGCGTATAAAATATTGCATTGCTGCACACCAGCTATTGGGGGAGGGTCGAAGGTCATGAAGTCTGTTCATTTAGGGGGTCACAAGCCTGAAAGGGGAATTAGGGGGAATTAGGACCATATTTTCCAACTCTTTGTGAGTGGTTTTTGTGATCAATGTCAAGAGAGGATCCAACCACTAGTATCCTCTCATTTGGAATAATTTCTTTAAACCATAACATGCAATATGAAGGATAAGGGGAGAATGGATCCCCAACTATTGCAGAAATATTTCTACTGAAAAGTAAAAATTACATTTATGATATTATTAAGTGGCTGGGTAGACTCTTCGTAATACATAAGGAGCACAATTGTAGGGTGTTGTAGGCTATTTATATTGATAAGATGCTGACTTATTACCTAAATAATTTCTTAGACCACACTGCTTTTCCATTTACAAAAAATTAAACAAGAAAAACGGGTTTTAATTTCTATAAAGCAGTCAATACAACACATTTAATTAAACACAAATACTCCGAATATTTCGGCCCCACATCCGGGAGCCTTTCTCAACGGAAAAAAAATTCTTACATAAACATAAAAAACATTCTAAACAAAAAAAGAAAAAATATAAATAAATAAGAAAAGAAAACTCACATATTAAATAAACAAATTAGGTGTGTCAATATAAGCATTCGATTGTATACGGCAGTGAATGGAGTTTGTTTATTTAATATGTGAGTTTTTCTTTTCCTATTTATTTATATTTTTTCTTTTGTTTTGTTTAGTATGTTTTTTATGTTTATGCAAGAATTTTTTTTTTTCCGTTGAGAAAGGCTCCCGGATGTGGGGCCGAAATATTCGGAGTATTTGTGTTTAATTAAATGTGTTTTATTCACTGCTTTATAGAAATTAAAACCCGTTTTTCTTGTTTAATTTTTTGACTTATTACCTAGTTTTTGTTATTTTGCTGCTGCAATGATCTGATGTTTTTTGTGTGATAAATATCATATTATATGCTTACTAACAATAAGGCGGAAAAGTGTGCGAGGGGCTACTCAGGAGCAGCATATTTCCAACAAATTCTCCCCTAAAAATACAAGATCATTTTTTCAAACTTTTTACTGTAATTCCAGCCCCTTCTTAATAAAACAAAACCCTTGATAGGTTTATCATTTTCGGAGTTATTTTCAATTGGATGCATTGTTACACGAAAGCCGAGGTTACCATAAAGGGTGAGGCTGTTGAAGTAAAAGCTCCGCTCAAATTTATGTTGGATCGAATACGTAAACGAATAGAAACTAAATTGACATTAAAACTGGAATCAAGCAGATATTTTTTTTTTGTATGAGAGGGCTGTCAACCCTGAACCTTCCACTCCCTACGATGAAGCACAACTAGCTCTCCACGGAATAGAAGTTGTTCTGTATATGATGAGGAGTCTGCCTTCAGCCCCTTTAACATCCTGCTCTTTACGCTGGAGTTGAACACTGGTTTACTAATAGCATCTATAAGTGCTAAATATGTAGATAATGGGTAATATCAAGTGTTTCCGTGAACAATTTCTATAAAAAAAAAAAAATGCATTTCAAAGGGAATGTGCGTCAATACAGAGACAGAGGATAAATTTTAGAGTTATACACCACTCTGAGCCTCAAGGCTGACCAAGTGTTTTGACCGAGTATTTTGAAAATACAAACTAAATTGCTATACCTAAATGTGTCCATCCCAAGAAATTATTCTTGTTTTGTAAAACTTATTCTCTTTTTTCTAGTGTATGAAAATTGCATTGTTTCCATTAAACAATAATGAAGCTAGCAGTCAAGGGGTTTTATATGGAGTTAATCCACCTCTTATTTTGTCAATTTCTGGATGCTTTAAGTTTTTGGCTGCTGCAGCTTCGGCTGATCATTTATATTAATATCTCTTCGTTATAGGTTTTTTTTATTCATTCATGTTAATTTCTGCTGTATAAAGTTCAGCTTTATTATTAAATTGATTTCTGTTTGCTTTAGGTTTCATTTAGCTTATTCATTTATAATAATTTCTGTAGATAACAGACCACACTGCCTTTCCATGACGATAAATAAAAGTTCAAATAGGGATAAAATCCTTTTAATAGACAGTGTTTCACAAACAGTGATAGAAATAAAAAAAAACCAGATATTTCGGTCACATATGACCAAAATATCTGGTATTTTTTGTGAATTTTTATCACTGTTTGTGAAACACTGTCTATTAAAATGTTTTTATCCCTATTTGAACTTTTATTTATAATAATTTCTGTTGATTTTAGCTTTAACATATCAAATAATTTTACATCCTCTTGTTTAACTAATATCACTCTTTACCTCTCTTAGACAAACTTTCTTTTAGAAGAAATTTTTTTTTCAAGCTGATATCGTAAAAATGGTGAAAAACACATGAAGACGTAAAAAGTAGACAAGCTAAGACGAATAATATGTTTTACATAATTGAATAAACTTTGGAAGAATAGAAAGCAAATATTTAGAACTAAGATCATAATACTGAAATGATGATAATGACAGTTGTCAAGTATGTTTTGAGACCTAGTTACACAGGAAAGTTGAGAAAAGTTTTTTGAACATTTTCCATATGAATTGCTTAATTATAGTTTAAATGACTGTTTGACTGACCGTTGAAAAACATTGTTCGGTCTCATTTTGTAGGGCTATAATAAGATAACTATTAAGACGGTTTGGTCACATTACATAGATGAAGGGGAGTAGAAATACCCAAAGTCGTGTTCTTCGACAATCCGGCCGTGGCAACACCAAAAACAGGACATCCTAGATTTGATGGGAAGAGATCATACAATTCAAAGGATGTAAGAACTTAAGGGGAGGAACTCAAGAGTCGGGAAGGCTCTGAATAAAATTTGATCAAGGAGGATCCGGAGTGGTTGTATTGGGCTCGAACGGCTTTGTGCTGCTATGAGTTGTTAGTAGCATTAGCAGCAATTGTGCAAAAACTAAGCTATGTGAACACAGCCTATAATGTAAAAAAAAAACCATACAATTATACTTAAATACGGCAGGTTTATTTAAAAACAAAATGAATAAAATAGAAAAGTAAAAGCATCTGGTGATCTCTATGGATTGGGGTTGTAGTTGTCCCATGACTTAATGAGGTTGTAAAGAGCATCACCCGGACAAGCAGTGGATGTGGCTTGACGGTGGCCGATAAGGCTGTATGCCGATCTGATTTTGCCGTTGCTTACACCACAAGATATCAGGTTCTTAGCAGCATTTTGAGCTGAAGTGTTTGGTACGCTTGCTAAAAATAAGATACCACTTAAGATTAGGAATAACTCTAGGAGCTGCATACCAAATGTGCAAAAGCTGTACATACAAATATAACTGAAGGGTTCTGCAATATGAACTAAGTCCAGAAAAGAAAAGTGTCCCTGAATACCTTAATGAAAAAAATTAAATGTGCTTTATTAATCACTCAATGATCTATAATAATAAAAATTGTCTTTAATACTAAGAGCCCTTAATAACTGGAGAAAAATATAACTTCCATCAATCCTAAGTAGATTGCCTATGCCGTGCCAAAATAAATGATTTTACGTGCAAAAAGTTATTCCGCGGCAAATTTTCGTTTTCAAATGCAAGGTTAAATGGGCAACTAAGATGAATAAAAATATAATCCATAGGCTTATGTGTGCCCTTATAAAAGGGCACGCACTAATAAGCCTTAGGAAGAGAACGGAGGCTTATTTTCCGAGAGTGGGGCATAAAAAAGGCATCTTTTGTGGCCAGTCATGGCTGTTTCTGGTTTTCCAACCGCAGATTTCACTGTCCATTTTTGTTCATCTTTACCTCAGAAAACATTTTCCACGCCTTTTCCTCTAGCAGTTTAGATTAATACATCATCTTATTTAATTTTTTAAGGCGTTATAGATAGTGAATACGTCTTTTCCAGTTTCCATCCACAGATTACTGTTCAAAATTTCGTTTACACTTCAATTTGATTCTCGCTGTCGTTTGTTCCATCCTTTCTTTATCTGTTGTGATTCTCACTCTCACTAGTTTTCTAATCACATTTATCTGTGCTTTATTTTCATAGTCAACCCATTAAACAGTTTAAATAACGTTAAATTAGAATTAGTGCCTTTGTAAAATCTCTTTTTTCTTATTGGAACTTTAGATTTTGCCTTGGCTTGTCTTTTGTCATTATGAAAAATATAACCCCAAACCTTCTTTTTTAACAAAGATATCGTAGGAATTGATGACCTTACCCACGTCAAAATCCTAAGCCCTATCATAATAACTATCATTTTCAGTTTTGGCACATTTTGACTCTGCCGTCGCTTATCTTCTAACGCCAGTTCCTTTCTTGTTAATTTTAGATTTTCATTACTTCAGACAATTTGCCAATGACCTTGCTTTAACTGCCCTTATTGGTCTAGTTTTACATGACGGTTCAGGTTGTAGATTTGGTGATTATTTAGTTGGTGGGACAAAAACCTCTTCTTCTTCCAACGAATTATCATTTATAATACTTGGGTCTACCTCCAGATAAGTTTTTCAAACTAATATATCCTTTTATACTAGGGTCTTTTTGAAGATATTAGATTATTGATGCAATTCCGATTTCTAACACCGTTTGTCCATTAAGTTTCAAACTTTTGGTTTTTCTTTTTTAAGGTTTTAGAATTGTTGTAATTCCTTGTTAAAATATATACAAATATTTCTGCAATTGCCGGTTATTTGATCTTTAAGCAATTTAATGTAAACTTCTCCGTGCATGATAATTTTCAAAATTCCCACATAAGTGTGACAAGCGTGACAACGTCATTGCAACAATACTGATGTATACACAAATGACGTCACTGACATGATTTTTTTTTAATTAAGGCTAAAAAATTTGAACGAATTTTCAAATTTTTGAGCTATTTGGATTGTTTTTCTTAGGCCAGAATATCCCAGGATACAAATTTTCCCGACAAAATATGGAGCCGTTTTTGAGAAAAAAAAATAAAAACATACATAGCGTCTTTATTTACCTTTTCACATGAAGTCACCAAGTTACGTACGTCAAAAGGAGTAGAAAATCAAGGTGCACTTGAATAGCATAGGTTTGTTCAAATCATGCAAAAGTTTTAATTAATTGGTCATTGATATTACTGTCTCTAGGCCAACTTGAACAAACAACACAAATGAAGGGGACTAATATATTAGAAAACCAGGATCTTAGGTAAACCGGGTGAAGTCTGTGGAGGAGTATCTCTTACATAAATTCTGATTTAAGATGTAGCAACAAAAACTGGCACCTGGATTAAATGTGATTTATGAAATATAGGAATGCCCTTACATGTAAAAGTCCCAATAATGCAGATCCCGATGCTCTGTGAGTTGTATCCTGGGGCATGAGCTCCAACACGATCCCAGCCTCTACCCTCATAAGCATTACCATCTTCACCAACTAGGAAACTAAAAGAAAAATTGTTTCAATTACATTCTCCACAAGTTTCTCGAAAAGGAAGCAAGTCCTAGCAGTATTTTCAAGCTATTAGTAGGAAACATCTGAATATCACCTGATATTTCGTAAAAAGGACAATTATTTTACATGTGTAAATTGATCCCTCGGTAGATAAATTTTAAGTTTCGAAATTTTTTAGAATAAATATTACTGTCCATTTTGAAAATTTCAGTATTACAAAAAGTTAATGTTCCTAACTTAGCAAATGTGATTCGCTAATTCAGAGTTATAAAACCTTTTATAATAACGGTAGTGGCTATACTGGTAGAAAATTAGTATAGTCGTGAAATAGCTTTTCTTTCTTCCTAAAAAGTCGTCGTTTTGGGTTTTGTTGCTTTCAGAAAACTAGTGAAATATCGATAAAAAGAAAGGCATACCATATATTAAATACGTAACCTAACCTAACCTAGGTACCTTTTCCTTACCCTAAACCCCGAAAAACAACAGTTTAAATATCGTAAACGCAATGAAGAACACGCTTTGCATTCTATTTCTCTATAGTGGTCTCTTGCAAATAACTAGTTTGGCGGGTTTCGTCTCCCGGCTATAACTGGGACAAAAAAATCTTCTTTTGGGTATTGCTCGAGTCCTGGTGAAACTATCTAAACGCTTCAAAGGCCAACTGATAGCCCAAACATTCTAGTTTCTCCAGAAATTTTACGAATTTTTAGCGCTGTTACTTTTTTTGAAACTTGCAAAAGTCTAGAGTCAGCCATTTTGTCCCAGCTATCGCGATACCCTCCATAATTGGGACATAATGATGGGGTAAACTGGGACATAATGTTATCTCAAAGGTAGGCGCATATTTTCTTACTTTTCTTTACCGAACTTTCGAATATAAGCATATAAAAGTAAGCAATATTCAAAAATATTGTAAGACTATGGCAGTATTCAGTTCAATATTTCTTTAAAGACGTCATTGAAAGACTCTTTCGGTAGAACTATGGAAAAAATTCACTCAAGTCTTCCTGAATACAGAATTGCTTGGAACCTCTGTCTGTTTCTCCTAACGCAACCGACAATCTCAGCTTAAGAACTCAGCTTAAGAAATATGCAGCTTTTCTCTCCTACAGATGTCTCTTCAGTCCAGATGAATTTTCGCCCTCCACTAAGTTTTTTCACGTCCTAAATGGTGATTTCTTCCCTAATTCTTCGGTTACTGATCCTACAATGTGACACAATCTGGTCTTGGATCGAAGCTTGACTAGGGCAAAACCAAATGCTAATTGAATAATCTTCTTCTACTTTGTTGCTTCAAACATGGAGCAATTCATCAGAACTGTCACCATATTCGACAGATGACACCTCACTAAATTCTGGGTCTTACCCGAGGTCCAGTTTCTTAACTTTTTCTCCTTTTTCTTGGTTTCTTGCGTCTTCACTTTCTTCGAATCCCCTTTACTTTTCTTAGTATTTACTTTTCTCTTTTTTTCTTCTTGCTCCCTAACTGCTTCTTTGATTATCTCTTTCATAGGCGCGCTTGTGAGGTTTGAGCTACTGCCTCTTTCTTTCCTTTGCTTGTTGTTTTTCTACGACCTGCCTTACGAAGAGGCTCGTCTTTTTCTGGAGAAAGGATTGCCATCTTCGAACAACCATAAGCATCATCGATGGTCTCGTTTTGGGGGGTCTCATCTTCCTTCTCTTCAAAATCCCTGATCTCTGGTGCTGGCCAGTCAGTTAATATATATATATATATATATATATATATATATATATATATATATATATATATATATATATATATATATATATATATATATATATATATATATATATATATATATATATATATATATATATATATATATATATATATATATATATATATATATATATATATATATATATATATATATATATATATATATATATATAACTGACTGGCCGGCCAGTCAGATATATATATATATATATATATATATATATATATATATATATATATATATATATATATATATATATATAAATATATATATATATATATATATATATATATAGATATATATATATATATATATATATATATATATATATATATATATATAGTGTCGGGAGCTCAACGACTTATATATATATATATATATATATATATATATATATATATATATATATATATATATATATATATATATATATATATATATATATATAGTGTCGGGAGCTCAACGACTTCTATATAAATATATATATATATATATATATATATATATATATATATATATATATATATATATATATATATATATATATATATATATATATATATATATATATATAGGGGCGTAACTATATACCCTGTCATAACTGGAACACAGTGAGACTGTGCTAGACATTATGTCCCAGTTATCACAGTATCATCTGTCCCAGTGATCCCTGGTGGCAACGTTTTTGGATTTATTTGCTTTTCTCGAAGATAGCACTAGTAAACTTACAAACTCTTAGCACCTTCTAAACCTTGATGAATACACTATCACCTGAAAACAGTATGTATTTTCTACCTTCAGGCGTTCAGGAATGGCCATGCTTTGAAAATTCTGAAAAGAATTACAAAGCGACCATAAAAACTTTTTCAAACTTATTGAAAAAAAACTTTCAGTCATCTTTACTAAACTTCACTCACAAGTGGGCTAATAGATGGCAGTTCTTCAGTTGCATTTTCAGATTTTTTACGGAACATTATGACACTAAAAAGTTGAATGTCCCAGTTATAGAGGTGTCCTAGTTATAGCCAGTCTCCCCTATAGCAGTGCCCACATAATGAACCGGTACCGATAAATCTGGTCGTGTTCCCACCTTCGGGGATTACTTGCCCAAATTAATCCTTACATATTTCCTATAGATGACAATTCCTTATGAGTCAATGAGCATTAAAAAACATAATGAAAGTAGAGCGTTTGAAATACTGTAGGATGCTTCTGAGGAGACATGCAAAGACAATACGTTTGTAAATCCTTGAAAATTTAACACATGAACTGTATGTTTTGGTGGATTCAACCCTAGCCTTTACCTCTCCTGTCCCAAATGATATTTTGGATCAAAGATTTAACTTCTAGGTGAGGGAAATTTCTGGGGAGTGAATATTCCAGGGGAATGTTACACTGGGGGTTTTGACAGTTTTTAAATGTCTTAAACTCTTTTTGCCAAATATTTTGTGTGGATATATTCTGGGGGAATTATCCAGGAGCTTTTTTTCCGCGTGTTTTGTTTTCTGAGAAATATTTTCCACGGAAGGGGGCATTTCTGGAGTGATCGAGAAACCGATTAGAGATCAAAGTCTTGTTCTAATGAAAGAAAGCTAAGGAGAATTTTTGAGGGTGAATCGTCAACAAGCAATTTTACAAAGAGGATGATTCTCAGCGAGGATGGAAATTTTTGGAGGGGATTTGACGGGGAGGGGTGCATTTTACGTTGGATGAAATTTCCACGGAGGAGTTATCTGTGAGGGGAAGGGGTATATTTCATAGAGGGTGAGCCAGATTTACTGGTATTATTTGAAAACGAACAGAAATTCTGCCATATATGAACGGTTGCGCCCTCCTCAATACCTTACTCTTTAGGCTAAAATTTGACTGCTTTCTAAAATTGAAACACGAGGGCCATTTAATTAGAATAGGGAGCTTTTTTAAAAGTGCCAACAGCTTTAACGTAACGAGCATGGTATTGAGGAGGGGGCAAACCTTTATATCCCGAATCAATCTGCCAAAATTAATATGCAAATTTGTTTTAATTTTTCATGTACGGTGAGCCAAATCCGAACCTGCATTAGTTGAAAACGTTCAGAAATTAAATAAAAAAACAAGTTTTGTTTTAACTGAAAGTAAGGAGCGACATTAAAACTTAAACTTAAACGAACAGAAATCATTCCTTATATGAAAGGGGCTGTCCCCTCCTCAGCGCCCCGCCCTTTACGCTAAAGTTTTTTTTACTGTTTTAAAAAGTAGACTTGTGACAAAGAGTCAAACTTTAGCATAAAGAGTGGGGTGTTGAGGAGGGGACAGTCCCTTTCATAAACGGAATAATTTCTGTTCGTTTTAAGTTTTAATGTCGCTCCTTACTTTCAGTTAAAAATAAAACTTGTTTAAAAAAAATTTAATATCTCACAAGGATAAAACTTAATACCATGTGAATAATAATAAAAACATACAACAAGTGCTAAAATGAACTATAAATTCGGCAAAACATACGAAATTTCAGAAGGGGTAATCAAATTTTATAAGCAACCAAATGTTTTAAGTTATGATTGAAGAAAACCAAATAGGACTAGGATTATTCAAGGCTTCCGATAATGCAACAGATTTTGATCTGTAACTTTTTTCGATACGAAAACTGTATTAAATAGGTACTTTCAGAAAGACTAAATTCATAACGTGCACAGAAATAAGTTATTTGCGTTATCTAGTTTAGAAGACAATGTTGCAAAATATTTATAAATTACCTGTAACCTATATCTGCCCAGCCGTTGGAATCCATGTGGTAGTTCTGGAAGCTTCGAACGAGGGATGAACAAGAGGATTGGGAAGTGCACCCACCACTTGCTGAGTGGTGGATGACGACATAAGGTACTGGCACAGACTGATAGGAGATGCTATTAGGAGGCCTGGCACCCCATTCTGCTCTTGACACAATGTTGGGACAGGCTAGAAAAAACGCAATTTAGAAAACTGAAATTTAATAATATTTTAAACGCGCAAAAATATGGCTGTTTGAAGTGAAAAACTTGGTATATCCATTCTCAAGACAGTGTATGTGTACCTTATTGTGAATCCATTTTTTGGTTATTTGAAAAATAATTTGTCTAATTGCGCTTTATTACAATTAGTTTCAAATATACTAATATATTTTTATTCTTCTGTTCGTTTTATGGGCATGGAAAAAAAGGCTACTTTAGTAAAATTTTGGCTTTTCGAAGCGTTAGGGGCGGTAGACATAGTAATCCAGAAACAAATTTTATAATCACGCTTCATTAGAATCAATTTTTAGCATGCTACTGTGTTTCTCTTTTATTCATTCTTTTTATTTAAAGTTCATTTAAAATTACGAAAATCAAGGTGGCATTCCAATTTTTTTTTCCCAATCGTATATAATATTAGATCACTTAATAAACTATAATTTTGCACCCAAATAGAAGGTGGGAGGGGTCAGGAGGATTTTCTGAAAGGGTTGTAAAGAACCTCCAAATAGCAAGATATTATGAAAAACTTATCATATGTGAAATATAGACATCTGAGCTAACATGGCACTTCTTTTTTCATGCATCGAAGTCCCTAGAAACGTCCTCTGACACGACCCTAAAATATTTGGCTGTATATGCATATGCTGTGGTATAAATTAATGGCTGTATTAAGAAGCAACTTTAAATAAGAGTGTATTCTAAAGCATAATTTACTTTACATGAAAAATTATCTGAAAGGTTCTGTACTATAAAGACCCCCTGTCGTATGACAATATAGACTACTGCCAGGCATTGACGCTATCTTGATTGAATTTATCTAACTTTGTTTAAATATTTGTCAGTACAAATGATTAGTTTTTGAAGAGCAATGAACTCCTTATAATCTATTTTTCTTCTGAAGACTCTGTATCAAAATTGGAAAGAAATTGTCAAAAACTAATGTCTATACCATTTAAAGATGCCTTCCACCCGTCTAAATGCAGATCTTTATCATATTTTAACCTGTGGAGGGGTTGGTTCTAATAAGCGTCCCACTGCTGCAATTGAACACAAAGCCGTTTGAAACGATCAAACAGTTCATGATACGGTACCGAACTGTAAATAAGAAGCGACGCGGCTCAATAGTAAATGAAACTCTAAAAATAGAAATTTTATATCAATAGATATATCAAAAGAATCGGCTTATTATACAGATTCCATATATATAAGGTTTATTAAGTTTAGTGTTACCCATCGAAGGTTACGAACCTGAAATAATTTGCCTGATTTTCCAAAAAGAGGGAAATACCCTTTAGAAGTAAAGGAATCGTAATCACACAATCAGATTCAGCGTATCAGAGAACCCTACTGTAGAGGTTTCAAGCTCTTATCTAGAAAAATGTGGAATTTTGTATATTTTGCCAGAAAGATCCCGGATGCGTGTTTATTTGTTGTTGTTTTTGTCCAGGGTGATCGTATCGAACCAATGGTCCTAAAACATAGTAAGAGGGCTCATTTGAACGAAAATTGAAAGATCTAGTGCCCTTTTTATGTAACCAAAAACATTAGATGGCAACTAGGCCCCCTCCCACGCCCATTTTTCCCCAAAACCGTCCGATCAAAATTTTGAGATATCCATTTTGTTTAATATATTTGAAAGGTTCAACAACTATGCCTTTGGAGATAACATGACCCACCAGTCCCTGAGGAAAGTTTTTAAATTATAAACTTGCCAACTTTTTTCCGTTGATTTTTGAATTAAATTCAAGTTGCCGTCAAGCCATGCCTAATTGGAGATAAAGCCAAGACAGATAGTCTGAGCGAGAGGCAAAGCTGGCAAAGCTTGTTATTGGGAAATTTGCATACATTTTTCGGCGGGGGGAGGGGAATTTTATGCTGGGATTTCTTAGGCTAAAGTTTCTTAGAACTTTTCTCTTAAATACTTGAAACAAAAAGTCAAACTTTAGTGTAAAGAGCAGGGTACTGAGTAGGGGATAACTCGCTTCATATACATAATAACTTCTGTTCGTTTTAAGTTTTAATATAGCTCCTTACGTTCAGTTGAAAAATCTTGTTTTTAAAAATTTAATTCTCTATATGGAGGCGAGATAATTTCTGTAAGTGAAACTTAAACAAAAGTTATTTGCCTTGTTCTTCTTCATTATATGGCTTCAAAAGCCTTAAATTTTAAAATTAAAAATATGTGCCAACTAAGAGGCTTTTTAGGTGTGGGGGAGGGGTGTAGCCAAATATTTAGAAGAATATAAAAGGAAATACAAATTTACTGACCTTTCTAAGGACGCAAAGACCGTGGAAGCTGACGAAATAATCAAATTCAAAAGGTCCAAGCATTATAACTGGAAGAAACTTAGATTACTCTGGGAAAAATCATACCGTTATAATTTTTTTTCGTATTAATAGAATACCTAAGATCAGAATAGTCTTTCATATTTTAGTATAAGAAGTCTTATTAAAAACAAACATTTTTGTATTTTTTTTAGTTATATGCAACCGTCCTTATGCTTTAATTGGATATCTAAGGGGTTCGTTACTCATTATGAAAAAGATTAGTACCTGCAAATGTAGCAGCAATTAGAGAAGATAGCACTATAATATTTTTTAGCATTTTCAACCGTTTCTTGGCATCAAATGAAAACAGATATGATCATTTGCAATATATATGTAAATATGTTTTCTTGGGAACTTATCTATATTTAGTTTGGATTTGACAAAATTGTTGTTCAATTAAAAAAAGAAAAGAGATTAATATGTCAAGTAGAAAGATAAGACATAGCATTTAGTTTTTCTACGTCACAGCCAAGCGGACCATAATGAGCATTGCCGAGACAAACCTCGATCAGGACATGCTGAACGGTGAGGTTACCACACATGGATACACAACCCTTATGCGAAATCGGAAGCATCGAGATAGTGCTACTTATGGTGGAGCCCATATTCAATAGAGCCATATTCCATATACTTGCTTAGTGTCCCGAAATCAGAGGGAAAGAGGCATTGCGAGTAAAAAAAAAACTCTTAAATAACTGCGTCATAATCCTTACAATTTTCAACCTCCCAAATTTTCAGTTAACCGGCTCACTTAAAACCAGTCTCGATTACATCAGAGGCTAGTTCCCAACAATCTTTCACCATTCCAAATGGAGTTTTCAGCGTCGTCCATAAAATGTGGCGTTGCAGTCTCGAGGATTATGACTTGCAGGGTTTATCTCTGTCCTGTAGACTTGGGTAGGTTGTTGATTAAAGCACCTACGCGTGGCATAATGAATTCTTGTATTAATCTCTTCCTTATAGACAATCCTGATTCATTTGAGATGAACGCTCAAGCTTTCGGTCATCCCGAACGTTATAACCCGGAGTAACCTTAGCATTCATCCAACAATCAACCGCAAAGAGGTTATTCAACAATTTGGGCGATCTTAGGTCTATGCTTACTGCCCAGAATTGCAAAGCCTTCATCAAAGTTTAAGGTTAGTGCCTTGTTTTGGTTTAAACCACAATGCGGTGACTAGCGCCTGCTCCTAAACACCGTTGTTTGTTCCTTTATTTAGGACCATGATAGAATGTCTGTCTAACTCTTCAGGAAACGTTTCAAACACTTCGTGATAACGGACTGTAAGTAAGGAGTGAATCGGCCCAGTAGTAACCGAAACTCTAAAATAGAATTTGGATAACAATAGATACATCAAAAGAATTGGTTTTTTATGTTGATTCCAAATATATGAAATTCATTAAGTATAACATTACCATCACGAGCTACCAGCCTGAGAAAACTTGTATGATTTTCAGTAAAGCGGAAAAACACCCCCAAAAAGTCAAGGAATCTTAATGGGTATCACAACCATCAGATTCAGCGTATCAGAGAACCCTAGTTTAGTGTTTTTCAAGCTCCCATCTGCAAAAATATGGAATTTTGTAAATTTTTTTTGCCAGAAGAAAGATCACGGATACGTTTTGTTTTCTAGGGTGGATCACATCGAACCAATCGTCCAAGAAAATCGGGAGAGGGCTAGTTAAAACGGAAGTTAAAGGTTCTAGTGCCTTTTTTAAGTGATCAAAAGATTAGAAGCCAACTACTACCCCTCCCATGCCCCTTCTACCCCAAGGATTGAAAGCCGCCATATGATTTATACAATCAAAATTTTAAGACCACCATTTTGTTCAGCATAGCTGAAAGGCCCAAAATGTCTGGGGATGACATGATACCAAAAATCCCCTGGGAAAAGCGCTGCAAGCTACAGAATTTTCCCATTGTTTATATATAGTATTTGTTATTGGCAAGCATAAAGACATTTTTGGGGGAGGAAATTTTCCGCGAGGAATTTCCACTGGGAGAGAAATTTTCCCGATAAAATTTTCCACAGAGGGCAAGGGGGTTTCCAGCATGATAAAATTATCAGAAATTAAATAACGCAAAAAAAAGCAAGTCTTTTTTCAAACTGAAGTAGAGTAAGGAGGATTTTCCAGACGAAATTGTCCACAGGAAATTTTCCTGGGGGAATTGTCAAAAACGATGTAATAATCTGTGCGACATTTTCCGGAGGGGGGATTTTACTCGAGAGAAAATTTCCATGGATAAATTTTTCGAGGGGGCGGAGTGAATTTCCCAAGGAGGGGAGGCAAATTTCTCGGGATTATTTGAAAAAGGGTTAGATTTTTTTTCAACTGAAAGTAAGGATTAACAAATAACTTAAAGCGAACAGAAAGCATTCCGTATATGAAAGGGGTTGTCCCCTCCTCAACACCTCGCTCTTTACAACAAAGTTTTTTACTACTTCAAAAAGAAAATATAGTGACGCTGTTCTTGTGATTTACTGGTACTAGCTACAAAACAAGACAAATTTGTCTTACCAAATACTTCAGTAAAATACTTCACTCGAAAATACTTCAGCAAAAACTAGGTGGAGAGTATTTAAGGAGGCGATATCATCGTCAAAAGGAGCACTCATTTCCTCCCTTCAAACTACCAGGTTACGATTCTGAGGTGAAAACTGAGGTCTTTACAAAGGCCTTCGCCGAGTTTTTAAGTCTTGATGACCATAGTAAGGAGGTCCCTGACTTTTCCCAACGCACAGGTAGAGCCCTTGACCACGTTAACTACTCTGCTCCAGGAGTCCAAAGTTTCCATAGCGCTTTGATGATGCCAAATCACCCAGTCCAGATAGCATACCAAATGTTATGCTTAAGCACTTATAGCGCCATGTTTGGCACTACAGTTCAGTAAGTGCCTAGTAAAGGCTGGAATACTCAGGTTACTATCCTTTTATCCGCGCTTTCTTGGGTGTTTATATGTATCAATAACCTAGGGGACAATCAAATTAGCCCTCTACAATGTTTTCAGACTATACCCCGATTTATGCAGCTGTCCATAAACAGGATGACAGTGTACATACTTCGCCATCCTACAATCGGGTCTCTTAGAAATAGAAAAGCAGTCTGATGTTTAGATGGTCAATTTCAATGCATCCAGACTAAGAGGCGACTAATCATCTGACAGAGGGTCTGACGTCAGCATACTGGCTTTATCTTTGGGGATAAAGCTATTAGGAGAGCTAACAAGCTGTGATTTCTGAGTATACATTTCTCCTCAGACCTCTATTGAGGCATATATCTCAATCGGGTTCGATTTTCCTGCGCGAGAAAACTAGACATAATCAAAGGCATAAATTGGAGGAGAAATAAAGGGAGCAAACACCCACTTTAAAATTTTGAAACTACCCTTTTCGGTATTGTCAATAGGAAAATAGAACAAGAAACAAAATGACTACATGTTCTGTTAGATTTTCAAAAACTAAAAATCAATAAAACAAAATCATTGCCCTACCCCTACCCCTCCTCCCTATATGTTCGTAAATTGGTCACATAGCTGGGTGTGATTCAACGTTCTAAGAACCTGCTACCATTCAATTAGATTATCCCTCTGTCTAAGCCATGTCTTAGGTCTATTGCCGAACAAAAATGCCCCTTTTTTTGCAAGGGCTCCCAAAGCCGTGCTGGTGGCAATCCAGAGAGTTCGAAATAAGGCCCCAAGGGCGAGTTGCAACACAGATAGGGGGGATTTATGGGGTTGGTGCATTCACCCCAAGTCGGGGTCGCTCGTCGTACGATAGTGAGATAGCATAATAGGGATAGCAAGGGCGACGGATGTTCTCGTAGGGAATGACCATTGGCGCCACATCAGATCTCCTCTCAAAGGTTGTAAAATCCTCCCTCATAATTCTCCCTCCCCTGGAAAATTTCCCCATGCGTAAAATTATGCATCCAAAAGGGAAATTAAGACAAGTTAAAAGATGGAAGAAAAGTGCATAATTGTACATAAGCTATTAGGATATAAGGGCGATGAGTCATTGTGTAGGCGGGGGGAGAGGAGGTGTCAAATACCTATAAGAGCGCATTTCAACGTCCAAAGTGTCTAAACCTTCGTGACCCTTAACATAAATACAGGAAAGGGTATGGGGGGGGGGGAGAGGTAGGAATTAATTTTTCGTCTCACGTCATTAAGACTAAACCTGAATAAAGGCGCTGCGGGGATATTTGTCTTTATTATTGATGATGGGGGAGGTGCTAATAATGCTCCCCCTAATACGACAGTCTTTTTTTTACGAAAAAAGGGGGGATGTTCTATCTTCGGATTCCAGTGGCGTGAAACTATAAGGATCATCAACATTTTGTTTTGGGATGGGGGAAAGGTTAGGAATCTCGAAAAATACGTCGCAAGATCATTTTCTCTTGAACAATTAGAAAATTACAGCCGTAAGTCCTTTTGCCAGGGGAACAACTGTACGAAAAATTATCCAAATGTTGACCCCTTTGAAATTCGTCCCTCCTCCAGCAAAGTGGGCTTAAAAAAGGTCCAAATTTTTTCGATCGGTCTGAAAATTATATATAACATTGGCCTGAGGGGACCCCAATACGGAATGAAAATAAAAAATAATATTGCTTCCCTTCACAATGCAGCAAAAAAAAGGGCCATATAAGTGCCAAAAACTTTTCACCCACCCACTTGAAATGGAAGGAGCTATCTTAGAAACTTGGAAGGGGCTCATTCGATTGAAAATATTAATGTGACAGTGTCAATCATGAATGCCAGAAGCTACTGGAGGTTAATCAATCTCAGTCTCAATTCCTTTTCTGCTATCCGGCCCTCCTCTAACCCCTATGTTATCGAATCAGAACTTTGAGATATCTGTTTGGTCCAAAAGCTTCGAAACATCTAATAATTTTGCCTTCGCGGTAGATATCACCACCACAGCCCCAGCACTAACCTTTATTTTAACCTGTTATGAAAACTCAGGCCTCAGAAACACAAAAAAAAGAATTAAAATAAAAATATAAAAATAAATACTGTAGGATATTCTAAACATATTCTGCCTATATTTTTTGTTCTTCTGAAATTTTTCAACTGCGAAAAAACACCTTGAGTCTTCACTATTCTACTTTTAAAGTTTTCACTGCATCTTACCGTCAGATGGTAAATCTTACCATCTTTAGCGATAATACTGCCCGATAATTATCCACTTGATCGCTTTTCTTGTTGCCCAATATCAACTCCAACCTTCATTTATTCCTAGTCTAGATTTAACTAGATTTAGTTTTGTTATATTAATTTTTAAGCCTATTCTTACACCCTGAGCTCTCAAAACTTTCTAAAAATTATTTATTTTGCTAACAATTTGATGTAGAGCACACAAATCCTAAGCACATTTTAAGTCTAGGATTAATATCATGCTCTCCTATTACCTTTTCTGTGCTCCTAATGACAAAATCCATCAAAATGATCCGCATTAATGGGGATAGAAAGCAACCCTGCTGAACTCCTGCATCAATACAAAACAACCTACTAGCCTCATATCCCACCTTAACTGCAGTAACATTGTTCTCGTAAGTAGCACTAATCGCTTAAAGGTAGTAATCTGGTGTACCATGCAAGGACAGAATCTTCGCTAAAGCTCTTCTATCGCCTGACCCTAAAGCTTGTTTATTATCCATAAAACTGCAAACTAAAGGGATCTAATTACTCAGGCGCTGCTCAATTATTACTCGCCTTTTCCTAAAACCATACTGTCCTTGAAACTTATGTAGAAAGCAGTAAGCGTGCAACAACTGTATTGAAGATCAAATAGGATAAAGCCCGGTACTTATACGAGACGCTGTATAAAGATCATTACAAAGGATTTCTCACTCCGGGAGCTATATTTAAACTTAGTTTTTTTTTGTGGTTTAGGGGGACTAAAAAGTACCTAAGTTGGGTTGATTATGTAAGGTTAGGCTATGTATTTAATATTTGCTATGCTTTACCCCTTCCCCTCATGTACAAATACATAGCCCAAATTTGTTTCTGAACTATTATATTTTCATCCTATTTTGTTTTATTTCATTAGCATTAACGAAACTTCACTTTTCGCACACTTACCGCTTTTTACATAAGTACCCTATCCTTCTGTTAAGACTTCATCTATAGCCTCTATAGGTCTAATAAGTATCATCAAACTAAGTAATTTTTTTTCCAACAAAAACCAACCTAATGCCTCTTTAAGTGCCACATCCACTTTTATCATCTTTCTTAGAAAGCAGTTTAATAAAAATTTTCCAAAACTTGCTAAGTACTTCCCCCTTTTTCAAATCATATTCATAATCTCCATCTCTAACTTCAGAACCACCATATTTAAAAAATTCATTTACAGCACTATCAGCACTCAAGGCCATATTATTTCATGCCATCTCAATAATTTCGATTAGAAGCTTGCGGAAGTCGGGAAATCTAAAGCAAATCGCAGCTTGCGGAAGTCTAAAGCATAGCATATAGTAAATACGTAACCTAACCTACTGTAGGTACCACAAACCCCCTCCCCCCCCCAAAAAAAAAACAGTTTAAATATCGTAAACGCAATGAAAACAACGCCTTGCATTGGAATACTCTATAGCGATCTCTTAAATTAACCCGTCTGTATCGGGTCTTTCGTGACTGGTTTCCTTATAAATACCCATCTAATGAACTAGTACCGAAAATAATTTAGCTCTCTCAAGTTTTACATTTGTTCGACCTACGCCATCTATAAAAAAAATGAATGATTTAAAAGTTACAGTGAATATAAAATTAGTGAAATCTTTTACATATCGTAATACCAAGAATATTCCAATGAAAAACGTCGATTTAAGCGAGAATGTAGAAGATTTTATTGAAGGCATAAAAAGAGCCATACAAACAGCGAGTATCCCTCCGCCGTTCAAGCAGCATGCGTATGATACTTTAAAGGTAAGCCAATTTAGATGGCGTTAAGCATTGTTTTCACTCAAGTAAGATGAAAATAAAGCAGGTTGAGTAGGACAACCGAAAAAGAGTAGACTGAGAGTAGAAAAAACCAGTATCAGGTGAAATTAATGAAATTCTTTTAGTTAAATTGCATAGAACGTGTTAGGGCTACCATCAGTACAGGGTGACTGAAAAAACAAACAACAGGCTCTTAAGCAACATTTAAGTTGCATTGGTATCACGTAAGTTTGGGTAAACTCTTTCCTAAAATATAACTAATTTCATTTGATTATGTTTTTGGTTAATTTTTTTGAAAAAAGAATAGTTTGGTAAAGTCTAGAATTGGGGCTATTTTGTAGGAAACATGTTAGGAAAACCATTCTTACTTCATACTGTGCAGAAGCTTGGGCGTAGGGATGGGGGGGGGGGGGGGCAGCTGCCGCCCCCCAAGACCGTCAAATTTAAATTAGATATGGCTGGAAAAGCAGTTGATAAAAGGCCCTCCATCACACTATCGACTGTCCCCCTAGACAATATGCTGCCTACGCCCATGTGCAGAAGTAATAAAATAAAGTAATAAAAAATTACCTTCGCCAATTTCCATTAACTGCCAAGAAAAAGAGTATTGATCTTCACTGCTAACTTCTGATAATGTCAAATAAATTAAAAAGAAAATGAAACAAATTAGAAAAAAAATACAAAACTTAATGAAGGCCATCATAAAAAAAGTCCTATCTCCACTTAAATTTTAAGTCTGTACATCTTTGTAAAAAAACAACATCAAAAACAACCATCTTTTAAAGGTATATCGTAATTTTTCATGTTCCTTATCTTTCTCAATAGAAAAATTTTAAAAGGTAGCTTTTTCAAATAACTTTTTGAGTTTATAATGGCTTACATTTACTGATAACGATGTTGCGTGTTTATGGACCCTTCTTTTTGGTTGATTGTGTTTGGATATATTGTCTATCCTTGGTGATTGGATGGATGAGTACGGTCAAGGTCTTGTTCAACTGCTTATCTGTCTGAATAACTTAAGTGGGGAAACAGTTCTTTTTTCTTCTTCATTGTCAAATAATTACCTTTAGCACATTATAAAATCTCAGGCACAAAAGTCTAGAGCCATTACACCCTGCATTGCACTAGTTGTGGAAGGTATAAACCATCGTCATGGTCTAAAGCAGAAGCAAAATTTTGGCGTAAGGAGCTTAAGGTGAAGAGGTGCTAGGGGATAGCTTTATCATAAATGGATAATTTCCTGTCATTTTAAATTTTGATGTTAATTAATTTTCATCTGTAGAACCTGTTTTTAAAATTTAATTTTTGTTTGTTTTTAATTGCTTTATATTAAGTAAATTATGCACTGCACACGCAAGTATGCTTGAGAACTAAACGCATCGCCAATTATGCATATCCTTAGTCCAATGAGAGCTATAATTGTCGCTGGGCAGCATAACTGGCAGAAAATGGCAGTTCATTGAGGTGCGACCTTGTTTGCTAGTTAAAAATAGCAGTGAAATGCATAAACCTTTCCTTTATTTTCGATGGCCCTTGTTTTGATACGATTGTCCCTAATGAAAAAGTACAACCCTAGAAACAAATTGTAGGCAAGAGGGGGGGGGTTGAATTGCCAAAATAGTGATTTTTAGGGTCATCATTGCTTGATTTTTCAAAATAGAGGGGCTTCTTCTGACAAATATTGATTTTGGGGTAACCGTTCCCCTTTATTTGGAGGCAAGTATATGAATGAAGATTTCGTTTTATGTACAGAATCTTCCCAGTAAAGGTAGAGGGGTTTCCACTACTCGGGCAATCATTTCTTCATATGAAGAGAAGTTAGGGGGGTAAAATGCTCCTCTCTCCAGATTGATCTGAACCGCCTCTGGTGATAATTTAGAAAAATTTGGCAAAATAATTTACTTTTTTAGGCTTTAGTGACCCCATAAGAATTATTTACTCACCTCTTCTCCATAAATGCTCATGCGCAGCTAAGCAATACTGTGCACAAAAGAAGGAACTTTCTTCTTAAAGGCTGATCTCGCAATTACTGTCAATAAACTATCACAAAGAGAAAAAACAGTCTACTTTGACACGAAAATAATCATTTAAGAGGTTGGCAATTTCTTGTAAATAAAATAAGGAGTAAGTCAAGTCATTCCTCATTCCCTCTACTAAACTCACTCCGTTTTGGGAAGTTTTTGTAAAAAAAAACTTTCAGGATGGTGAGTTCAAAACCTCCTGGTGAGAGTTTTAAACCATAAAAAATTGATTGACTATTTTAGAATTGTTTTAAGAAACTACGTAAGTACAGAAGAAATGCACTTTTTTTTGTAAATTTCGCATTTAATCGAGTCATTTTCAACTCTTGCCATATTCAATAGCCAATAACAATAGCCTTGCCTATAGCAATGTATTGTCACAGCGAAGCCACATTTTCTGCCATCTTGTGGCACAAAACTACAATTTCGCCTCGAAGAGGTATAAAAAGCTATCGATTGAAAATTCCAATATACCCAATCAGGGTTGCCAAATTTTCATCCATGAATGTCCCCTGAGCATCCAAAAGTCTGTCATTTTCAGCTAAAATGTCATTTTCTTAATATATCAAAAACCAGAGTTTATTTCTTTTACCAGTTGTATTATTGACCAAAAGACGCTTAAAAAAAAAATAATACAAAATGACTTAGAGTGAAAGCACGAAACTCATATAAACATGTAAATCCCTTACTTTGAAGACAACTTTATACTTACATCTCTGGCAAAACCTGGGCGCTCAAAAAAAAGCACTACTTTGGAAATATATATCCAGTTGGGGAAATGTTCCGTTTTATACTATAAATTTACAAACCGTGTCCCTTTTATGCCCTTTCATCTACACAATTTCTTAGATGTATCACTTTTTTGCCCTTATGTCATTGTGTCCCAGCACATGGTAATGTATCCTTTTGAAATAAAATGTGTCCAGTTGGCAACCCTGTACCCAATTCTTGAGAAATTATGCATTGAGCTTCCCAGTTTCACAGCCAGTAATGCCGTGCAGTGAAGCATTCGCTCCCAAAGATGCCCGTAATCTATACAAAATACAACAGTCAATACAGACATTTGTTTTAGAGCTTCATTTAAACCATGTAGATTAATTAGAGGCTTGGTAAAATTATGTACAGTGATGTATAATCGCCGCACATAAGCTATTATAGAGGGGCGCAGGCGGATCTTTGAGTAGGGGGTAGAAGAAGAGTGTGCCTGAAGCCTCAAAAAGTGCATTTTTATGCCCAAATTTTCTATATTTCCGTGAGCCCTCATACAAATTTAGGAGTTTTTTTTTGTGTATGTGGGGGGGGGGGGTCAAATAAGATCTCTAATCTGCCTTCATTCTCAGAAATATTTTTGGACTGAACCTGTAATATTGGGGCTGCGAGTTGATAGCTTCCCTCTTGTAACTGTTTTTTTTTTTTTTTGTCTGTTTAGTACAAGAGATAACATTTTTGTACTTAACAGCACAAATGGTGTACCAGTTGGGAAGAGGCTTCACGAGCGCCGCTACAAAATTTCCAATACATTTTTCAATGGTTTCTTGTTCCCAGGGGCACTGACTCCCCGCCAGTGTTCAAGGAAGACATACCGAAAAAAAGACCTGTTAGGAACTCAGCTTGAAAACCAAATAAATTTTTGAAGGGTTTCTTTTTTCAGGGATGATTATCGTTCTTGAAGCATTTTTATATCAATATTAAACTTGAATATAAAAACCGGGTGTTAAAGGAAGTTGTAGTAGACGCTCTCACATTTTACAGCCCTCGATCAAATAGTTGTTGTAACAAACTGTAGGCGAAGAGCGATCAATAGACACCAAACTCTAAAAACCGAAGTTCTGACTGAAATATATGCAACAACAAAATCTATTATTTATGCTGATTCTAAATGTGTAAAATACATTAAATTTAACGTCACTTATCAAAAGAAATGAAAAAAAACAGGTGACTTGATATCCGCAACCTTTAAGAACAACTGCTCAATCACAATCGCACTCATCAATGCTTTCAGTCTGGCTGCACAAAAGTTGCCCCCACTTCATGAAAGTGGGGGGGGGGGAGGAGAGGGAAACCTAATATCGCTCTACTTTCGTTTTTACATTGTTTCTACTTTCATGAATGTAGTCGTTTTTACATTCAACCAGATCAAGTTCTGTAATGAGGTACTCATTTTGTATGGACTGTATATATTTCTATGTACAAAATAATGTCACTGCGTCAACAGTAACTAGGACATAGCCCCAAGTTTAAAAAAATTCCAAACTTGTTGTTTCATAAACAGCCAAACTTGGCTGTTTATGAATTGTTGTTCTAGTTGTGTTAAAAGTCTGTTTTTATGCCAAATAATAGCGCAGATTTTTTAATAAGTGAAATTCCATGATTAATTTGCCTTTGTTTAAAAGTAACATGATAAAAAGGTCACCTGTCTTACCATCATACGGGTACAAACGATTAGTCTAAACATATTCT
This sequence comes from Artemia sp. Qi Xiang Cuo, assembly GCF_049724085.1. NCBI lineage: Eukaryota > Metazoa > Arthropoda > Branchiopoda > Anostraca > Artemiidae > Artemia > Artemia sp. Qi Xiang Cuo. The sequence goes on from NC_142794.1 coordinate 41,463,967, forward strand.
TCTGAATTAAGAAATAGCTTTTTAGCTGAGCCAAAATTGTAGTTGTGAGACAGAAAATGGTAGAAATCTACACGACTTTACGGTGGAATTTCTTTTGTTATTTAAAAAGGGCTATTTAATATTTAAAAAGGCTTGTTTAATTTTTGCTTTAAATTTTTCCTATAAGATTCCGTTCAAATGAACCCTTTCATGATAATATGTAACTATTCAGTCAGTGTTATAACCCCTGTGATAAAAGAAAGAAGTGAAAAAACCCGTACAAGATAAATTTGTGTTCAATTTGCCACCCTAGATTTCGAAAACTACCTATTTTGGTACTTTCATTGAAAATACTTTTTTTTGGCATTTTTATTAGAAAAAAAATCGAAAAAAACAGAATTGCATCCTCCTCCCTTAGTTTTCGTGAATTGGCACCACCGAACAAGACTAAACGGCTCCTTGGGAGTATTTTCTCCCCTTTCTGCTATTAAGTAAATTTCTTTATTCTATTAACTTTAGATTAGTAGCTTCAAACTCATTAAGATATTTAGAATAAGACATTTAAAATAAATGAACATATTTATACAGTTGACATTTTTTTAGATGTCGAATAATTTGTTATAATTGTAGGAGGTTAAAATTATGCCTTTTCATTTTTTTGGAATATTCAAAGTAATTTCATTCAAAGTATCATGAAAGTAATTTCATTTCAAAGGAATTGGAAAATTCAAAGTAATTTCAATTTACTGTAATTAAAAATTATAGTCTTTAATAAAAAAAAAAAAAATTACAATTTAATCTAATAAAATGTAATTTAATAAAAGAGTTTTAGTTATTACTGACGGCAGCTGGTCTTTACTTACCGTTTCCTTCGTTGCCATGAACTGACAGACTAGTCGCACTATAAGTAATGCAAAATTGCTAACAAACTAAGACGTATAGTTTAGGGGTGTGGTTGATGACATTAATGACATGTTCATTACCAAAAACACAGTTTTAGACTTAGAAAGGCATTCAAAGAGTCGATTGATTTTATTTTTTAATAGAAATCACACTTCACTCGAAGGTCATGTAATATTACAAAAGAAAAGTATATTTTTAGTTAGTGATGAGTGGCTTTATAAAAATGCTGATTAGCTTATCAAAAATCCAGGTTATACTAGTTGGCATGGAGACTAAGGTAGGAGATTTGCCAGGTCATACTTTCCAGCATAATAATCAATTCTGCGTTTTGTTTCACCGAGAAAACAAAAGCTTAGGTTAGAGTTTACAAGTTGAAATTCTATGTTTTAGGCTTGAAATGAAAGCCAGAACATCTTCACATGCAGTCAATCATCTAATCTACGGCATGGTTTACGGCATAAGTCATAAAGCCATTCATGCCGTGCTTGAAAGCCACAACAGCTTCGCATGCGGTCGATGATCTCGTCTACGGCATAGTTTTAAGTGAAAAGATAATGAAGTATTCTTTAAAATCAAGCTTTTCGTTTTAACATCAAGGTTGACTTGTTTATGGTAAACAAGACGTTAAGAAAAATCGCGGCCCTGATGAATAAGCATAAGAAAAATAGTTAGTATAACGCTTTGCTCTTTTCACGAGGGAGTTAAATGAAAATCGATTTTGGTCAAAGAAAGTAGGCTACGGCACAGAAACAATGAGAAAAACCACACTGCATAACTAACAAACAAAGAAATTTTAGATTTTTTTCACTGTTAGTAAGACTAAATAAATTTCAATTACAAGGGTCGTACATATTTCTTCAAAAAATATGAACGGCAAACATCTTAGCTTGTAACAGATCTCAGTCTGGCATAAACCTGAAGTAATTAGACATCAGCGTATATGTTCTATTTGTTGTTTGAGCTTCTGAGAGATTACTTACCCTTTTCGACCTCCTCAAGGATACCCGTTATTACGCCTTAAATTAACCCGAGCTAGATTCAACTACAGACGTTTTTCACTAGTGATTTCTGCCGTTCTCAATTTTTATCGGTTAGACTAAACAAAACGGTCGTTTGCCAGGGGTAAAAGACGGATTATCGTGATATGACTCTACCAACGTCGTCGATAATAGAACTTGTGGAAAGGACCATTTCATGCTGTTCAAATTGCTCACTTTCTCAGCAACTCAAACCGCAAACAGAAGTTCTGCATGTTGTTTTAAACTGATCAATCAAAATATTTTGGTAATTTTCTTGTAATACTAATATTAAATGAAATGCCCATTTCAGATTGAACAACAAGCACACGGAGCTAAAGCAAACGACCCAGTTATGGGCATGGATTATGATGAACTGATCTTAAAGCCAGGAGAGTCATTATACGACCAAGGTGTACGACATGAAACGGAACTGGCTTTATTCAACTTTGCCGAATATTTGAACTACAAAAAAAGTCCCGAGATTAAGTGGGAGTAAGCACATGTTTTTTATTGTTCCATTTTGTAATAAAACACCAAACTTTATAACAACTTGCAGATTCTTTTAAGTAAAAAAGAGAACTTCCACAGTTAGAAACTTGGACTTTTTATTTCTCACTATTTAGCTTTGTCATCTGATCCTTCGTCTTCAGCAAGAATGGATGAAGGTTGGGGCTTGGGAGAGTGCATCGTCATTGGCGAGTTACGAGGGACAGGGGATTTGACAATATGGATTTGGACAGAAGGTGAAAGTGGCATTACAACACTTTTTTCTTTTTTCGTATCTTCTTTTTTTACATTGGTACAAAACTTGTCCTCTTCATGGGCGTCATCAATTTTGCATTCGTTCTTTTTTGTTGCAATTCCACAATTTTCAGACTCCACATTTTCTTTTCTAGATTCATCTTTCTTTTCATTTTTATGCTCTTTTGAAATTTTAGGGATTTGAAAGCTGGAATCAAACTTGGGTTTAACTTCTATCTTCTCTTTTTTATTCTCAGCCGATCGAGTGCTATTAGATTTTTCTCCTTTCGATTTGTCATTGCTTCGTGACTTATATTTGTCTCTATCTTTCTCTCTCTCTTTTTTATCTGAGGACGTTTTGCTTGAGCTATGAGACGGTGATTTAGATGATGCAGATTTTGAGGCTAATTTCTTTGAAGCTGGACCACTAGTTGTTCCAGGTTTAAGACCAGAGGATGATTTTACAGAGCCTGAGTCTGTCGAGTCTTTGCTAGAACTTGAGGAATTGGAAGAAGATCGTTCGCCAGCCTTCGTCTTGTTGAAAGTCAGTTTTATTCCCTGACTGCTCCTTTGTTTTACGACAAATTCGTTATCCTTCTTATCTTTGCTACCTTCTTTCCCCTCCCCTGCGGGATTTTGTTGCCTGGTTAGTTTGTCTATCACAGCGGACAATGAGCTTTTTCGATTTCTTACAGGAGACTTTGAGCTAGAGCTATCACTACCTGATCCCTGACTCTGTTTAGAGTCTCCAGACTGGTCCAAGTCTTGGGAAGGGTTGTTTTCAAGGAGAGCAATAACTTCTTCATCTTCATCACCAGAACCTTCTATAATTTCAAAAGATTTGGTTTTATTTAACGACTTGCTTTTCGTAGTTTCAGGAGTTGGTGTTGATGACTTTTTTTCCCGACTCTTATCTTTCGCTTTATGTTTATTGCTGCTAGAGCTTTCTTTGGACGACGACGAAATTGTTTTTAATGCTGACATACTCGGTTTCCCTGAATGCTTAGGTGAAGCTGATACGTGCTTAGGACTTGAGCTTCGTTTGGGGCTATTCGTTGTTTTAGGAGAGGAGGAAGCAGGCTGGTGACTTGGGCTCATTGAAACTTTGCTTTTGGAATTAGGAGATGAGCTTTTGCTTTTGCTGGATGGTGAGTTCGGTGTACTAACACCAGATCCAGAAGATGTTACAGGCGATAAAGCGCCAGTCTTAACACTTACAGATAGAGAAGGCTGCTTTGCAGTGTTTTCACGTGATATGGTTGGTGTTGCAGGGGGTCCCATGACTCCTGAAGAGAGAGATACAACTTTCGCTGGTTTTATAGAAAGTGCTTCGTCTGCTCTTCTTTTCCTATCTCTTTTTTCATCTCTCTCTTCTTTTTTCTTTTCTTCCCTCCTCTCCTTTTTCTCGTTTTTTGGGACCGCAGTCACTGACATAGAAGAAGGTGGATTTGTCAAAGGAATTATTTCGATCCCCGGACGCCTTTCAAGCCCTAAACTAGCAAATGATGAACTGGGGGGTGTTACGTTCGTACTCGAAGCAATTGGCGTTATACTGACACTAGGATATGTTGAGCCCTTGTCTATCTCAAGAGAAAACTTAGAATCAGATCTTTTATCATGTTTTTCTCTGTGCTTTTTATCCTTTTCTGATTTATCACATTTTTGCTCACTTTCGGGTTTTAATTCTTCTTTGTCTTTCTTTAAAAATGATTCTTCTATTTTAACTTCAGTAGGTTCAGATTTAATTAAAGGAGGAGTATGAGCTGATGGTTGTACGGTCATAGGCGGGAGCCTATTTAGGGCGGCTAAGCTTGCAAAAAACTGTGCATTAGCAGCATTTATGCCACCATATCCTAGCCCTCCCATTCCCCCAAAAGCAGAAAAAGCGGCAAGTGCAGGATCCATTGTTCCCGGATCAGGCATAAGCATATCTTCATATGGAAGCCTTTTTGGACTTCTGTTAGATTCCCCCTTGCTTCTTTTTCTACTTGGAGATGTCATCCCACGCATATTTTGCAAGCCATAGATAGCTTGAGCATAAGCCTCTTGAGCAGCTAAAGGATTTCTGCCTGGACTAAAAAGGGCTGCATAGTCTGGTGGCATCAAAGATGGCATTAATGGTCCAGACATGCTTAAACCCATGGCAAGAGACGCTAAAGACGTAGAAGCAACTGGGTTAATTAAATCTGAAGTTATCAAAGGGGGTATAGGAGGGAAAGTTAGTCCCGGAATTGGAGGCAGATGTTTACTATCCGGAGGTTGCTTAGCCTCAATACTGAGTGTTCTGTCGGACTCGTCATGTCGCTCTATTTCGTCGCTTTGCGGTACTCCTTGACTGAAAAAGTTGGGCTCCTTAGATTCTTGAAGCTGTTCCCGTTTTCCGTCTCCCTAAAGTTAATAAAGAGTAAATAGTAGGACAACACAATTCTATTTAGCAAACACACGACTAAGCTTAAGTTATCTGACTATATAAGATTTATAGCAAATAAAAGTTAATCATAATCAAAGTTGGCAATGACTAGGATAAAAAAAATAGAATAACATTTTAATAGTCAAATCCAGTTTTACTGTCTGTTTGGACGTGAGTAGATGCAACTTTGAACAAATTCGAGCATATGGTTCAATAACTGTTTTTTGACTTTTGTACTTCAATTGTTTTAGTACCCGGGGACCAAGCTTCGCTTGGTGAAAAGAAAGACAGTTTTTAAATCTATTCTGTGAAGCAACTTTTAATTTCATTTTATTCGCTGTAGAAAGTAAAACCATTAGGGTGTATCTCAGGGTATTTATGACGTCATTCACATGAAAATGTCGTGACCAATTTAAATCGTTTTCCCATGCCAGAAAATTAACAATTATATCGTTATGAACAATTTTTTAAAACAAAAAATAATCACTGAACAAGATCGGTCCCTTGGTATAGAAGTTCTTATTGCAATTTTTCTTATAGCATTTAATGCGAAGCCATTAAGAATCTGGGACTCACTTCATAGCTATCGAACGGGAATGTATTTTCTCTAAAAGCTAGAAAACAACTTATTTGTGAACAAAAAAATCACATTTCGAAATCCCCCATGCTTATAATAATAATAATAATAATATATTGCAAAAACAGGCTTGCGCCTCTATCTACAAAAATTTAAATAATCAAATGCTTTATCACTATAATGTTTGTCAATTTTGTTCTTAAATGCATTGACTGAATCTGAGTTAACAGTGTCTGATGGTAGTGCATTCCACTCGGAGACAATGCGGCTGCTGAATGCCCATCTCCCAACATCTCTTCTGAAACGTTCTTCAGTTAGCTTAAACTTGTGACCTCTCAAGTTATTATTCTTGAATGTTATTATCTCTTCTGGAGGGATGTTGTCGTAGTATCTGTTGCATATTTTGTATACTTCAATAAGATCACCTCTCAAAAATCGGTATGAGAGGCTTGGGAGCGACAGTTTTTTCAAATGGTCTTGGTATGATAAGTCTCTAAGTGATGGAACAAATTTAGTAGCCCTCCTTTGGATTTTTTCTATTGCATTGCTGTCTTTTTGAAAAAATGGTCTGGTTGTTGTATTCGATCATTGGTCTCACTAACGATTTGAAGAATATAGAAAACAGTGTTGAGTCAGTAAGAGAGAAATTTCTTCGAATAATTCCCAAGACTTGTGATGACTTAGAGATGATTGACTCGTAGTGCTTGGTGAAAGTCATATCCCTGTCTATTGTCACTCCCAGGTCTAGAGCTTCTTCTTGTATAGGTATCTGTTGTCCTTCAAAGCAGTAGTGCCGAGAAATGTGTTTTGGGCCTAGCCAAATATGACAACTTTTTTCTGTATTCACTTCCATGCTCCATTTTTTTATCCATTCTGCTGTTTTGTTTAAGTGTTGCTGTAGTATTTCTGTATCTTCAAAGCTTATTATTGCGCGAAAGATTTTTGTGTCATCTACATAAAGCAGTATCTCTGAATCTATGTTATTTGGGAGATCATTTATGTAAATATTGAATAGTAAAGGCCCCAAAACACTACCTTGAACCACTCCACTTGTGACTTTTATCTCATTGCTGCTAAGATATCCCTCCAGTCTCACTCGCTGAGATCTTCCTTTCAGAAAGTTGAGAACCCACTTTAGAATAGTATCGCCAACACCAATAAACAGTAGTTTTCGAAGAAGTTGACTTTGTGAGACTTTATCAAAGGCTTTTCGGAGATCTAAGTATAAAATATCTATCTGCATCCCACTATCCATATATTTTCTCCAGGCATTTGTAGTGACATGTAGCTGGCTTTCTGCAGATCTATTCTTGAGGACTCCAAACTGTGTTGGTGAAATGAGGCTCCTTCCGAGTAGGTATTGTAATATATTATCGTGGAGTAAAGATTCTAGTATTTTGCATGTGATACAGGTTAAACTGACAGGTCTGTAATTACTTGGATCTGATTTGCTTCCTTTTTTGAAGAGGGGTATCACTGTTGCTTGCTTCCATGTATCAGGCAGGTTCCCTGTTTGTAGCGACTTGACAAAAATGTAGTGCAATGGCGCTGCAATTTCTTGTGCCAGCTCTTTGAGCACTCTAGGATGTAGGCCATCTGGACCTTCTGATTTGTAAGGGTTTAGATTTTTTAGTTTTTTGTAGACCATTTGTATTGTCAGTTCTATTTCTTCAAATTTGTCTGCGTCTAGTGGCTGACATTCCTCTTGACTTTCATCTCTGTCGCACTCTGTTGTAAAAATTGTGGAAAACTGCTGATTTATTAGGTTGGGTTTAGCTATTGGGTCACTGATCGTTAAGTTTGTTCCTGAGTTTCTAAGATCGGGAATAACCGGCTGTTCTTGTCTTTATGAGTTCATGAAATTCCAAAACGCCTTGCGGTTGATTTTTGAGTTTTTGGCTACTTTCCTCTCCTTTTTGCTTGCTTCTTGTCTAGTGGATTTCCTCACTTTGTTGGAAATTCTGTGATAATTTCTACGATTACTTTTGGTATCAGTCTGCTTGAGCGTCTCCCAGGCTTGCCGCTTGATTTTTATTAGGTCAAGGATCTCTCGTTTTAGAGGCGGTCGTTTAAAAATTTTGTCTATTTGTACAAACTTATTTTTGAGGTCTATGATTACGGATGCAAACTTTCTGTACATGCCATCTACAATATGTGTTATTTAGTATTTCAGTCCAGTTGAAAACTTCTAGCTCCGTTCGCATGGTATTGTAATCACCTTTTGAATACATCCACCTCTCTTTTTTTCTCATAGTTTCGCAACTTATAATCACCTCTAAGAAAAGTGTAACCTGGTCCGATTTTCCAACAGGAGGACCTATAGTAAATTCTTTTATTAGTTCCGTATTACTGCATAGGACTAGGTCCAGTAGTGTTGGCTTGTCGCTTCCTCAGATTCTTGTTGGTTTTTTAATAAGCTGTTCTAGGTAATTATCGTTCACTATCTTCAGAAATTCCCTCTGTGAGGGTGACCCGCTATGCTCTAGGAGGTGTGGAAGGTCCCAATCTATGTTAGGATAATTGAAATCTCCAATTATGAGAGTTGGTTCTGTTAATCTTTGACATATAGCGTGAATATCTTTAAAGAGTACTTGGTCATTCACGGCTGCGCTATTTGGACTTCTATATATTAAAGCCAAATTTAGAGTTGCTTGGTTTGTTTTTGATATCTGAAGCCAAATGATTTCCTGTCCATTTGTTTTTGATGACACTTTCGGGATTGATAAACTGTCTAATACGTAGCAAATAATTCTCCGACCTTCTTCTTGATCTATGTTCAAGGTGTAGCTTTTGTAGCCGTTGATGACCAACTCAGGTAAAGTTGGGAGATATCGACAGTGTTTAGGCTTAGCTTCGACCACTGCTACTATGTCTGGGTTCTTTGCTGCCATTTCTACTTTTAATTCTGATAATTTGTTTGGTAGTGAATCAGCATTTACATATAATATCTTTAGTGTTTTTACTTTAGTAGCTTTTTTGTTGGGCTTGAAGGATGGTGGCATTTGTTTGGCTTTGGTTATTCTACTTCATATTTGCCGTTGCTCTTCGTTGGAGTCTTTACCTCGCTTCCAATGGCTTTGCATCTCCATTTGACGATCGCACTTGGTGCGGGTATTCCTCTTCTGTTGTCTCTTCACGGCGAGCATTTGTCTCTGCATGGGCGTGAGATCTGGGTTTATATATACTTTGGTACGAGTTTCTTCATTTGATGATTTTCTTAGATTTGGAGCTGTCCTCAGGATTGTTTGCCTCTTCATCTCAAGCTCTTGTGATTTTTTTAGCTTAACTAACAAAGTACGTGGACTACCATCTTCTTTTCGTCTTCCAATCCGGGCAGTTTCTAGTATCTCCCCTTCAGTGATATTTGCCCCGAGGTCGTTTTCTTGAGTCAATTTGACAACCTGTGTAATGTCATTGACAGCAGTAGATTCAGGCAGCCCCATGACTACAAAATTCATCTTTTTCTGTTCTCTTAATTCCTTTTCTACTTCTACCTGAATAATTGCATTTATTGTCGGCTGGATGTCGTGAGGTGAGGGTCTTTCACTATAATTTGAAGGTGTTGCCTCATGAGGTCTGTGAGGTTGAGCTTCTGTTAGCTGTCGCACTTGAAGCTGTAGAAGTGCTACTTTTCGTTTGGAGCAGGAGAGGCATTCGTATTTAAAAAGGGGACACTCGCTGTCTTCTCTCTTCATGACCAGCACGAGATCTGCATTTATACCTCGGCAAGCGGCATGTTCCCACTCGTTGCAGAAAAAGCAGAGGAAAGAGGTGGTAATGTCGACATCTTTGTGACAGTAGCTGCGTTCTGTGTTGTTATCTGGGAAACTAGTGCCCAAAGGAATCTCTTTGGGCTCCGTATGCTGGCTTACCGAGGGACCTTGGCTTTTGGTGGATTCTTCTATCGGAGTCCCTCTAGTATTTTGTGCTTTAGGTGGAGGAGTTGCTTTATATTGGTCGTTGCTAGAAGATTTGCAACTATAGCATTGCCATTGTCCTCGGAATTTGTCAGCAGCTTCCTTATTATACGCAAGACCTGCGCAACCAAAGTGGAGCCATTTTAAGCAGTCTCGGCACTGAATTCCTCCTTAAGCTCTTGTTACATTTTTCTTGCACCGTGGGCAGAGTTCTACCATATCTATGTTATTTATTTTGGCAAAGATTTTGTCAGCAAAACCTTCAGTTCAATTTGGCAACACCGGCGTTACAAGCTTTAAAGATTTAGCGGTAGATAAGACCCGTGGGAAGTACAACACACGAATCACCTTATCCCAGCAGTTTAAGGATAAAAAATCATGCTAGTACTGTACGGCCTCTTGAATGTTCGTTGTTGCTCACTTCTGCACAGGCTATCTCCGAAAAATGCAGCCCGAATTTTATCGCCGAAAATGGCAAAATATACTGTCTAAATTTGGCAGCTATACAATATTTGGCAACTATGTAACTTCACTTATTCAGAAGAAACAGTGATAGCAATAAAGATGGCGCTATACGAAAATAGCAGAATAGATGGCGCGCCAGTCTATATAAGAAAAAAGAAGATGGTGCTGGTGAGAATACCCAGAGAGAAATACCTATACTAAGAATTATAGAAGGTCCCTCAAATACTACTCAACTAAAAATCTAGAATTCTTTGATCATACAGAGATTCACACTCCACCCCCTTAATTAAGGCCACTTGATCAATTAGTCGAATTTCTTTTTTTACTTCTTACTAATTTGTTTTATTTATTATTAGCACAACGCAGAAAGCTTTCGTGTGTCACACATAAATACAAATATATAACAAACCACTTGGAGCATCTAATACAACTAAACACCAATGCGACAAAAAAAAAACAAAAAAAAAAAACTTCATATTTCTGAACTAAAACTATGGATCCTCACATTTATACTGGAAAAAAATTGAGCTCTTAAATTGTCCAAAACTTCCAGAACATAAAATCCTCTGAGGATAAACCGAGAAAAATAACTGTTCGAGCTGATTCTTCAGCTCACTTCTGAGGGGATATATCTCTATTAGACTGAGATTAAACAAGAAAAAACAAGTTTATTCTACTGAAAGTAGGGATCAACATTAAAACTTAAAACGAACAGAAAATATTCCGTATATGAGGGAGGCTGCCCCCTCGAAATACCCCTCTCTTCACGCCAAAGTTTTTTTTACTACCTTAAAAAAATCGTTCTCAGGAATCGTTCTTAAAGAATTGAGACAAGAGGTCGAACTTTAGCGAAAAGAGCGGGACTTGACTGCAGAAAATAATGTTTCCGCCTAGTGTTTCCATTTTGCCAAGAAAAAAGCTTGCATTCCGTTACTCGTAACTGTGGCTGCCGTGTCATTACAGCAGACATGCTACTAAGCATGGGTAAGAGAATAAATTCATCGGGACGCATTTACTACTACTACTAACAACTCAAAGCAGCATCAATCCGCCTGAAGCCAACAGAGCTACACCCGCTCCTCCTTCATCCCAGTCTAATCAAAGCTTCCTTCTTTACTCAGGAATTTCAAATGCCCCTTAAATCTTTCTCTACAACATCCTCCTACTCAAACCACGGACGACCTGCTTTCCTTTATCCCTAGACGGTTGGCCCAAAAGGACAATCTTTGGCAATCTGTGATCCTTCTCCACAGAACATGCCATAACCATCTCAAATTTTCTTTCATTATAGCCCTTAAAAGCGGGATTGAACCACACTTTTCGTAGAACCGTTTATTCGAAATACGGCCAGTCAGCCGGGCACCCAAAAACAATCCGTTGACAATTTCTCTGGAAAACTACCGCTGTTTTTTGGACCACCCATGCTTCAGAAGCATATTTGACCAGTGTCATCACTGTAGCATCACTCTAATCTTGGTTAGCAGACTTATATTTTCTTTTTCTTCCAAATTGTTTTCAACAGTGATAAAATACCCTGAGCCCTGGCTATTCAACTTTTAACATCTACCAAGGCACCCACTGTCTTTACTAATAATACTACCAAGGTAAATGAAGCATTTCCACTTGATCAATCTTTTCGTTACCCAGCCTTAGTGACTTAGCCTTCTTAATATTAATTTTCAAACCCATGCTAGCACCCTGAACTCGCAAGACCTATAAACGTTCATTCATTTTAATCCTACTTTAATCTAGAATGCTTAAATCATCAGCATAATAAAAGTCAAGGAAAGTTTTTCCTCCCCATTTGAGTCCGTGTTCTCCCATTCCCTTTCCTATGCTCTTTAACACAAAGTCCATCAAAATGATCCATATAAATGGGGATAGAACACAGCCCTGTTTAACTCCTGATTTAGTACAAAACCAGCTACGAAAATCATTTCCGACCTTAACCACAGCAGTGATATTCTCGTACATAACACTAATCACTTTAATGTATTTGTCTAGTATACCTTACAAGGATAAGACCTTTGTTAGGACTCTTCTACCAGGTGAGAAGAACGCTTGCTCACAATCAATAAAAATGAGGACTAAAAGTGTTTGATGACTCAGGTACTTCTCAATTATTAATCTAAGGGAAAAGATTTGGTCAACACATCCTCTACCCTTTCTAAAACCGCACTGTTCTTCTCTTAAAACTTTATCTACAGCATCTCTCGGTCTAAAAAGTGTCATCAAACTAAGTAATTTACCTACAGAAACCAGGCTAATGTCTCTATATTTACGACACTCACTCTTATCACCTTTCTTATAAAGGGGTTATATTAGGGTTTATCTAAAAATCGCTAGGTACTTCCCCTTTTTCAAAAATCATATTCATAGTCTTCAGTAACTGATTTCTAACCTCATAGCCACCATATTTAAGAAAACTCGTTTACCACACTATTAGCACCTGGGGCCTTATTATTTCTTAGTCCTTTTACTACTGTCACTAATTCTTCGTCACAAAATAAATCTTCCTTCCCATCCAAGGTGTTACAATCTTTTTCATTTTCCTCTATATCTTTTCCCATAACTCTATCCCGGTTAAGCAGATTCTCAAAAAGTTCTGCCCACTTCTCTTTAATTCTTTCCTTATTACTAATTGTGGCCTTGTTCTTATCTTTAACTGGGATAAGACTTAGATTGACTACTCCCTCTCAATTTATTAACATGCCAATACAGTATTTTACTATTGTACCGTCTGGCTGCATCTTCAAGATCCTCGGCAATTTTATCCATGGCCTCCACTTAACACTTTCTTAGTTCATATTTTAACGCTTTTTCCACTTTCTTTACATTTAATTTGTTTCCATATAATCTATCACTCAGAAAATTCCTGTACGAGCCCCTCCTCACTATTCAACATAAAGCATTTTCACTAATATTCCTAGCTGCATTCCTAACTTTCTCCTCTAAGATACCCTCAGCAACTTCAAAAACAATTTTCCTAAAATTATTCCATCCGTCTTCTATATTGTCAAATTTTAAACTCTCAGCTTTAGTATTCAACTGTTCCTGGAAACTTTTTTTTTCAAATTCTCATCCTGGAGTCTACCAACGTCAAGGCTTTCACAAAGGTAGTTATCATTCCGAGATTTTAGCTTTAAATTAACCCTAGACACTGCTAGATGGTGTCTTTACTTTCAACATCAATAACAGCACTCCCACATAACCTAGTACCTAGCATTGATCCTGCCAGTCTTTGGTTTACAAAAACATAATAAAAAAGGTTAGCTGTGTTACCATCATGTGAATACTATGTTAACTTATGGGCCTTTTATGACCAAACACTGCATTGGTTATAATTAGATTATTATACCTACAAAGCTGCAGCAGTCTGTAGCTAATACTGTTTTCTTTTCTTAAGCCAAATTTGCCTAGGCTAGGATACCATCTATTCCTATTTCTACTGACCTGGGCATTGAAATTTCCTAATAAAAACACCATATCCCTACCTGAGACCCTGTCTTTTTGCCCCTGTAACTGTAAGTAAAATTCATCTGAGTCACTAGTATCTGCCTCAATTGGTCCTGTAGGGGCACATACTGCTGTGACTGACACTATTCACTTTTTAGTCATAAAATGAGCGATTATTATTCTATTCTTAATACCTTCCCAGCCTAAATAGGACTTGGCAGCTTAATTATTCATCATTAGCCCCAGTCCCTGTCTATCTACCCCATCCTTCCTGCCCGAGTAAATAAATTCTATATCACCCAATTTAATATTTCTTACCCCTGGGATATGAGTTTCTGACACTCCTAATACGGTCAGTTCGAAGCGTATGAATTCTTCAGTCAAAATGTCAATACAATAGTTGTTTTTTAACGTCATAGCATTCTGAGTTCAAATTTTCATATTCTTTAAATCGCTGAAATGGTTTTGGCCCCAAGAACTGCTAATACACTCTTGGAGACTATCAGGGTTATTATATAGAATGCACATGGTAGCTATTACTGCATATATAACTAATATTTTCCGTTTTATTAAAGCGTAAATGTGATCACCTGGTCTTTTATGGACTAATTTTTAAATTGAAATTCTAAACTAACAAGATCATGATAAAAATTTACATAACAATATGTTAATACCTTGCTTTTGCTAGAAACTGTAACAAAGTACAATTTTTCCATGACACTACTAAATTGATGTCCCTTTTGCGACACCTTTTCAATATCCCCCCCCCTCTTCCTCAAAGAAAAAACGTTGCACAACGACACAAACATTGATTTGAAATGCTTTGCCATGGATGGTAAAAAATTATTATTTTTTTGGGAGAAATTATGAGGGGAGGATTTCTTTATGCAGAGGTGCTGGGGCAGGAGTAATGTTTTTCTTTCTTTAATTAAACCTTACGGTTAATTTTAGTTACCTTCTGAATCTAGCAGAAGTAATTCGTAATTATATATTAAAATTTATTATTTAACCTACGTTTTGCATTTCTTGTTTTCCTATTTTAGTTGTTTTTGTTTTTGCATTTAATTCTTTGTTGGTTTCAGTTTCATTCGGTTTTATGTCTATCATGTTGGAGACCACTCTTTTTGTACTTTTTAACGGCTTTTATTCAATCATTTTACTTTACAATAGTTGTTTTGTCGTTGCAATAAGAGCACCCCGATGATACAGACAAAATATTTGCAATATATGTTTATCTGCTGATCGTATGAACTCCGGTTTCCTCATTTTTTTTATTTCATGTTTTGAGAATATTACAGCCGATACATTCGTGTTTTTGGTTACTTAGAACCTGTAATCCCATCCAAAATGTTCTCTATGCTTACTTGAGCAGTTCCTTCATTGGGCGCTGATGTCAAGTGACCTTTTACCAAATTTTGCATCATCCCGAAACTCGAACTACTGTGTAAACCATCATTTGTACCCTCACGGGAAAAACGTTCCATTGCTAAAACCGAAGTGTCATAGTGCCCAGAGTCGGATTGGTCTACGTCCATTGCAGCTGTGTTCAGCTCTTCTGTCCAATTAGGGAAAGCATTGCCTTGGCGAATAATGGCCCTCATCGTAACGGGAATAGACAAACACCTAAAAGAGGATCTGATGTTGATTGCTTAAAAAAGAAGCTTAGCGCAGAGTAAGGCAGCAGCAACAGTATACATACATACTACTACTACTACTACTAACAACTCACTGCAGCATAAAACTGCCTGAGGCCAACACAGCTACGCACACTCCTCCTCCATCCAAACTGTGGGCTCTTCCCCTTAATTCAGTACAGAATAGAATGATAATAGTCAAGATATTAACAATAGTCATCAAATAAATTTTTTTCCACTTTAATAAGACTGGCCGATACTTTTCGCATTGTTAGTGTCAATTCCAAATCTGCTGTCAAATTTTTCATATCATGAGGTTTCCAAGACCCCTCCCCCCCCCCAAAAAAAAACACACACACGCAAGAAAACTCACAGACAAGAAAAACTTGGAACGATGAACGATTTTGGACATTTTGGAACGATGAGTTTCAATTGTATAGTTTAATTCAATAGCAATCTAACAACCACTAATTGACCTGTATATTCAGATAAAAGAATAAGAAAAGCCGTTAGATTTGGACTTTACTCGAGTTTGTATAAAATGATTGTTTAGTTTTTTTTACATGCACTTAAAGTTATAACCTCAGTTTATTACAGGAAACGTGAGTCAATCGAACTTAAATTGGACAGTATGCCAAACCAGTTTCGAAACACACAGATTTTAAATGTTCCTTTTCATGTAAATTCATCACAAGTTTCAAACACGTGGATTCACATGGCCGTAAAATTAAATAATTAATATATAATAATAATTAATAACTTAGCTGTTAACATTATTGGTATCACTTTATGAGGCTGACCTATTCCTATTTAACTAAAAAAGCAATTAGTGGTTTTGTAGAAAAATACAGAGCGACCAGCCACGTACAGAGGTGGCTTACGAGCCCAAAATCCCCACAGTTTTGAAGAATTAATCATTTTATATGGAAGATATCATAAATAAATCTTCGAAGGAAAGTAGAAAGGTTTTATGCATTATTTAACTCGAATATTACGTTTATTTTGGTCAAAAGCACTTTAGGTTGTTCAAAGGCCCTTCCGGAGAAATAATCCTAACTTGCGCCCTTTGAATACCTAGTTTGGAGTGAAAAGTTTATCACTGAACTCCCTCAGAGAAAGTTAAGAATGTTGTACCTGGTTGGACTTGCGATGGCACACAATTTTTTTATACCTTTTAAAGCAATTGTACCCAAAGGTTTTTCCATACAAAAGAACAAACTATGCAAACGACGTATTCTAGCCCAAAAGCTTAATTGATAAACTTAATAAGAAACTTGAGCACATTGTGACATTGTGAACTAATAATGGGAGCAGGTGTAGTCCTCTGTGATTTAAGAACTATCCAAAACTAGTCACGAGGGCTGTTCAATTCGAAAATTTCGTAGTAGAATGCTAAAAGATGCCTGCTGTTTCGTTGTGTCAAAACATTGAAAGTCAAAATAGTTATTCCGATGAAACAAGATTGAATTATACAAAACAATGCAAATCCCAAAAATAATGTTAAAAGCTAGCATAAATTACATTTCATTTTTTTTTCAAAATGAAAGTAAAAAAGCGAAACCGAGACTGAAATAGAACGGATATTATGCTGCAAAAGAGGGGAGATGACCCCCCCCTATCTCATGTTAGCACTGAAGTTTAGTACTTAGCTAAAATAATTTTCGAATGTAAAATATTTAACCAGTCGGGAATTACAATTGTTTTACAACCGAATGCCTTTCAAAACATTTGACCTGAAAATTATACTATTTAAAGCAAATTCTAATAAATAAACCGTTCCGTTTTCGAGCCATTGTGAAAAAATTAAATCAGCTTTTTATGAAATCACTCTTTTATTAAAGCCCGTCTTCTTGAAGTATTGGTGCAGAAAAGTCAAACGTAAGTTAAGTCCAAATAAAAATTCTTGAATCCTACCAAGTTTGATCCCACTACCTGAACTGGTGATCCCACTCTACGAAGTGGTAGATGTTGTGGTGATAATGATTCACAGAGCCCCCTCCCCACCACCAAAAAGGCTCAGATAGGACACTTACCCTTACTTCACATTAATTTCTAGTGAGATCCAACAACCCTTTCTTGTAAATGGCTTGATACTGATAAATTAAGCTCCCCCTTCCCCTGCCGAGGTAAGATATGGCCGAATACTCTAAACCCATTCTATGAATTTTCACTAGCTCTGATTTTCCATCAAGTTTGTTCAACAATCCATTCTGGCTGAAATGCTTATGACAAGATATCCCCCTCCCCTGCTGTCACCTATGAATTAGATAGTAGTCGGACTTGTCTCAGTTTAATTTTGGGCCTAATCTTCATATTCATACACATTTTCAGACAACATAGTGAAAATCGCAAACTCCATTAAAAAAAATACTACAAAAAAAAAAAAAAAAAAAAAAAAATCAGAAGTTGGGATTTCTAGATCAACTTTTCAAGAATAATTTTCTGAAAATCTTGAAGAGGCATAGAATCTAGTTCTCTAGTCCTCGAACATAAATTTTCGATATGCTACGCGAGTTTTGGCAATACCTGATCCCTAAAAGTGTTTTGAGCTGAAGCAGTTCAGTTTTGCGTCTTTTTTTTGCCATTTAGAAAACTGGGAAACAAATATTTCCATTTTTTCTAGACAATTGATAAAAATTCTGCAGAATTCATTTCTTCTCCTTTTCAAGATCCCCTATCAGAGGCAACGCTATAGCGTTGCCTATAGTAAAGGCCATACGGCTCCAATGTTTTATTATTATTATTTTTTTTTTTTTTTCCCAGAGGCACTTCATACGGAAGGGGTCGTCGTAGAAACTTCAAAGGAGGCTCATTTGATTGGAAATTGAGAGTTCTAGTGCCTTTTTGAATAGTCGAAAATGATTGGAGGCCAACTAGCCCCCCCCCCCACACCCATCATTCCCCCAAACACATCTAATCAAAATTTTGAGATAGCCATTTTGTTTAGCGTAGTTGATTTCCAGACAGAAAATATATTTTCGAGGAGGCATATAAGGTTTTTATAGTCGACGTTGTCGTAGAAACTTCAAAAAAAGCTCATTCGATTGGAAATTCAAAGGAATAGTGCCATTTTTAATAGTCGAAAGTGATTGGATAGTAACTAGCCCCCTTCCCCCCCACGCCGATCATTTCACCAAACACATCCAATCAAAATTTTGAGATAGCCATTTTGTTCAGCGTAGTTGATTTCCAGACAGAAAATATATTTTTGAGGAGGCATATAAGGTTTTTATAGAAGGCGTTGTCGTAGAAACTTCAAAAAAGGCTCAGTCTATTGTGAATTCAACGGGATAGTGCCCTATTTATTAGTCCTAAGTTATTGTAGGGCAAATAGCCCCCCCCCACGCCCATCATTCCCCCAAACACATCCAATCAAAATTTTGAGATAGCCATTTTGTTCAGCGTAGTAACCTATATGCTGTTCCAGCCAGTGATTGCGTAATATGCCTTACCAGGGGCCAGTGACCTATTACAATGAACCCTACATGGCTTGGTAGACATGTTTTCTATTGTGAGACTTATTTTTGTGTGTCAGTCGATTAGAGAAAGTTGGTGGTTAGTCCAATATAATAACTTGATTGGTCGGTTTTCTAAAAAAAAATTTGCCAAGCTATAATGTACTCAATTTAAAAAAAAAACGATATACTGACAATACACTATATCACAACTTTCATTATGTTTTAAGAAAATTTTTATAGTAAAACCGACAGTATCAACATTTGAAAACAATATAGTTTTAGATTTTCAATGTAGTTCCACAGTTAATTCCGTCATTTCCCCCCAAAAAAAAAAATTAAGAACAACGTCTTACTCTTAACTTCTAATTTACGTGGGACTTACCCCCCCCTCCCCTCCAACAATACAAAATCTTAAGAATATGACGACTATATTCGATAGTAACGTCAAAACCCACTTTTTTCTATTATGTAAATAAAATCTCTCCTCCCTATGTATGTTTACAAGTTTTAATTGTTTTGAAAAACAGTTCTTTATCATTCAGAAATAAAACTTTTTCCTAACATGATATATTTTTCTGCTTTGAATGAAAAGCTTGCTTGCTACATAGGGTGTGAGAGTTTTGGGGGGGTTAAATTTCACCGGCTCTTGCTATAAACGGGGTTTATCTAATTCCGATGT
The DNA here is from genome assembly GCF_049724085.1 of Artemia sp. Qi Xiang Cuo. Classification (NCBI taxonomy): domain Eukaryota; kingdom Metazoa; phylum Arthropoda; class Branchiopoda; order Anostraca; family Artemiidae; genus Artemia; species Artemia sp. Qi Xiang Cuo. Next base: position 41,483,205 of record NC_142794.1, read on the forward strand.
CACGGCGGATGACTTTGGGAAAAAATGCGCGTGGGAGGGGGGGGCCTAGTTGCCCTCCATTTTTTTTTGGGCTTACTTAAAAAGGACATTGGAACTTTTAATTTCCGTTCGACTGAGTCTCCAGATAGGAGCTTTTAACTTCTATAATAGGTTTCTCTGATTGTGTGATTTTCATTAAAGTTCTATGAGTTTTAGAAGGTGTTTTCTCCTTTTTTCGAAAACATGGCAAATTTTTCTCAGGCGCGTATCTTTTGACTGGTATTGCTAAACTTAATGAAACTGATATATTTGAAATCATAAGGATTTGCTCTTTACGCTAAAGTTTTTTATTGTTTAAAAAAATAAAGTTGTGAGACAGGGTCAAACTTTATCGTGAAGAGCGATGGGGTGAGGAGGGGGGACAGTCCCCTTCATATAGAGACTAATTTCTCTTCGTTTTAATGGCGCTCCTTTACTGTCAGTTTAAAACACTTTTTTTTTTATTTAATTTCTGTTCGTTTTTTAGTTAATGCAGCTTCTATTTGCATACGAATTTTACTTTTCTTTTGCTAGATGGATCTCTTTACGAATTAACTGACGTAACTAACTTCTATGTTCGCGTATTTTTCTTCTGGCAAAAAAAAATACAAAGTTGCAGATTTTTGCAGATATGAGCTTTAAAGTTATGTAATAGAGTTTTCTGATACGCTTAATCCGTCGGTTTTTTTTTAATTAAAATTAATTCAATTGTTGGGGGGTTTATCCCCCAATTAAAAAAAAAAAAAAAAAAAAAATCGGGTAAATTTTTCTAAGACTCGTGCCCTTTTATGAGTAATAATAAATTTAATAAAATTTATATATATTTATAATCAGCATTATAAAAAAATTATTTTGATACATTTATTAACATCAAAATTCCGTTTTTAAAAGTTTGGATTACTTCTGTGCGGTTTCGCTTGTTTTTTTTATTGTTTTTTTTTCTATTACATTTATTGTATTAAGTATAATAGGGGGAGGGTTCTCCTCTTATTAGATAAAAACAACAATAAAGTAAAAGTCTAAAAACAAAAAAATTTTATTAACAACCCTCTGAATCACAAAGGCCATTTTTATTTAGAATATATAGCTCTTTTGAAAGCACTAAAAAAAAAATGTAGCGTAAATCGTGAGGTATTGACTTGGGAGAGAACCCCCCTCGCATACATTATAATTTCTGTTAGTTTTTATTGAGGAGTATTAAATTAATAATATGAGCTCACTGATGAGTAAAAAACCAGAGGAGAAGGAGGGCAAAATTTAACCTATTAAACATCTATCAAAAAACATTTAAAAAGTGAAGTTATTTTTTTCATTTTAAATTTTGCCTTTTTTTTCAAGGAAGCGGATACGTGCAATAACCCCCCTTCTGAAAAGAAAGCAAGATGGAACGAAGCTGCATTAATGCAAGCCGCAAGACCATCAATTATCAAATATGCCGGTAGAATTACACACAATCTGGACCAGCCAACGACCACCCAACTTATAGTGCCAGAGCCCTCTAGCCCCAGTGTTAGCTCCACGCAAGCTGGAAGGAAGTTGAAAAGAGAATGGACTGCTTCTCATAATGCCTCAGCTCAGCCTACTGAAGATCGTGAGCTTGACCCCCTTCATGTTTTGCCTAGGCATTTAGATGTAGAAGTCCATTCAGAATTCGTAAGTATATACATAATTTTTTCTTTTTCTATTTTCTAAAATAAGATAAATTTTCTCAGTCACATAGGTTTTGATGAGTATAAATTAAATTTGTTTTTAAACTATTCTATAATATTTATATTTCATTTTATTTCATTAACCAAATTAGAAGCATATAATGGAATGCTTATAACCCTGAAATAGCTTATCATACATTTTTAGAAAACCTTAACCTGTAACTTCTCGCTTCTAACCTAGACATTTTTATAATGTAATAATCCAATATTACTTTAAACACACTAACTATATGAAAACATACAAATTTCTATTTCAAAAATGAAAATCATTCATAAACTGGAGTATATTTTGCAGTAAGCTTTTGCACGCATCCGGTGCTTATCAAATCTCCCATCGTTGCATCTGAATTTTAATCCGCTCGATGGCCATAATTTGAATTTTAAGTTGGATTCTTTTGAAAAGATGTGTATTTCCGATAAGATATATTAACACATAGGAAGAGGGTTTAATAATCTCCAATTATGTCTTCACAGTGTGGTCAAGAAACATCATTTGGGGTGAACACATTTCATTGAAACACTTAAGTGTTTTCGAGACTGAATTTGAGGGTGTTCTATTTGAACAGTGTTGTGAAGTCAGATACCCCAACTCGACAGGGCATGGATCCTCCGACCTCAAAGGAAGCTCCCGGTTCCCAAGTGTCCACACAGAGGGGGGCTCTGAACAGGACACTCCAGCATTTTAATTACACTTTAATTGTTGATTTGGTTGAAGAAAAAAAAGTTCTTCTCTCTCTCTTACAAAGATTTATTTATCCCTGCTCAACTATGTCCACGACTTCAAACACATCCGTTGCCAAAAGACAGAGGAAAACTCGGATTTTTGAGAGTTAGATCGCCAACCGCCGACGTATGGGATTCGTGTCCATTAACTGAAGCTGAGGAGCAAGTGTTTATAGGGCACACCGCGTCAGTTTATCAATGTTCTAGTTTCATTGAGAGTTATAATGAAGAGAGTAAGATAGTAGAAATGGACCCGTATTTTGCATTTTTATTCTAAAAATTTTTGGAATAAAACCATTAGTTTTTTTTTATCATTCTCTTATTCTAACTTAGCCTTGTAAGAATAAGACTAAATTTTCCTGACTAAAACAATATAGATATTTTTTAACATGTTCTGTTACTATAAAGAAAGACATGTGGCAATGTAACTGTTGTCTTCTTCTTTTAATTGTTCAGTGGGAGGTGGGACAATGACTATGAGAAATTGACATAGTTTTTTAACTTTATAAAAATAATAGTTATTTTACATAAAAAATAAAACTTTTTTTTTATAGATTAAAGATATAGCACCACCACCGACACCGTTGAGTGATGAACCAAGTGTATTTACAGGACCAATTTTGTCACAACCAGCAGAGTTCAGGGATAAACCTACAATAGTTCTAGAGAATTTGGAGTGGCATAGGGGTTCCTTAATGATGTTTTTGGGAAAATGGCTAGCCTGGATGACTTAAGCTGTGATATTGACATGCTTGAGGATCCGGTGTGGACAGATAGTTTTATGCGTGAACATTTAGGTGATGCTACTAGTGCATCTGAACCGGGTCCTCATATTGAAATTCCATCACAGGACAATACAGGCTGGCTCGACCCCCGAACACCTTGGATTATGTACTAAGGGACCTCATGCCACATCTCCCCAATGTGATTGAACAGACTGGGAGTGGTGGTGTTATGGACAAGTCTCTGCCACTCCCCACCATTCCACTTAATGATATAGATAGATAGTAGTAGTAACACAACAGTATCCCCTCTTCCGGATTTTTGTCTCTCCAGCTCTACCGTACATCACACATTGGTCTACAATGCCAAAGTCAGTGACCACTTCAATTAGTTCGTGTCGGAATGTATAATAAAACATTATATGGCCATGCTGAATTCCTATACTTATAAGAGTTGAAACATCCTTGAACCAAACCGGTGAGGTTAGGTAGTGGGAGTCAGTTTAAAAGCATAACTTCCGCTAACTATATTTTTTTTTAATGAAAGTGCAGTTGACATCTATTAAAAATACTTGCAGACAAAGAGGTTCGAAATACACCTTAATTACTCAAATTATAGGGAGGTTTTTCTAAATTTGACCAAAATTATTCAAATGACGGGGGAAAAGGATCACTAGGGAGTTATTGGATTATTTGTTTAATTGAATGAAAATTCAAATGATAACAAATGTATTTTTAAAAAGGACTTTCTCTTCAGAGGTGTAGCGAGGTCAATTGAATAAAAACACCATTAAGAATTCTAGTCGCCAAAGGGCAAAAGACAAATCTGTTTCGATACGAGGCTACAGTGATTAAGGTACGCGTTTTTAATTACAAAATACAGACCTATTGAAAAAGCTTCATCTAAGAAAAAATTGGACAAAATTGTTGTTACTGGTAGGGAGGGTTCAAAGGTCCCCAAAGTAAATTTTAATTGTTTAAATGGCGAATATCCTGTGATACTAAAATGACTAGATATTTTTGAGTGGGATCGTGCACATTTAAGGAGTGGTGTCATGGTGTTGCAATATGTAACAGACTTTTAATAGAGTCACCATTCCAGTAAGAAGGATATCTTTTTTCCAGAGAAGCTTTCTTCATATGAGTAATTGTAACTTTTGGCATTGCTTCTAGGCATACCAACCAGGTACATTAATTCAATTGGTTATTTCAACCTAGGGACAGATACTAGTGCGGTTCTAAGTGAAGGGAAGAAACATAAGGTACTTTTTTACTGTCCAACATTCCTATCAAAAGTTTGTACAGATTTAAAGCTATACCATAAAGTGAAACCCTGCAAAATTCTTGGATACAATTTTGTGGAGACGGTACTCTAAGCTAGAGCGATGCTAAGTTTTAAAATATTTGAAATCCCGATACTGCAGAGCAATAACATCTCGTTGGTCTGCAAAGCTATGCTGACTGACGTGGGTGATCCGTCAAATTCAAATTGTTTTAAAATACATGAAGCCAGAGGAGTCTCTTGCACTTACGCGAATTGACATCCCAATGATATTATGCACGTGTTGGAGGTCGTGGAGATATTGAATGACGCGGAAGACTTCATGCCCTTGGAATTGGTAAGTCAAGTCAAAACAGTAAACACTGCAATTTTGCACCTTCGTTATACAAACTATCCTATGCTCCTATCACCATATGACACAGTGGTCATTAAAATCGTCTACTGGTGGGGTTGGGAACATGAATCGTTTATAATGTTGTATGAAATGGGGGGAGGAGGAAGGTGATTAACTATGACCATTTATGTCAGGACAGTGAACAGAGAAGGAATGACATTAAGGGGACAACAAGTCAGCAATGTGATGGATACGTTAGAAAGCCATATTTCGTACCTGTTCTTACACACAAGTCCAATTACGACTTAATTTTTGTTCTTGAGGCGTTGGCCCATATTTCTAAGGGAGAAGTTGTAGATGAAGCATGAACATATGGTTCTATTTCTTATAATATCATACCCAAATCACCGGAGAAGCTACTGCTGCTAGAATTCATGTGGAAAACTGTTGACAAGGGTAACACGTGCCTGAATAAAATTCGTTTTTTAGACTCTTTCAGCTTCTTCCCCAAATCTTTAAGTCAATTGATTCAGGTGCAGAAAAGTGACAATTTTGATAGCTGTCCCCCTCCTCAAACAGCCCGGCCACGATGATGAAATGTATGATTTATTAACATGTAAGGGTATATATCCATACGATTATTACAACTAAGGCTTGAGGCTAGATGAGGAGTCACTACCGCCCATTGAAGCTTTTTACAATTTTCGTACTGAGAGAGAGTGCACCACTACCGACGAAGAATGTTCAAAGATGATTTGGGCAAAGGGCGGATGCAAAAATGTGTGGGATAATTGTAAACTGTACTAGGCCAGTGACTTACTGATTCTTCTAAATATTGTGTTCACAAATACGGATAAAATCTCACGGTTATTCGTTTTGGATATAGTTTATTATTTTTCCCCCCCCAAGTTGGGGATATAACTGATCCTTAAAATCAGCAAATAAGAAATTGGTTTGTTTGTCAATGTGTATCAGAATCTGTTTTTAGATAGAACAAGTCGGGTGGGCTATGTCTTTCACGGGAATTATATCATGAAAACTGATCCGAGTAGACAGCACACTGAACAAAAGTTAGACGCAGTATTTTTGAATATAAATTTTCTTTACCCATTGGTAATGTTTCACTTTTATTTACCATGTGGCACTTATAAAATGCTAAACAAGTCGTTTCCTTTAAATGTCCCTGACTTGGCCAGTGTTGAGGAGAATGGGACACAGGGATAGTTTTGTTAATTTTACGGGGACAGAACCTTTGACCCCCGAGACTCGGTCATGGACTTTGTTTTTCCGTGAATAAATAGACTAGTGGGTAGGGACTCTCTGAGTCCCTACAATTTGTCTATAGTAGAGGACGGGAGTATGCATTGGCTACCTTCAAAAAAAAAACTAAGTGCGGATTTAAACCTGAAATAGGATCTCGTTTTTAATCGCGTGCTATTGAAATGGATGGTCCCCAATGGTTTCAAGGTGACAAAGATTCCAAGACCCCTCCAATTTGATCAAAAGCCTTACATGAAAACGTTTATTGAAACCTTTGTCAGTAAGTGTTCACAAACGAAAATGAAAGTTCAAAAAGAAGTATATAAACTCATTTTGAACCCAGCTTTCGGTAAAATTTGCAAGAGCGTACAAAACAGAAATTAATCTGATATTGTAATCATCCCCAAAAATTGTAATTGAATTATTGCAGATCAAAAATTAACATTCTTCACAATCATAGAATCCAGTCTGGTGCTCCTATATCGCAAGAAAAGAGATCTTGTATTTAATAAAAATATTACGGGCGGAAGAACAATAACTGAAATATACAAGGAAAACATGTTTCCTTTTCATTATACTGTGTGCAAGTTGCAGTGCATTGCAAGTGCAATGGCGGATTGAGGAAAAAGTTCAAGTGTATTAAGGGGACACTTATTCACTCCTGTTAAAAGTAAAATCTTAAAATATACTTAATGATTGGGAAAATGGTGAGTACATTAGCTCATGAATGAACTGCACTAATTGGGACGAATCACTATACTCAGAGCTAGTGAAACGCCAGGCCCCAAATCAATTGTTAATGCTAAAATCACAAACGGGTAGCGATCTGATATCCAGTGGTGTGTTTGCTGGTCCGAAGGTATACTGTGTGGAAACGCACGACAAGGATATCAAACACGTTTGCAAGGGGGTACCCACAAAAATTTTAAAAAATAATTTCAAATTAAGTTTTTATAGAAACTTTGTGAAACGTTGTTTAGTGCTACGGGCGAAAGTAATGGCAATTCACTATTTACAATGTAAAAAGTACACATTTAGAGTTTCGACAAACGCCATGTCTACCATATCGGACAATTAATTTTGGCTTGTGGTTGATTTGACTGTAATACAATCCGGTATTATTTTATTTACCTCCCTTTTTTATTTCACATTTTACATAAAACAGCGCGGTATGTAAACATTAACTTAAATTCACTAAAAAAAAAAAAGTATAAATTGGGTGGGAGGGTTTTTTTTGGGTAATTTGGTTTTTTTTTAATTCTTTTTTTTTCTTTATCACAAACAATTTACAATGTGTGTGTGTGTGTGTGTGTGTGCAAGGCTGATAAATTTTCAGTATTTACTGACAGCCCCGGCCCGGGCCCGCCGCAGCGGACCCCCGCTTCTGGCGCTTCTGACCCCCCTCCGGCCGTCGCCGCGCTTACCCTACGGAAAGAGGGGGGAACCCAAATTTTTAAACTCTGTAAGTTAAATAGATGTTTCCAGTGCAGTATTCCAATAAATATTTTATTTTTTTATAAATAAATAAAAAAAAAAGTGTATTTATTTAAGTGTTTTTTTCTAGTGGTTATGTAAATGTTGTATTTTTTTATTATAAATAAATTAAAAAGGTGTATTTTTTTTCATGTTTCATGTGCTTTTTTCAATGTAGTATTTTTTTAAAAGTATTGTTACTTTTTTTTATGTATATAATAAAAGAAAATATTATTATTCTTCTTCTTCTTCTCGTTATTATTCTTGAACGGAGTAGTAGTAATAGGGAAATTATTTAGTCATTAGACAGCCATAGTCTGCAGTTAGTTGTCCAGGTGAACTGTTGAAGGGATCATGTATCAATTTAAAACACCAGTCAGATCGTTTCTGTTTTGACAGTCAATGTCGGGCAAAACAACGATCTTAAATAAAACAATTAAAAACTGCGACCCAATGTTTATAGAAAATGCAAAAAAAATCTATTATTGCTGCATTATATGGAATGAGTCATATGATAAAATAAAATCAATTACTGCCAACATAGGGTTGGCGCAGATACAATTCATACAGTGACTTGATGTTTTCAACATTATTGAACAAGATTCATTGTTGATCATTGACGATCTGGCTGAATCTGTTGAACAATGTCCCCAGGAAATGCTACAACTGTTCACTGTTCGCTCTTATCATGAACAGATTTTAGTTACTCTGGTTCTACACTATCTCTTTCATCAGAGCAAATGTATGCGAACACTTGCATTGAACTACACCTACTATATCCTCTACAGAGCTATTCGTGATTCTATCTCATTAATCACTCTTAATAAATAACTCTATCCGGGAGCCCCCAAATGTCTGCTCTCAGCATACAATCAAGCAACTAATAAACCCTACGGCAACATCCTATTGGATCTTAATCAAAATACACCTAAGGATCTGAGTTTAGTCACAGATATTTTTGACATTGAAATTACAGTATATCACCCCGTGACTACTCAAAAGACCTATTATTTATTATCATGACAGTGAAAAAACAGCACGAGAATAAACATATTTTTTCAGTTTTAATAACTTCAAGACTTCTGCTCAGAAGGGCTAGACTCCTCCATGGTATTCACAACAATTTCATTAATACAATATCTAGATTATTGTTAAATTTGACCGTGGTTAATGTTAAAGTGCTAGAAGTGATTAATGAGCACAAAGAGCAGCATCATCCCCGTGTGCGTACATTGACCTATAAAAATAAGGTAGATACTTCAAAAATTAGACGACTTCTTACGGCGGGTGGTAGATTTTTTACACTGATACGGCAAATACTAGCGGGACTTGTAAACAGTTTTCTCTAAGGACAGAGAGAGAGAGACGGGGAGAAACCTAGAAATTTATGCAAAGAGAGCTTTCTCTCTTGCCTCTGAAAAACTTGGAAAGCCATCTGGGTAAATTCCTTGACCTTTAGGCTATTGTTGATTATAAAAAATTACTTTTACTTCAAGATGCACTTCGCCGGGCGGAAAAACCCAAGCCCTTTTAGTCAAATCCAACTGCTGCTGCTGCTGATCCCAAAAAAGAATCATCTCTTCAGGATTCTGCTGCTGGAATATAATTTAAGAAGGAGGACTTGGATAAAATTGTAATGACAATTGGAAATCTAATGCCCCACTCATATCGTGAACAAAGTAAACGACTCCTAGCCTATCTCTTGGAAAGTGATCACATTCAAGTTGAGAGCAATGGTACAGGGATTATAATTCAGGGCAAGAGCTATAATCTACTTGATTTAATCTATGATATGGTTACAAATCGTAAAGGACTATTATCATTTGACACTCATCTATACAACCTTTTAAATACACTAAACTTACCCAAAAAATAAATTCTAAAAAAATTAAATGAACATGCATTATTGTCATCATACTCAACAACAACAAGATCATTGACATCATTATAAAATTAACTTGAAGAGGGATATTTTAAATCAATTTTGGAAAATACTAGCACACTACTGATAGCTAGATAAAAGCGAAGATGTATCAAGTCATCACCACCACCACCAACAGCCCGTACACACAAGGGTAGCGGACGTTACACAACATGTTTACGTTCAAAATAGTTGAAGTTCTGAAAGGTGTTTTTGAAAATATTGTTGAGGCGGGGAGTTTAAGTTCCCCCATGACTATTTGAAAAGTAATTGGTGTTTTCACTAAAAATGTACAAGACTATCTACACAATGAATCAAGCTAGACTCTGCATAGATATCATAAACATCATGCCAATCAATATCGAACAAATAAAGCCTTTTACCCGCTGCATATAATGCAAGCGGATCTCCTGATCCTAGATTAGCTTCAAAGATGTCAAAATAAACTATACAGAGACATCCTACTCGCAATCAGTGTTTATAGTCACTATGCATGTGCACGTCCCTTGCATATGATGAAAGATGTTGAATTTGCTCATGTAATTGCAAGTATTCTCCAACAGGATTCGTATAAAAAAAATTCAAACCGATCGTGGTAGTGAATTATTTAATCCCGATGTTGCAAAAGTCCTAGGGTAAGATAGTACACTGCTATTTTCTACTACACAGTCCTATAAAGGCTGCATTGGCCGAACGATTGATAAGAAGTTGTCGATTTTAAGTTTCAAGATATTGTACATTGAAAAATACATTGGCTTTTATTCGAGATCCTTATAATATCATATTGATTTATAATCAACGACCTCATTGATAATTATCCAACTCCGCGCAAACGGAACTTCATCAGTCGCATCATAATACAATTGGATCCTTTTTTAAACAGTATTCCAATGAATCGTAAGCTTTCAAGAAGAAGAAGATGACAAATAAATTCAACTTTGATGATACTTGTTGATTTGATAGAAAAAAAAATTTTTTTGAAAAGGAGAATTACTTTTGGTCAGCATAACTCTTTAAGGTGGCAAAAATCCTAGACACTACACACATAACTTATCGCCTGTTTGATACCAAGGATGAAGAGATTATTAGTGGCTTTTATTAGTATGAATTAAAAAAAGTTAAAAATGCTATTGAAATATATCAAATTTGAAAGGTATTAAATATATGTAGTCGTGAGTATAAAAAACAGTTCATTTTTTAGGGGCTATGATGCAATTCCGATTTTTATTCTTGGATTATGTTTGAAAATATTTACAATGCCAAGTGATTTTTCTGTAAATTCCATGTCAAGCTTTTGCAACTGTCTCTACAATGACTTGAATATTGCAAGTGATTTTGTGACAAAACTCTCACCTGCCATCGAACTTGACGGTGCTTATAAATTGGCCCTTGTCGATTATATTCTCAAAAATACCTCTGACATCCCGAGAAAGGATTTTGTGTATGATATAAAGTTATACCATTAGATTGGACACTCTTTGTCGACTATGAATGGGTTGAACCACTTAAATCTAGTGACTATCCATACGTCAGATTGAAATATATTAAATATAATAATATAGGAGATTTGTGTCGTACAATCTATAGAAAAATCTCATATTGTAAAAATAATATATTTTATTTTAATTATTGATTGAAGGAAGATAAGATACTAATTACCTCACCTATTTACACTATCACTATTGTTCTGAATGATAATCTGAGGTATGTTCTTGGCTTTAAACCGAGTATGATCAATGGAGGAATTGATGGAATCGTCGAAGGGACGGATCAAGTTATTTTTGCTGATTATCCACCTGGTTTCGCCTCTGACTCTCGCATATTTATCTATGAATGCTTTGAGGAAACATCTAGATTCGGCAATTCAAATGTCCCCCTTCTTCTTTTTATTGAGAGAAAAAAAACTAATGAACTTGTTCATCACTCTAATAGAAAGTATCTTCATTATGTTCCTGAAAATGTCTCCTATTCTGAACCCTGTCAGTTATCACTAAGAAGTGATTTGGTTGATCTTTTTACAATAGCAAAAGGCATAGCAGTGATTAATCGCAATTTTCGACCCACTGTTAACGACAGCAAAAACACCTAAATTGAACAATAGAAGAATTCAATTTCTCTGCACAATATCGAGTACTATCTCGGTGCTTTGAGTCCACGTCAAATAGGCAATGGAATGGACTACTACAAGAGGCGTACTAAAATGTCTGGCTATGGTCTTTGTAGCCGGTTTGCTAGGCTATTTCGTTCTGCACTACCCGTTGCCCGAAAATATCTTGTACCTGCTGCATCAAATTTTACTGCCTCCACACCACAGGACTGGGGGTCGGGCAAGAGTTTCAAGGGGAGTATTATGGAAAATATTAGATATTCAGCAAGAGCCATTGGTGATCAACTAAAATCTCGACAAAATGGTGAGAAGTCGAAAAGGATGCGCTCGCGTTATTCTCTCACCAGTTTTCATCCAGGCAGGACGCAAAGGACATCAACAAGGACTTTGAGGACCAAAACAAGGAAAACTAATCAGCGGAAGAAAAAGAGGAAAAGTACAATGATTCTGAGATCAAAGAAGGATATCTTCTCTTAATATAAAATATCTCTCTCACAAGGAATGATATCAATTAATCAATTCCTCATTGAATCTCTTCAATACTGAAAATGTTGATGTCATTGTAAAATATAGTTACTATAATCAGTTTTACTCCCTACACCCCCTCTCGGAAAATATACTCTTTCAAATATTTTCCAATGAAGACTACTTCATTGATTTGTAGTCAACATTTATTGATTTTAATTTTGTAGTGAAGAAAAAGACAAATAATACAACTCCAAATGCCGGCGATGGTCTCTCCTATGAAAACTGTATTCTACACAACCTGTTAAAACAAATTAATGTATTGATTAATGGAACATTGGTGAGCACTTTCAATAATCTATGAAACTATGCAAGCTACATATAGTTTATGAGAATGACACCAAAGGCTTACAAGGAGCTTAGAGCAAAATCATTATGCATTGAATATCGATCATGTGATGATACTGAAAGTGAGTTGACTACTTCAGGGAAAAATGATTATCATCTTGTTGTAAAATTAAATCATTAGATATTCAATATATACAAATGTCTATCCCCCAATGTCTATATTGACATAAAGTTACAAATAGCACAATCACATTTCATTTTCGGAATAACAATTCCTGCAGCACCCAATGCAAATGTTATTATCCCATTGGCAATTGTTCACGTCAGAAAACAACCATCTATGAGCTCTGTTGTATTGGTAGTTAAAAACCTAAGAGTCAATGGCAACAACATTAAAATTCTTGTTCCCCATACGATCAGTAATCAACTGACTATTGCATCCGGCTCTCGTATCTATTCATCGATTCATATTTTATAAATGGAGATATCCTATTACAATTGGCTTTGGGCATTGTGAAAAGTGGCTGTGCCGTTGCATCCTGGACTGAATCCCCCCACTATTTTAATTTTTTTTGGTCTATCTAGTCTTGTGTGCAAAGTAAATGGTATTCCACTATACTCTCTATGATTCGACAAAAATCCTATTGAAATCTCTACGAGATGAACATTCAATCCCTAGATCATGAATTTCAATTATTTGAAATTGTATTAACCGATTCATTGTTTTCAAAAAATCACGGTGTTATTATTTTGGACTTTTCTGGTCCACAAGATATGACCATAGAAAAAACAGTAACTTTACGTTTAGAGTATGCATTATCCAATACTCTAACCGAGAGTATCAAGCTAATCTCACTCTGTGAATTTGAAAACTATTGGGAAATTCTGCCCGGCGGCAGTGCTCTAATAGACCTAGCACCCTGAACACAAACGAAATGAGAAATGTATTTAGTATGGATCCAGACATGTTCCGGTACAAGTCCTACTGCATACCCTTAGACTTCATTGAAAAAATTTCGAGGGTTAACAACACCCTAATCATCATTAATAGCAGTCCGTCGATTTTAACGACCGGTCATTGGCTAAGCATCTTTCCAAAAGCAAAGAATACTGAATTTTTTGACCCTCTTTGTCTATCATATGAATTCTACGCACCATACATCAGCAACTTTATCAAAAACAGGAGCAAGACCGTTATTCAGAATGAATGAAGATAGGAGGATTTAACGACTAAGACATGTGGCTTTCATGTACTACTCTTCTTCAGGTTCAGATGTCGTCGCAATACTTACAAGCAGTTTCTCGACATCTAAATTGGATTACCTGGATTTAACGATTTTCTAGAGGAGAATATACTTACAAGTGTATTTAATATTGATTTTAGTGCCCTAAGAATAAAATGTTCTAAAGATGTATGTGAAATTGTTTATTAATAAAAAATAAAATTGTTTATAAATAAAATTATATACATGATAAAATGACTTTTCTACTCTTTAGATTTCATCCACTACTAGGTATTTGTCGACAACAACTAGTGCAGGTAGATTATCTGAATTCATAGTGTACTGATCCTGATGTACTGCAATGTCAGGGTCACATTTTCTACAGTAGAGTGTGACTTCGCTCTTGTCATATCTCTTTGTGCAGTCAATGACACTATTCTCATTCATTCTATAGGGTTCACATGTTTCAATTTGCTTAATTGAAGCAATTTCACAAACAGTGTCCTCAAGGGTCGAATCACATTCCGCCACAGCCAAATAAAAATCAGTGGGCTTATAATAATAACAGCAGGTGTCTTCAAAACTATGACTTATAAAATATATTCTTTTGTTGTTCAAGCAGTTTAATCGTTGACCAGGTTCTTCCTCACAGAAAAATATAAAACCACGACTATACCAATCTCGTAGCAATAAACTAAAATCACGGTTAGGATTCTTTCAATCATACCGGGATATGTACTCTCCCACTGGTTACATTTATCATAATGACAATTGGAGCATAGGTGACCTCTAGGATGAGAGTCACACACCTCTTCAAGACAGGAATTACAACCTTTAATTTGTACAGCATATCCTCTATGCAATTTACACGGGTTGCATAATCTACACTTTTCATCATTCTCCTCAATCATTGTGCAATTCTCCCATGATGATGTCCAGCTGCCCAATGAGTACATACATAACGGACATGTATGGAAAATTTTGTTATGTGTTGACACTCTCACTGCAACAATGAAACTGAGCTAGCAACAAAAAAAATTGTCCGAGATAGAGAGAGAGAGAGGAGTAAATTATCCTTGAGCACCATCTTTCTCATGAAAAAATGTCTTAAATTTCTAAACTAATGTTTAAAAGCATATCCAAAATATCATTTTACCGTGTCGTGATCAATATATCAATAAATTGTGTAAATGCATTTGGACCACGATGTAGAAGCTTCATACAATACTCTAATGATGGAGAATCAGTTTTAATTATATCAACAAGCATTCCCCGATAAAATAGCTTCAGTTGAAAATGCAAATCTGAAAAATTATCATCTAAAATCAAACGTTTTTCCATAAGAATTATATCCCTCATGATTCGATCTTTTTCGAATCAATCCATTTTTTTTTTAGAGCCCTAACTCTCTCACAACTAACTTAAGACTAATCAGAATCACTTTACGTACTATATAAAATATACGCTAGTCTACTATAGAAAGAAAGAAAAATATCATTGATTTAGAAACATTTTTATTGAACATAATTACAATAATAATAATATTCACTGATGCATTTTGTTCTCATCAATATATTTTGATAGGACATCTAATGCTGACCGAAGTTTATTTATATGGAGAATATTCACTTTTCCAGCAAAACATCTCTGCTCCTCCTGCTTAAACTTGCTTAATGATATCACTTATCTCGCATACATAATGTCCCATTCAAGACATAGTCTACAGCCAGCGGTTATTTCCACAGATACATTGGTTGCTCGTTTTTCGTTGCTGCTGCTGTCGGTTTCATCGTTAATCTCCTATAATGTAAATGCACCACTAATTTTTTCGCCACTAATATCCTCTCAAATAAACTATTCTCTCTCTCTGAATTCAATTCTCTTACTAATATGAAATACAATGAAAATTACTCCTTATATCCGAATCCAACTACTAATCAAGTTAATGTAACCGCCACTCTCTCTGTGTGACCTCCAAAAATGGGTGTCATAATAGAAAACCTGTCTAGCAACCCATGTAGAGTTCATTGTAATAGGCAAATGGCCCTGGTAAGGCATATTACGCAATCACTGGCTGGAACAGCATATAGGTTACTACTTTCAGCGTAGTTGATTTTCAGATAGACAACATGTTTTTGAGGAGGATACTCCCCCACAACCCTCAAGGCAAGGGTTTTAAGTTATGCCCTGGGGGCATATAAGGTTTTTATTGAAGGCGTTGTCATAGAATCTTCAAAAAGGCTCATTCGATTGGAAATTCAAAGGGATAGTGCCCTTTTTAATAGTCAAAAGTGATTGGAGGGCAACTAGCCCCCCCCCCAACGCCCATCATTCCCCCAAACACATCCAATAAAATTTGTTAAATAGCCCGTTTATTCAGCGTAGCGAATGTCAAAAGAAAAAATATGGTTTTGATGTGTACACTCCTCCACAATCTTCAGGGCAAGAGTTGTAAGTTATGTTTTAGGGGCATATAAGGTTTTTTACAGAAGGCGTTGTCGTAGAAACTTCAAAAAAGGCTCATTGGATTGGAATTTTCGAGGGCTAGTGCCCTTTGTAAGTGTAGAAAGTGATTTGAGGACAACAAACCCCCCTCTCACGCCCCCCTTTTCCCCAAACATGTCCAATAAAAATATTAAGACAATCTTTTAATTAAACTGAGCTTTAAGTTCTGGAAATTAGGTCTTTGAGGATTACAACTCCCCCAAAGCCCTCAGGGCAAGGGTTTTAATTTAAGGATTCTCCGAATGCATCCCTTCCTTATGGAAGGGATGCTCGTATAAACTTTAGAGAGGGCTCATTTGATTGAAAATTGAAAGTTCTTGTTCACTTTTTAAGAGTCAAAAGCAATTGAAGGGCAACTAGCCCCTCTCCCTCCTCCACGCCCTAAATGCATCAGATAAAAATTTTGAGATAAACATTTTGTTAAAATAGTTCAAAGTTCTGATAACGAAAAAACTGCGGTGTCGATACAGCCCACCCGGGGCCAGAGGTAGGCATTGTAAGTAATGTCCTGGGGCATAACATTTTAAGGGGTGCTTATAACTTATGGAAATGGGTTTTGTATGGGAAGAACAAATAGGAAATCGATTATAATTATCCAATTATAAAGTTAAAATACATACTCTGTGATAGATGCAAAATTGCTTTGGCACACAAATTCCTATTAAGGTCAATTCCAAACAGTCGTGATCCCTTTGTGTCAGCAAGTGAAATGGTCTAAACCCCCTTATTCGAGCTATTTTTTCAATCCATTCATTGTTTCCAATCGCTGTCCACAAGTTATGCAAGCTGTCTATTGTTCATATATAAGGGTTTTATCAAAGAGGTAATCGTATAGACTTTGAAAAAAGCCTCATTCGATTTAAATTAAAAGTTCTAGATTCTTTTTATAAAGTCAATAATAAACGGACCTTAAGCTACCCCCCCCCCCCATGCCATAAAAACATGAAACTTTTTGCAATCAAAAACGAAAAAAAAATAATTAAAAAAAACTTTCCGAAAAAAAATTTTTTAAAATAAAAATAAAGACCATTTTAAACTTAAGCTCAGGAGATACAAATGCCTGTTAAAGTTCAAATTCAAAACGACCAGAAATTATTATTAAAGAATAAATGAAACCCAAAACGAACAGAAATTAAATAAACAATCATAGCAAAAAACATACAACAAGTAATAATATAAATGAATAATTAGATCTTAAAGCGAGTAATGCTTAGATTGAATATTAAAATCAAGCTTAAAACGAAAACAAATATTTTGCTATTAAAGGATAAATTAAACTTAAAACGAACAAAAATTAAATAACAATCAATGCGAACAAACATACATTATATATTAATGTAAATGAATAAATAAATCTTAAAACGAGTGAAACTTAAATTGAATATGCAAATCAAGATTGAATCGAATAAAAATAACTACAAACAAGAGTTTGGGTATCGTCTCACTGCAGGAGCCAAAAACCTACTGCGTCATTGGCGCTTTACTGAAAACGAATTATATTACAAATTTTTTCTTTTGTACTTAATATTGAAAATAAATATTAAAATTGCAGTAAAATTTTTGAACTGATGAGCTTTTAGCAATTAATATCATTATGCATCAAATATTCAGTTTAATTTATTAGTTCTTTTCAAGATTGGTCAAGACAAATATAGTTTCACTACAAGCAAAATTTGGATACTACCCCCTTCTTTAACTGTAAAAACTTAAAGCCTTCTGCGTCCTTGGTTCTTCACTGAAAATGAATTACTCGTATAGTACTAATTTATTATTTTCCAGTTCTTAAAGCATTGAAAATGAACTTAAAAATTACAGTGAAAAAAAATCTTGAACTGATGGATCTGTCAACAATTAATATCATTATATATCTACTATTCAATTTGAATTTGTTTATACTTTCCAAGACTGTTCAAGACTCATATAGTTTTGCTATTTTTTTTAATTCTGCCATTTTTTGTAACTAATCGTGTTAGTTTGTTATGAAAACATTCTATGGCTTCTAGGCATTTCTATTTGAGCGGAAACTGCACCTCAAACTTTGTGGAACATGCATTTTCTTGCATGAAACACCAAAATATAATAAAATGTCAAGTTTCAGAGTGTTCCACCACTCGCAAGCAAGTGCCATTGGTATTTTTGAATCCGCATGGTTAATTTAGGGGGTGGAGGGTAGGCTAATTCTCGTAGCAGCCCCATTCCGTTGTGGTATGACATTTTCAACACCTGGCGTCCCGACTATCATATAATCTACAAAGCACACAACTACCCCAAATCAGTATCAATAAATAAATGAAACCCAAAACGAACAAAAATTAAAATAAATATTAGAGTCGAACTCAAAACGAGCATAAATTAATGTGAGTAGGGTTCAAAACCCCTATGCTTTCTAAAAGCCAGAATATAATTTGTAATTTACTGAAAAAAAATTCAAATGAGTTTACTGAAAAAAAAAATGCGCATTGTCAATTTAATATGCATATGCTGATATTTATTCCCTAAAATCTTAATTAATTTTTTATTTCTTAAAGTTACAAAAGTGAAAATATTTCAAAGAATTGTTTTCAGTAAAGTGCCAACGACGCAGTAGGTTTTAGGCTTCTGCAGTGAGACGATGCCGAAACTCTTGTTTGTATTTATTTTTATTAGAATCAAACTTTATTTGTATATTCAATTAAAATTTCACTCGTTTTAAGACTTATTGATTCATTTACATTAACATGAATTATATGCTTTTTTGCATTGACTGTTATTCCATTTTTTGTCATTTTCAATTTCATTTATACTTTAAAATCAGAATATTTGCTGTAGTTTCAAACCTGATTTTCAAATTCAATATAAACTTTAATTACGTTAGGATCTCTTTATTTAATTATTTTAGTGCTTGTTGTACGTTTTTTACATTGATTGTTTATTTAATGTCTTGTTCTTTTTCGTTTCGTTTATTATTTAATATTAATTTCTGGTCGTTTTGAGTTTGAATTTTAACAGGTATTTGTATCTCCTGAGCTTAAGATTAAAATGGCCTTTACTTTTCTTTGAAAAACTTATTTTTCGGAAAGTTTTTTTTTAATTAATTCGAAAGAAATATCGAAGTTACGTATTTACCTCTTAAGGGCTCTATACCGTTGATTAGAAGAAAAACAGTTAATTTCAATGCATTGATTTCAATCAATATAGCACCCTTTTATGGGGTTTCTCTCTTTCCTACGAGTATACAAATTGTCTTCTACTATAAGTTTTTGTCATATAACCCTAAACTTGACAATAGTTTCAAGATCTTTGTAAATCAAGATATACTAGAAAAGTTTTGAAATTATAATTCAAACTTTCCATCTTTTTTTTAAGTTTACTTAATGCCAATGTGGTTCACTCTTTACTAGGAAGGAAGCAATATAACATACTGTAACACTAATATTGCTTATATATTAGCAGACAGTGAATTATGAAAGAAGATAAAAAAAAAACTTGGAATTATATAATTCAGTTATATTAAGCAATCAATTAATTAATTAACGAATTCAATAATATACTTTGCTCTATCAAATAATTGGGAACGGTAAATTTGGAGATTAATAGCTATTATAAGAGGCTAATCTGACAAAAAACTCAGTCATAAAAAGTAGTAATACCAAAAAAAAAAAAAAAAAAAGAAAAAAAAAAAAAAGCTGTAACGTTAAGACCAACACAATAGTATACCCCATACAAAAACATACAAATAATAATTTTCCTGAACGACAAAGACAATATTGGTTGTTTATCATCTACAGTTTTTTTTAAACTCAGTGTAAACATTTACTTATCATATCAAAGGCTGAAAAAACACAAAAACGTACGTGACAAAAAACATTTCCTTGTGTGCAGCGTGCACACAATTAAATTAACAATTTAATTGTACACATTAAGAAATAACCATATTTAATATTACAAGAAATGTTAAAAGATAAACTAATGTTCACAATGGGTATCTTTAAAAGTGCAATATTTTTTGGAAAATTGGCATCCTGGGATTTTTTGGCCAAATAAAATGATATATAGGTCATGAGTTTGAGAAAATTCGTTGAGCCTTACTTTTTGGAGAAAAAATCCAGTGAGTGACTTCGTCTTTATGAGCATATTTCAAGAACTTACATATGTCATTTTTGCCACAGGAGTAGTTAGACCTCGGCACCGTGCCTGCGGATCGACCGAACGCCGCCGAAGTGTCGTTACGCCACCGGCTCGCCGCTGCCGACAGAGGCGGCGGCGTTCGGCTGACTTTAAATTAATTTTTCGGCAATTCTTTATTGCGTCAACCGCAAAGTCGGAGCTTTTCTTTCTCCTCTGGTTGGGTAGTTCGACTTACCTGACTAGAAATCCAGGAGGCCATCCAATATCCCCAAATTTTCGGGTATGTCCCCGAAAATCTATGCGTCACCCCAAAAAAAAAAATTTGGTTCCCCGAATCCCCGAAAATCACGTAATCACGGTGCCACCCCTAGCGATTTATTACCAGTGACTTTCCCTGCCAAATATTACTTTGCATACCATAATTCTTGACTACTCTCTTGTTCGTTAATTTTCGTCTCTTTTGTTACTTCGCATAAAAACCAGACAGATGCAATATGCAATTGCAAATATTGTAGTATACACAGTTCTTCATATGTTGACAAAAAAGTATCGTCTTTATGAAATGAGTTTAAATCATTTCGAATGCAGTTTCCCAATCGTTATTTCTTACATCATTCGGAGTCAAGAATTTTATTTTCAAGTTGAATAGAATTATAGAACGCATTCACTACTATGCAGCTTCAGCCTTCAGTTGGATTTTGAAATTGATAGCCGACAGATTGTTTCTACAGCTGAATTGCAGGATTTTTTTTCTTTTGCTGTTTTTAGATAAGATTTTAATGTTTTAGATTGTATAGATAATATTTTAAGATAAGATCTTAATGTTTAATACTCAGTTGTTGAACGCCTGATAGATTAAAGAAAATACAATCTTCTGTCTGAAATTTTTTTACCCCCCCCCCAAAAAAAAAACACCCTTCTATTGAGTAAAAATTTAGCTATATAATAAGATATGTACAAGGTTGGGTAAATAAATATTGAAACGGAAGTTAACCCAAAAAAATGATTAATAAAAAAATTGTAAATTATTGCCTATAAGGGGGGGGGGGGATAGGGGGCTATCATTTTAAAATGATAATGCCACATTTTTTTTATTGAAAGCAGGGATGCCAAAAACATAATTTTTTTTTTTCATTTAAAGTGGACAAGGAAGAAAATGATATCAAATTCCCTGGGAAAACATCAAAATATTTTGATAGACCCAGGGCCCCCCATTGGGACTTGTTCATTGTCTTTGGTATTTTGCGATTTCTCATAGGCTACTGGCCTAATTTGGCTTTTGTGTGTGCTCCCTTTTAATTAGATTCTTTGGATTTTATTGAATGCCACGGCGAATCTATCACTCAGTTTTCCAATAATTTGGGGTATATCTGAATAATTTCGACATTTTTGTTGTTATCTTTGTACCCCTTTACTCATAACCTCAATTTTTTTTTCAAGGAACACTAAGCTGTTTAAAGTTATTTTGCGTGTTTGTTCGAACCATATAGTGACCTAGTTAACTATTAAGTAAATTATTTTTCTAATGTAAAGCTGTAAGCTGATAATTATTTATGTTAAGAATACATAGCTAATAGATACTTCAACTATTATGCAAGGGTTCTGAAACGCCACAGCCATTTCGTTTCTACCAGATTTCTGCTTCTCTTGATGAATAACGAATAAGACCAGTTTCCAGCCAGCGACTTGTGAAGTTTTGAACTCATGAGTAGGCCCGAATCTGTTGTAAATTTAAGCTGTCATTTGAGAAAGACTGATGAAAACATTGATGTTTGAGGTCAACATTGATCGCGCCGGCGGCACGCCGTCGACATCTTACCGGCGGCGCGGCAGCGGCGGCGGTGTGCTGTTTTTGGCTCTGCCGCCACCGGTCTTCCCTCATTGGCACGGCGCCGGGGTCTAGGAGTAGTTGTATCGTTCTTTTAGTGTCTATGACGCAGGCAAAATTACACAAGAAAGGTAGCCAAGTAGAAAATACCAAGTGTAACGAATCTATTTGCAAAAGGCGTTTTCAGTAGTTTCATAATGCCTAGAGGATAAAAGAATGATTCGGGAATGGTAACTAATTTCTATTAATCTCAATAGTAAAATTGAATTGCGAAAACAAATTTATAAAAAATTCGAAACATAGCCTGAAACCCCTAGAAAATAGTGTAGAATGTAAATGAGAAATGCCCTATTGTAATCAGCATGGTCGAAAACTCTATTCAGGAGAGTCACAGCACACCACATTGATCAACAAGGAAAATTCCTTTTTGCATTGGAAGGGTTGATATGTCTCCTTTTGTTTTCTTCGCCGTTAGTGGGACACTGAAACATCATAGAGCCTTTAGCAAGTAGCCAAAGAAATCATGGTTGCAATGATAGCTGCAGCCTCATAGAGAACGAACCACGACCCATAGTAGCCAAAAAAAAAAAAAAAAACTTTAAAAAACTGGCTAGTGAGAAAAATCTCTTTTAGGGGCGATATTATAAAGGCTAAACCACATCATATTGCATTTTTGTCTAATTTCCAAAACTAGCGATAAGTAGTAAGGTAATTCATAGGGTAATATTATGAGCACAAAGGCTAAAAAATTGCAAATCATAGTATATATATAAATTTTCGAAACATTGTTTCAGTAAAATTGCGACAAGACAAGGACTTACAACTATGGAACAAGCTTCCATAGGACTGAGTTATTCCTTTAAATTGAAATTATCATGATATTATATCTTATATTAAAATAATATATAATATATTGCTATATTAACAGGAATATATTTTAATATATTCCTAATATATTAGTAAATTCCAATTAATAGATTAATTTTTAAAATGACGTTATTATCAACAATATATATGATTCAATTATTTGAAAAAAACTACGTTTTCTAAAGAGTTAAAGAGGCTGAGTCACAAGTTCGAACCTTAAAACGTACAGGGATTAG
The DNA here is from genome assembly GCF_049724085.1 of Artemia sp. Qi Xiang Cuo. NCBI lineage: Eukaryota > Metazoa > Arthropoda > Branchiopoda > Anostraca > Artemiidae > Artemia > Artemia sp. Qi Xiang Cuo. Next base: position 41,506,333 of record NC_142794.1, read on the forward strand.
GAGGTGCAGTTGGGGGGCTGCCGCCCCCCAAACCCCCGCTTCCGTATATGAAAGGGGCTGTGCCCTCCTCAACGCCTCGATCTTTACGCTAAAGTTTTTATTGTTTAAAAAAAATAGTTGTGAGTAAGTCAAACTTTAGCGTAAAGAGCGAGGTGTTAATGAGGGTACAACCCCTTTCATATACGGAAGCGGGGATTTGGGGGGGGGGCGGCAGCCCCCAAACTGCACGTCCTAATCCCTGTACGGTTTAAGGTTCGAACTTGTGACTCAGCATCTTTAACTCGTTAGAAAACGTAGTTTTTTTCAAATAGTTTGTGCACGTTTTTGTACAGTTTATTACTTATTATTGCTTGACTAACTGTTAGCTGATCTTTTCAGGAGTTAAAGATGGGGGGCTGCCGCCTCCCATACCCCCCGCTTTTGAAGATTCTTTTGTTACGGCGTTTAATTCCTGAATACTCAAATCAAATGCACAGTAAGATTTTCTTTTTTCAACTTTTCTTCGAGCATGCGGGTATACGGCATGTTATCAAAGTAGTGGAGACTTACCTGTAACCTGAATGCCGACTGTGATATTCTTCTGGAGACGCCTGTTGAGCCGAAGGATTTAATAGATTGGATTTAAAAAAGAAACTGAGTTTCTTTTTTAAACTTTAAATTCAGTATATAAAAAATTTTCTCTGACAGGGCATCGAACTCGAATCTTCCGCCTGACAGTCAGGAACAGCGACCATTGTACCACAGAGACACTTTTTGTATAATTTTAGTATCCCCTAAGTATTTTTGACACAAACAAAACCCCACAAAACTTCAAATTTGGTTTTTTGAAAATAGAGAAGAAAGAATCAAATTCAGTTGAATTTTGAAGATAAGCCTCCATGCGCTAGGAAAGCTTATCCTCTAAATTTTAGTCCGATCAGACGACGTTAAATGGGGGCTGTGGTGGGAAAAATTAACATGGGCTCTTATAGGAAAATGAGGTTTTTCGTAAATGGAAATTCGGGGGAAAATTTTTTTAGTCTGAAAATATAAAAAGCCCCTAACAGGCCAAATTTCGCTTCGAATGAGTTCTAATTAACCTAGATCCATTGCCAAGTGTGGCCTGAAGGCGTGGCTGATAAAAAAAAAAGAAGAGAAATGAACATTAAGGGGCTATAGTTGTTTTTTGGAAAACAGGGAAGGAGTGATCGGATTGAGCTGAAATTCCGAGGATAAGCTTCCGGGCCCTAGAAAAGCCTAACCTTTAGATTTCAGCCCAATCAGAAAACCTTAAATGGGGGCTGTTGTGGTCGGGGGGTCGAAACTTCTGGCCCACTTTTACCCATGAAGATAAAGTCGGAGGGGGTGAAATTTTGCACGTGTCTTAGTTGGAACTTGGGTTACAAAATGCGATCACCGCTGTCTCTCTGCGACCACTAGGACCGGAAATCGCTTAACATTGTGGTGGGTCGCCTATTTAAAGAGGCCCAAGTGTGCCTCCTTGACTAACATAAATAAACGGATAAAAACTTAGAAAACAAATAAAACCGAAACATACCTTTGCAAAACCCGGCTTGCAAAGTCAGCACTACAAACGGTATCCGTCCCACCGGAGGAATATATTTGACAACGAAGTGAGCCAAGGTCGGAAAGATCGAATGTGGCATTGCAAAGGGATTCACCGTTCGGATGTTCAAATCCAATGCTGAGGTGACTAACGCTTACGGCAGTAACTTCAAACGTAATTGCATTTAATTCTGAAATAGGTCAAGAAAAGTTAACATAGACTAAAGGAACCAGCTTTTTTGGGGGGGGGGGAGATCAAAGGATTTCTGGAGGTTGGAAATTTTCAAAAAAAAACACTGTCAAGTCTAAATTAATCAATTCATCTCTTGTTAGGAGAGATTCAAGCAAATGGAAGCCTCCCCCCTTTTTATCTGGGTTAGATATTGGTATAAAATGTAACCTAAATGACCAATACAATATAGCACATTATCCAATAATTGGGCAAAATACTAACGCTAAAAAATCTAAAATAAAACGCTATTTGCAATGACCGTTTTTGAAAAAACGCTATTAGCAAACGAGAAACACCAATCTATTTTTCCATCATGTGCACAAATCAGCAGAATGACTATGTATTACTAGAATGCCCTAACGGCATTCTGCCAAGGTCTCTAGACAAGGTTGCCACTCAACTAGAATGAAATGTAACACTTTATCAGCAGACAAGCCCTATTGGAGGAACGAATGTATATGGTGATTGAAAAGTCACTTTTTATTCCTAAAATTCTATAATTTAACTATAAATTAATGTTTTTACTAAAAGTTCAACATATATACTGGCATTTGCCTGCAACTTCTCAAGTCCCAGAGGGGTCGCTTCAACTCATTTCTCAGGGACTCTTGCGAGATAAAAGTAACAACTCAGTTTATTCCAAAGTTTAAATTTTGTTTATTAAACTTGCTCTTATGATCCACCCCAAGAATAATATTTTGAATTTTTGTTAAGTTAGGGCTCCTAGCCAGTGCTCAAATGGACCGCATTGACCAAATAATTTCCCTGGAAAGTTTTAATTCAGCTATGTACCAATAACATAAAGAGCTCTATTTTCGATACACTACAACCCGTAAAGCGTCGTACGAAGAGATTTGTACACTCCTTTGTGCCATATTTTGGAAGCGTATGACCTTTATTTTCTCTTGTTCTATTTCTCTTGTGATTGTAAAAGTAGTATAATTTAGCGTTTATTTTTGAGTGCTTCTATGGCTATTTAAATAAACGAATACGATAAAACAAAACAAAAATTGGAGAAATAAGGTGTACCTTAAAAGTAGGTGCCACCACAGAAAGTAAAGTTCTTCTCAGAAGATAGACATATAAAAAATGTTGCATGCGAGAATGAGGAAACAGTTACAAATTATGCAGATAAAGAAAGTAGTAAATTTTAAAAAGAGGTGCCAGAAGAAGACAAACAATACCAGACAAATAAGTATATGTGGCAACAAGCAGAAGAAAAGGAAACAAGTTAAATCTTTTGTGAACCAGTTGTTTCTTTTGTACTGGCATGTAGAATAACACAGTGGAACGTAAAAATATAAAAAATTCAGAGTACGAGCTATAGACAGGGACGGATTAAAAGCTTTGGTGCTTCTAGGCCCAAGTGTTTTTGTCGCTCCATATTCATACCATACGAGGGATGGTTAATATTCCTTAAGAAAATAATCTTTGTGATGATGATTTTATTTTATAGCAAAATAACATCACTTATGATAATAATTTGAGAATAAAATATTTGTACGTTGGGGGTATTAAGCAGGCGGAAGTATTAAGAATAGCTTTTAGTGTAAGCATTCCTCTACTCTATTAGGCTCAAGATCGTCGGGATAAACACTTAATAACTCACTTGCATGCTTCGTGATTTCTGAGGCATGATTTGCGTGGCGGCGGAGTGCCCTGGCACTTTGAAGATAAATCACATCAGTCCAGCTTTTGTCAAAGAAAAATCGCTCAATGATAATTTATTGCGCCCCTGGCATTGTGCGTCCCTAGGCCCGGACCTAGTGGGCCTGTTGGTAAATCCTCGCCTGGGAATTGATGCAATAAAACAGTGATGAAGAAAAGCAGGATGTTAATCCTACTTCATAACAGGAGCATCGAAACGTTTTGCAGGATATGTTTCATTTCATTTATCTTATTTGGCCATTAGACATTTTCCTTAGCTATAGTGTGGTAAGAGATTCTTCGCACAGAATCAAATAAAGCATAAATCACGAGAGCAATTTTGATTTGCGTCAAGAGACGAATTTTCTACGGAAAATTATTTTCTTTTAAAAAAAAACAGAACGGAAATTTCTAAATTACAAAAACAAGAACAGAAGCACAGATCTCGTAATTAAAAAAAAGAGAACAGAATTGTCTTAATTACAAGAAAGAATGAAAAAATCGAAATCATGTCATATTCCCAAAAACATAGGGATAAAAAATTCAGAAATTAGGCATGTATATAGGGGGGATTCCCCCCCCCCCCCGCCCCAAAAAAATAATAACAGTAGCCTACTGTTGAGACGTGACATCCCTACCCCGGGTGCGACTTAATTTAGATGTCTCCTGAAAATTGTTTGTGTTTAAAGACAAAGCCGAAGCAACGAAAAGGTAGAGGGTGACCCTCTGATAATATTAAGCATTAAATTCCCTCTGGATATTACACGTTTTTACTGCAAAAAGAACAATTTTTGGGCATTGCGAACGGTTTTAGTTGAAAACTAAAAATAAAGGCCTTGCATTACTTGACCCCAGAAAGCATACGAATTATATTAGAAACTGGAAACTGAAACCTATATCTTCGCGGTTGGCTGTTACAACTATCGAAAAAAAAATATTATAACAGCTAATCAGTTTAATTTGTTTTTTAGAGTCAATAGATCTAATCACAGACATACACAGAAAGGAATCTAAAGCAAAAGAAACCTCTTTATAAATTTTAGGAATGTTTCCAGGGGGGGGACACTATCGCCTCGCCTATTTGCTTGTTGTTTTCAATATTCGTTGCCTTCCTACGGAACAAGTTTTTCAGCATGGCCATTATCACCAGAAAAACTACTTTGGATTTCGTAAAAAAAAACATTGTGAAGAGTGGAATTATAAAACAAACATGCAAACTTAATGCCAGATATAATATTAAACTATGTAAATAAGATAAGAATAACGTATGTAAAGTTAAATAAACAAAGTTCAAGCTATGATAAAAAATAATTGAAAACAATTTTTTTGCGACTTACTTTCAAATGAAATTTTGGCTCTATAAAAGGTCATTAAAATTCAAAAGGTCATTAAAAAGAAAGTTAAAGCACGCACAAGCATAAATAAGAAATAGAGATTGATCTAAAGTAGATTGATATAAATATTTAACTTGGATATTTTGGGAGTCATTGTTGCGACATCACTTGATGATTAAGTACCCCCCAGTAAGGGGGGGGGGTTCGTAAAGAGTGAAGTGGCGTACTCTCGTGAAGCACTAAATCTACTCCAAGTCAGCAATGAAATAAAAGCTTTTGGCGCTCCCACAGACAGGTGGTAGAGGCTATAAGGCAGCGTTGCACTGCTTGCAAGTAACCTTTTACTTCCATCTCTATACACTTACTTAGACCTAAATCCTCCGACGCCTAGTGGCGTATATGGCAGCAAAGGTTGACCTCCATTTCGGGCGACAGAGACCACAGCTCATTGAGGGATGATCGTATAACTCTTGCCTCATCAAACAGTTCGTTGTAACGAACTGTAAGTAAGGAGCGATCCGGCTCAATAGTAACCGAAACTCTAAAAAAGGAATGTTCATACCAGTAGATACATCAAAAGAATCAGATTCTTATGCTGATTTCAACTATAAAATTTCATCCACTTTAGTCTTACCCACCAATAGTTACGCGCCTGAGAAAATGTACCTTGTTTTCGAAAAAAGGGGAAACAACCCCTAAAAGTCATATAATGAAAATCACACCATCAGATTCAGCGTATCAGAGAACCCTACTATAGAAGTTTCAAGCTCCTATCTTCAAAAATGTAGAATTTTGTATTTTTTGCCATAAGAAAGATGATGGATGCGTGTTTATTTTTTTTTTTTTTTTTTTTTTCCAGGGGTGATCGAATCGATCCAGTAGTCCTAGAATATCCTGAGAGGGCTCATTCAAACGGAAATTAAAAGTTCTAGTGCCCTTGTTAAGTGACCAAAAAAATTGGAGGGCAACTTGGCCCCCTCCTACGCTCATTCTTTCCCGAAGTCACCCAATCAAAATTTTGAGATAGCCATTTTGTTCAGCATACTTGAAAATCTAATTAATATGTCTTTGAGGATGACTTAATCCCCCAAAGTTCCCGGGGGAAGGGCTGCAAGTTATAAGCTTTGCCCATTGTTTACATATAGTATTGGTTATTGGGAAGTATACCCGTTTTCAGGAGGAACTTTTTCTGGTGGTGGGGGGGGAGTCGGAGTAGGGGTTACGGGGGAGAATATTTTCATGGAGGATATTTCCTTGGGAGAAGGGACATTTCTATGAAGGGGGCACCGGATTTCCCAGCCTTATTTAAAAAAGTTTTTTTCAACTGAAAGTAAAGAGCAACATTAAAACTTAAAACGAACAGAAATGATTACGTATATGAGGGGGTTCGCCCCCTTGTCAATACCTTGCTCTTTACGCTAAAGTTTTTAAGAACTTTCAAAAGAGCTATCTATTCAAATTAACTGGCCTTTGTGATTCAGGGGTTCGTGATTCGAACAAAATTCAAACTTCAGCTTAAAGAGCGAGGTATTGACTAGGGGGCGAAGTCCCTAGTATACCCCCGTAACGAATATAGAAATTCGTTACGTAAGTTAATTCTTTAGCTACGTCAGAACAAAATTTCGAGAAAGCCAGCATTTAGCCAAAAAAAAGGAAAATTAATATGCGAATTTCGTTTTAATTATTCATGTACGTAAAAAAAAAGTTTTTGTAACTGAAAGTAAGGAGCGACATTAAAACTTAAAATGAACAAATCATTCCGTTTATGAAGGGGGCTGTCCCCTCCTCAACGCCTCGCTCTTTACGCTAAAGTTTGATTCTGTCTCACAACTTTATTTTTTAAAACGATAAAAACTGTAGCGTAAAGAGCGAGGCGCTGAGGAGGGGACAGTCACTTTCATATACGGAATAATTTCTGTTCGTTTTAAGTTTTAATGTCGCTCCTTACTTTCAGTTACAAAAACTTGTTTTTTTTATTTAATCTTCAAGGGAACGACCAATGGTGACTTGTTGTCTACCACTCTTCCGGAGGAGTCCAGTACCAAACGTCTGTACAGACGTTTCTCTCTTCGAGCGTGCAAATCTCTGTACTAAGACTGTGACTTATTTATAGCAGTCCAAGTTAAGAAAAAAAATGTTGGATTCTCAGTGTACGATACATGACTACTGAATATTGGGATGTATCTTCTGAACAGAAACTTTAATCGGGCGTGTGGGATCCTAGCTAGCTGTTTCAACCGATGCTTAAATGATAAACTTACATGTATTCTAGCAAGGGACATGGACTGAAGTTTTCAATCGTAAAAAGGCTGAGTGTCAGCGATTTCAATGATGATAACTTTTTTTTTTCAGGCGACAGTTTTAATTTAAGAAATATTGAACGAAAGAAGTTTACAAAAAAACTTGAAAAACACATCAAAAATGTGTTTTAATGCATTTTTGTTATGTTTTTACAAGTCGGACAGAGAGAGAGAGGGGGGGTGCGTTCAAACCCCCGAACCCTTTCCTGAAAACGGCCTTGTTTATAATTTTATGTGATGGTTTTTATGAGTTTCCAGAGGAAAAAATGACTGTTTAACGTCAAACTCTACAGTTATCAAAATCAGGATAGAAATCCCGCATTTCCTGGATGACAAATGAAGACGGCTTCTTGATCTTAAAGACAACCCTCACGTCTGTCAAATTTTTCAGAAATATAAACTGTATTTTACCATCCTTAGTCCCAGATCAAAGGATTTTTTTTTAACACGGGGAGTCACACTGTACCCAAAAATATGCTTGTTGGAAGACGTCCAGTTTTACTGCTTGGCAATTCCAAAAGCAAACGCTCAGTTCTTATACTCAAAGGAGAAACTGTTTTTCTTCTTTTTTTTCTAATTATAGAGTAATATAGATATTCACTTACAAGATTTGCAAACCAAAAGTAAATATCAATCTATCTTTGTTTTTCTTTAATCCTATTTCCACTTCTCTCAGTAGCATTAAAACCGTTTTCGACTCACTAATACAGAAATTCCCAAAAAAAGAATTACAAAAAAATTTAATAAAGTACTACAAAAGTAGATATTCCGATGTACTAAGTAATTCATATTTCTAACTATTTCCTAAATTTTATATAAAACGCTGATACACCTAGAAAGCTTTTAGAAAAAACATTCTTATATCCTTAGCCACACATCAGCAGGTATTCCTGGCTTATCTTTCTTTAAGTTCAAGTTCTTTATTTATTAATAATAAAAAAAAATCACAAAACTATCCATTTAATGACCCACGGTGAGGTAACTTGTATGTACATTTTGGCAATGGGATATCATTTCTTTTTTTCTAGGTCCAACGATTTGCCACAAATTACCAAAAAAAATTGGATATTGCTTGCGCGCTGACCTTTACAAGACAAAAAAAAAATTACATTATAATAGGAAATCACACATTCAATAGTCATTTTTCCACAAAATCATCAGTTTTATATAAATAGTTTAACTAAACTGTTGAGCAGTTCTAGTATTTTAGTGTTCAGTGTTTCTGGTGTTACAATTCATTTCCATTTTTATACAAGCGACCTTAAACGACTATACATGGGTTCCAATTCATTAACGGTTCTTATTTCGGGCTTGATACTCATGAGCTAAAATTTGACCTATTGTAAAAAAATAGATTTTAGAAAAATTTTCCCGTAGTAATTAAAGGACAAGATATATACTTCAATCCCAAGTAGCCTAGTCAAGTGCATTTCTGTTCAATTACTGCAGTAGAATATTTAGCAATATCTGTTACTTAACGAAAAATATGAAGTACTTGTTTCAACACTGGTCCTATGAAAATTTTTGGATAAATAATAAAAATTAAAACAAATGTAATAAAAAAATAAGATGTACAAGATGAGGCATAAAAAAAACAGAAAGAGGATCATTAAAAAAAGTCAAGCATTTTCTATAATGGTTTAGCTGACTATACATTGAACTATCAATGACTATGAGAGTTGACTGACAATTAAATGACTTAAACTGTCGACTACACATGAGATGTCAATTAGATAAATTTCCCGCTATAGTGAATCGTGAGAAATTTGATTAATTTTTTTTCAAAATTAGGTTCATTTACGTTACATTGGCTTGACTTCTAATTAGTTCACAGTATTGTTACGCATCCCCAGGACAAAGTAATGTTTTGTACAAGTAAGTAGTTTCATTGTTAGTAAACGTTCATATCGAAAAACAGCCTCGTTTCTATGACCATGTCATATGGTCGATGCACAATAACGCACAAAACATACTAACAAAATAAAAGTAGCACCATTAGATTCCTTATTCCAGGTTCTTTCCAAATACCCTAGTTGGTATTTGGACATGTTTAACTTTATTACCGATTATTGACATTGCTTTCCTGATAATGCATAATTTTTGTTACTGACAAGTTACACTACTTTTCTGACAATGAACAACTTTGTTACTGGCAGTTGACATTGCTTTTCTGACTATGCACAACTTTGTTACTGACAACTGACATTGCCTTTCTGACAATGCACAACTTTGTTACTGACAATTAACATTGCTTTTCTGACAATGTACAACTTTATTACTAATAATCGACATTGCTTATCTGACAATGCACAACTTTGTTATGGACAACTGAAATTGGTTTTCTGACAACGCACAACTTTGTTACTGACAATTGATATTGCTTTTCTGACAATGCGCAACTTTGTTACTGACAATGGACATTGCTTATCTGATAATGCATAACTTTTGTTACTGACATGTTACACTACTTTTCTGACAATGCACAACTTTGTTACTGGCAATTGACATTGCATTCTTGACAATGCACAACTTTGTTACTGACAACTGACATTGCTTTTCTGACAATGCACAACTTTGTTACTGACAATTGACATTGCTTTTCTGACAATGCACCATTTTGTTACCGACCATTGACATTACATTTCTGACAATGAACAACTCTGCTACTGACAACAGTCGGCATTGCTTATCTGACAATGCACAACTTTGTTACTGACAATTGTCATTGCTTTTCTCACAATGGACAACTTTATTACTGACAATTGACATTGCTTTTCTGACAATGCACAGCTTTTGTTACTTACAATTGACATTGCTTTTCTTACAATGGACAACTTTGTTACTGACAATTGACATTGCTTGTCTGACAATGCACAACTTTGTTACGCAAGAAGAGTGTTTTAACCACACTTTAAAAAATTGTTATTCTTTTTTATTTGCTTTTTAACTGGTAAAAGAAATGCAAAGAAGGATGAAAATAAAAAACACAAACTAGGAAAAGAATAAAATCAGTAGAATTAGTTAACTATTAACTAATTAATTTCTTAAAATATTCTTAACTGGCAAAAGAAATGCAAAAAAAGAAGACAATCTAACAAACATATACTAGGAAAAGAATAAAACTAATTTATTTTAAATTAATAAAATTAATTAATATTTAATTATATTCATTAATTATCATAATTATTATATTAATTAAATCAATAACAAAATTAATTTATTTACATTAAAAATAACTAATGAAAATTGATGACCTTTTATTACCTTTTCTGCTTTTTGGTCGAATACAACTATCAATAAGTACATTGACCAGAGCTTGCTTCCGTAAAACTGTTAGGATTTGATGAATATGCGAAGGATGAATAAATGGAATAGTTGAAATCAATACTGCCTCTAGCCCACTTCCTTCATTAAGAAAATAGCAATGCTCCTGATCCGGAAGTGACTATAAAAACAAAATTACACAATAAAAAGCTACCAAAACGCAAAAAAAATAAATAACTATCTTTGATTTTCGTCCATAGAACCAATGAAAATCATTCTCTTTGAAATGGAAAGGTTTCCATTCCTGTCAGCAAGGCTGTATCTAGGGGGGAGGGAGGGACAAGGTTTGAGCCCCCCCCCCCCCAAAAAAAAATCTCTGACTCGTAAAAAGGCAACAAAATGAATATAAACAAATTTTTGAGGCATAGGAAAACAAAGATTGTACCCCTCCCCGAAAAAAACCATGGATACGCCCTTGGCTGTCGGTGACAAAACAAATCGCAATCGATTAAAATAAGCTATGTTGAACGCGGGATCAGCTATAGACTGAAATAAATCCATGTACAATATTTAGAAAAATCAAAAATTCTCTTGAAAAGATTTTTGGGAAAAAGTCGTTCTTCCTTTTCGACACTTTCCCACTTAACCACAATTGAAGTCGAAAAAACGAAAAATAACAACGTCACTAAAAAGAAACAATCTTTATTATTTTTGAGGTTTCTGGTCATATCTCAACATTTTAACAAGGGATGACTAAGTCATTTTTTCAAAGGAGGAGGGGGCAGAGCTTTTGAAGCTGAAATCACAGCTTTAAGCACACACATTTAAGTATTGATGATATTACATGGTTTGTGCGGAACTGTCATAGTTTGAAGAGGGGGGGGGGGTAGTCGTAAATAATCGACCTTGAGAAACTCATATCTCTCACTCCTACCTATCCTTTCCTCCTCCCCCTTCTCATTGTGTATTCAGCAATTTTCTACGCTTTGAAATATCCTTTTATTTTTAGAGCAGTTTATGTATGTAAATAGGTTAATCAGTACCAGGAACAGATTTAAAGCTTTGACGCTCCTAGGCCCAAACGTTTTGTCGCTCCGTTCTTGCGAGATTTTCGGGGAAGTCCCTGAAAATTCGGGGATAGTGGAAGCACTGAACAGAACGCAACTGATGAGCCAAAAGTAATGAAAGAGAGAGGCGATATCGAATTATAAGCTGCCGTTCTTGGAAGACATCTGACAGTTTAAAAGTGGCCACGGAATTCTTGTGTTGTTTTAAAATCATTTTTCAATGAATAGTCAGCGCAGCGACGGAGTGCATCAGGCACTTTGACGATAAATCACATCAGTCCAATTTTTGTTAAGAAAAAATCACTCACTTATAATTTATTGCGCCCCTAGGCATTTTGCACCCCTCAGCCTGGGCCTAGTGGACCTATTGGTAAATCCAGGCCTGATCTGTACTATGTAATAAAAAGTATGTGCATTTCTAAGGATATTCTATAACCAAACCTAAACCCTAAAATAGCGATAATTAATGACCAAATACCATCGAAACTTAAAAGGTAAAATATCCCTAAAATCATTTATAAACTAGTTTTATAAAAGCTAGGCTACAGTAAAAAAAATTACAACTTTTACAGCCGCAATAATTATAATCGTTTATTTTTTTTTTTTTTTTTTTACAATAAAGACGTACAATTTTAAGTTTTAATCTTATAAGTCTTCTCGAAAAGATTTAAACTATTTGAAGGAACTGTCTTTAGAGAATTTAAAAATTCAGAGCGATGAAAGAGAGAGAAAGAGAAACAGAGAGAGAAAGAGAAAGAGAGAGAGAGAGAGAGAGAGAAAGAAGGGGGCGGGGGGGGGACAAACAGAAAAGAAGTGAATGGCAAGGAGATGGCGAATAAAACGATAAAAAAGACAATATACAAAAGGAACTTACAACAAATAATGGTGAATTAACATCTATGCCACTTTCGTCATTTTGAGAAGCTACTAATCCGAATAACGATGACGGCGGTGACGGTAAATCAATGTCAATTCCAGTAATTTCTGTTATTTCCTTCAGAAGCTTGACGCACAATGGAAGAGGTTTGTCAAAATGTAAGCTAAAGCAGCAAGGCAACGAGACGCTATTTGACATTCCAAGAGGAGCGAAAGCGGGCCTAGATAAGAAATCAAGTTTTGGCTTACTGATAAGGAAGTAGGAAACTATTCTTATCATTAGAAAGCTAAGGACACCTTATTTTTTTCATCAGTTATAGAATTGAAGCTTAATTCTCTTTTACTTTCTTTGATTAATTCTTTATAGCAAATGGGGTGAAATGCTTAGAACAGTTTAGAAACTAGTCTTTTGGGAAACAATTAGCTTTCAATAGCTATAAAGATCCGAAGGGAAAAAAAGAAATAAAAATAAAAAAAAGTCTGCCGCTTAGATCCGTCAATTGAACACGCAAAAAAAAAAAAAAAAAAAAAAAAAAAAAAAAAAAAAAAAAACTGAATGAGATTGTATACAAACAAAACGTCAAAATGACAAATGGAGGAAAATGGGAAAGGGACAAGGATAGCAAAGTTTAATACTTAGTATCTGATTTTTTTATGAATGACGAATGGCGTTTCATACCTAATGGCGGGCCAATGCAATAGGGACAACATGGGAATTGTTTCTGAGGCTTGTTTTACTTTTGACTTTATTAACAAGAATAAGTAAATTCCCCCCAAAGTTAGGATCTGTCCACCAAAAATGGTAATAAATAATTAAATGGTAATTAAATAATTTAATTAATTAAATAATTACAATAATAATTTACATGGTAAATCATTAAATAATTTAATGGTAAAATGGTAATCATCACCTACTAAATAATTTTCATAAACAAAATCCATACCTGAAATTTATTCCCTGCACTTAAATACAGAAGCGAAAAAAGAATTCCCAGCATCTATAAATCAAAATCAACAATGAATCTTCCTTCTTGCTGTTCTACTACTACTACTAACAACACACTGCAGCACCAAGCCACTTGAGGCCAACACAGCTAAGCAAGCTCCTTCTCCGTCCCAGTCTATTTATAGCCTCCCTCTTCACACCCTCTCAAGAAGTTCCCATTTTAACTAAATCTTTCATTAATTCCCACCCCATTTGGAGGCGACCTGTTTTTTGTTTGGCCCTAAAAAGTTGGCCGACAAGGGTTATTTGGCAATCTGTCATCCTTCGCCCAAAAAACGTTTCAAACGTTTCTTCAAATTTATTTCAGATCCAAAAATATCTTTTAACGATAAAGCCACCAATTTTAAGAAAAACAAATTGCAGTAAAAATACATAAAAAATGGTAAGTGGATACAAATCACACCTCAACAAAAATTTTATAGCAAGAAGTCGGATGAGACCATGTTGAAGAAACTTCTCTGTGTAGCAATACAGCTAATTAAAAACACTTCTCTGCTAAACAAACAAACATGCAGTGTAATCAAAATTTCCTTCCAATAGGTTCACTCTCTGAGCAGATTCTGAATTTTGATGCCGAATCAAATCTTGAATTTTGAAACTAGACGCGGGATGACTTTTTAGTTACATTGGATTTTTTTCTTCTTTTTTTATTTCATAACAGTATCTTGCATCTTTCATAGCAGAAAAGATATCTGGGCCGACTAGCTTGTCTTGTCCACAATCCGGATAAGACCTTTCGACAATCCACAGGCTACTGCCTCTCGTAGAGGGTAAAAAGTGAAAGGGGTAAGATGAAAACATTTATCGCAAAAATCATTTTAAAATTTTTACATAAAAGTTTCTTCATGGAGAGTTTTAAGATTAAGTAGTGTAATTACTTAAAGTAGTGTAATTTACTTAATTAACGCAGATTTGCGTTAATTAGCCTTGCTCCTAACGCGTTTATCAGATCAACCTATTTTGCCCCCCCCCCTAAAAAAAATCCTGGATCCACCCTTGCTATAGGTGATAAATGAAAAACGAAACAGAAGATAATTATTACCTCCTTGTTACCGTTCTTATAAGGTGGCTCCCTTTTCTCCCTTTTTTCTAGTGATTTTTTCTTGAGAGCTTTGAAAGCTTATTTTTTCCACGTTTTTCTAGCACTGAAGTCAAATTGACGTCGAGGTCGATTGTCCTTGCCGAAATATCTGCTTTGTTTCCTGTTTCCCAGTCACTGGCCGAAAATTATCCTTTTTGTTGTTTTGCTCCTTTGTTTAATTCATCCTTTGTTTAATTATTATTTACTAGATTTGATTGACGTTGACTAATTTTCAGCGATTAGGCATAGCCTATTCCTGGGAGCTTCGAGAGGATCTCTTCAAAAATAAGCACTTATTAATGCAATTGAAGCTTTGACTCTTAGATTCGCTAATCATTCTTGTTGCCATGTATGCCTGCAAAATGTGGACAATAAAAGCCGAGAACGAACGCAGAGTTTCGGCCTTCGACAACAAATGTCCTTTTCGCTAGCGTAACGTTTAGCTTAGCTTGCGTAACGTCTTTAGACAGAATCATAGTAAAGGTAATATACAGTAGCGAAAAGTCCTATACTCCCCATTGAAAAATTTTGACACCGATCTAAAACCATGCAAAATTCATGACCCTGCCTTCCCGCAAGCGCAATGACAAATGTTTCCGATGGAAAACCAAGTAGCAACTGAAACTCTGGCTCTGACGTATATGCTCAGAGTCTAATTTCGAGCTATGAAATGTGTGTCATGTTTTGAAAAAGATTTCGCTACTGGTATATACTTATACTGTGAGACAGAATCTCCAACGAAGACCATCGAAGGCAACTGACGCGGGAAACTAAAGTTCTCCAGAAAGTGCGATTACAGCAACTCAGGTGGCTGGGTCACATACACCGAATGGAAAAATTACCCCTAACAAAAGTTACAATTGATAGAAGGGTCCACGGTATCCGCCCATTTGGCAGCCCTAGGAAGAGATGGCAGTAAGATAATGAGGTTATAACGAGACTAAGTTGGGTTGAAATTTTCAGCAGCTTATTTTTTTCTTGTGGGAACAGCAATCAAACGACAATGAAAGTGACAATGAAATAATCTGAATATTACCTAAATAATTACCTGCATATTTAGTCATGGAATTGTTTTAGGATTTTGCCATGTTTTGCTAGTTTATTTTACGGTAATTTTGTTTAATGTTATTGCAATTATAGCAGATTCTCTTCCAGCCTAAAAAAACAGATGCATACATTTTTTTTAACGAGGCCTTCAAAATACAGTTTACTTCTTAGTAGGGATTGAAAAAAGCAGCTATGTTCTTCGAGTGAGCATTGAACCAATAAAACAAAACGACGAAAACAAAATGCTCGGAGATAGTATAGAGACTAATAAATATGGGTAGTCCTTTTTAGGGAGGGAGGAAAGTACATTAACTGGTAGAGATGTCGCACCATATCTAAAAAAACATATCAAAAACATAGCAAAAGTTCAAATCTTACAGATGAGACTCGTTCATTTTCGTTAAAATAGGGGATGTCTGAAGTTTTTGGGGAGTTTCCGACTTTTCAATGGTCACCATTACATAATAGCCAAGTTCCTTCTGAAAAATGTTTTCCACAGACATAGGTATACTTCCTTTGGCAGCCTCGTCAAAAAGATCGTAGGGCGATAGAAAAAAGTAAAGTTGACACCACAAGCCTACAAAGAAATGTAATTAATAAAAATGAAATTTTGTTGCAGAATCACATGCTGGAATATTCGAAATTACTTTGATGATATCATGTCAAGTGAAAAATAGACTAGGTCAAATTTAATCTTTTGTACATTAATCTTCTTCAATATTTTACTTGACATGCTTTAAATTATTTAATTTTAAATTAATATTTTCATGATTAAGACTTAGCAGCAATCATGATCAGAAACATTCAATTTCAAAAATGGGCTTTTCTCATCAGAAAATTACAAGAGCCGATAATCTTCTTGAGTTGTATGATATGTGGCTCTAAGTAACTGTATATTTTATTATTAATTTTTCTTGAAATTATAAGGATAATGTATATTAGTTTAACAATTTTAAGTCCAAGCGTCTTATTGATTAGGGGATCCATTCAGGTTCCCAGATGCAAAGAGTGACGCTGAACCCTGCCATCTGGTTTCAGACAGCATGAAGTGTTCTGTAATTCAATTTTCTCATTCGTGGGGTTACACTTCGCTTTAATCTGCCTTTTAATGCCAGTGAAATGAATTGCCACCAGTCATTTAAGATGTTACCCATTTTAGGGAGAGCGGCTAGGAGAATTAAACGAAAAATATAAGAAAATATAGAAAAAAAAATTATCTACACTCTAGGCTGAGGTGTCCTCGGTTTCGTTCAACACTTACTAAGTATAACCCCTTCCAGCAAAATATTGTGTAAATTCCGTAATGTTTGTGGATTACATGTTGAAAAAAAGGGTAAAGTTAAAATGGCAACTGTCTTTTCTAGTGAAAAAGAAAAGAGTGGAAATCCCTTATAAACTATGCTGTTCATTAATAAGCTGTTTACAAATTTTAATTTAGATACGAGAATAATTTAGACTTTTGAACTTTTTAGAATTGTTATGAGTTAGCAATAATTAGTAAATTAAGTAATCAATAATTAGTTATGATTTAGTAAATAATTATATAGCAATAATCATAAATATAATAATTTAAAATTTATTAAACTTGTTCTTTCTTTTTTGTAACCTTTCTCGTCCCAAAACAAGGGTCTTTGGAATAAATGACGCTCTTCGAACTCAAAAATTAGAAACTACTGACTAGAATAAAAGAGAATAGGGAATTACAGCAAAGTAATCGGATTAACGACGCTTCTTGACTAATAAGGTTACTGAGTCGGGCCTGCAGTATGTTGCTACTGCCAGGTTCTGTCTCTGGATCCCGTATTACCAAGCTAAGGTCAATTCCACTGCACTACCACAAGACTAAGAAATATACGAGAGTTGGATCTTCGCCAATTTAAAATCGGAAGACAGTGAATAAAAACCACTGGTGCCACCTAAATTATAACGATTGGTGATTTATTTAAAAAAATAGAAACACTCATAAAAAATTGGAAATTTGGCATGATTAATATCCAATGCAATAGGATTAGCACTGAACTTCCCTGCAATTTATAATTAGTCAGCGTCTTTTATTTTCAAGCATTATTTTAAAGTCAAAATCAAGTTTGCATAAACTAGGCCTAGGTTAGTTTACGAAAATCTTGGCAGGCTAAATAGGCTGGTCAACTTTAAGCTAGAAGGTCTACTGGGGATAAATTATGCTTTTGTTACCTTCTCTTGCGTTGTGAAATACCCGAAAAGACAAGTATATTCCAGTTTTGGGCAGACAAAGTCACCAGGCGCTAGATGGCTCTGGGTGTTTTTATTCGGACCTAGGACCAGTTTCCACTTTATAAGTTTCTCTTTGATTTGAATCAAAAGTTAGCTGAATCACCTACTAAGATAATGCCCTAACACCAGTTTTACTTTTAATAAAATTTACAATAGATTGGCTTAAATAATATACAATATTTTTTCCTAAGCAAAGAAAAATAAAATTTATGACTGTAGAGTGGAAAAACTTCTAATATGATTTTAATACCATAGCCTGACTTAATATGATTATAATATGATTTAATTTTAAACTATAACCTTGAGCTGCCTAATGTTTGGCCATTTAGACTATAGAATGGTGCAAACACATTTAGTATTTCCTTTAGTGTTACTAGCCGTGTTACAAAATGACGAAAACAATATCTGGTGCTCTTGTTTTATGTTACACCAAAATTCAATCAGAACAAGGAGAGTCAGAAGAGAAGGGTGTTTTGACAAAGCTTTCAATATGGGTCAAAAGAGGAGGAACAGCTCATTTTTTATTGCGACGACATTAGTTTTTATATATCAAAGCATTGGCATAAAAAGTTAAACTAAGTATACAGACCAGAGGTTTGCGAGCCTCCCTCATATTTCCTTAAAAAAATGGGTTTTTTTTGCGTAAAGCAAACACACGCAAATCAGCCTTAATTACCGAAGCATAGTTATACACAAATCTAACTTTGAAATAATGAGCGGAGGGTTGAGAGGGCAGTTACTCCTTTTCTTCATAATAATGCTGAATGCAATATTGAAAATGAACAAAAATTAACCAAATGTAGTTTTTTCAACTTAAAGCAAAGAGAGAAGCTAAACAATAAAACAAACAGAAAAAATCCTGTACGTGAGGGGGCTGCCGTCCCTTGAACTCCCCACTCTTTAGGCTAAAACCTGACTTTTCCTTTTCAATGCTTCAAGAATGAATGCTCAGACACAACAGCAATATTATAAAAACTTTTTTTTTTACAATATTTCGAGAATGAATACACAGATTTATGCTGATTTGCTTTGACCAAAACCTTAAAATGTTTGGAAAGTCGGTAAATAAAAGACTAGCAATCACCAACTGACTATATTTGTTGCTCTTTAAATTACTTTCAGTAAACCACTGATCAGGTTTTAGTGCAGGGTTTGTAGTACAGTCGATCTAAGGTTTAGCCTCAAACAAATTGCAACAGGTTTAATTTTGGTACCATTCGAACCAGAAAAAAAATTTCTACAACATAAAAAAAATCGGCCAAAATCTGAATAGGCGAAATTGATCGTTCTTCGTCTTTTCTTCTAAAATGGTGACTTTTTATAAAACAACTTAATTTGCACATATAGAAAGTTGGTAATAGTTAAATCTGGTAAGTCGATTATGAATATGCACTTTGTTTTCGTTTTCAAACGCTCATGTTCAGTTTTCCCCTCCCCCTCCGGTCCATAAATCACGCGTCGATATAGGTCTGAGAGCAACACTAAGCAAAGTTGAATTCATACAAGAAAAAATTTGACTGCTAACGCAGAAAAGAAGTCGTGTCCATGTCAATTTACCACCCCCACCCACCCACCCCCTCCCCCTCACCCCACCCTGAACGTGAACACCTCGAATTCTTAGAATCCAATAAGCAACTTCTCACAACTATCTAAATTAGTGATTTTAATTTGAAAAAAAAATACAGATAATTTGAAATTGCAAAAGGCTTGGAGATGCATCACATTTATTTAATTATATTTTGGCCTAAGCATTAGAACAATTAGTTCCTGTGCAAGATTCGCAAGCGCTGTCGCATTCGACGCCATTTCGATGAGAGCTGCACCGGTTACTTTCACCGAACCCCTTACAACCACACTTCACAACGGTGAGAATTTTCTTTGGTGCCGCTGGAAGATCGGTGAAAATAGGATACAGCATGTCGTTCTTAAGTGTCCATCCCCAATTCTCAGGATCAAGGGCAGGGCTCTGAAGCCGAATCCAATCTTGTACTTGAAGATAGGTTCGGAAACAGTGAAATTTCGTTGCTGCTGATGCAGAAGGTAGAGCTTGGGAATAAATGAAAGTTGTAGACGTTGCTGCTTTCTGCTGAAAGACACAATGTCGGTAACTGTCAAGATTGTCAGTAGATTTTTCACTGTACAATATAGAAAGTGCAGCCTCTCCCGCCGCTTGAATCTCTTCTTTCGAAGCATTAATTTTAGAAAATATTGAAACATATTCCCTAAACTTTTCGTCGTCTTTCAGCCACTTAAGTGCAATCCCTTTGCCAAGTCCTTGCAGACGGGAAGTTGTGTCGCAGCCAAGATTTGCGTGAGCAAAAGAAAGCAGTTTGCAGTTTTCAGTTCCAGTTTTCTTAACAATAGCTTGGATTTCCTAAGTTGCACATGAAGTGGTTGGCTTAGACTCACTGTGCAGGTAGACTTTGTGGTGCTCAGGAAAACAATGATAAAGTAACAACACCAACAATTTGGTAACTGATAACTACAGCGTCCCAAGTCTTTGAACAATCAACCGCTATAAGTACAATAAGCAAGTCAGCTTCAGCTGTAGCTTGGATGGTTCTCAGACCTTTGCCTCGTAAATAATCAGAAAGCACATTGGCGAACCGGTTTTTATTCTCTGTGCACGACAGAAATTCCTCGTTTTTGGTGCTCAGCCTCATTTCTGCACTAAACAGCACTTCCCGTTCAGTGATAAGGTTTCGCTCAAGATGAGTCGTATCTCTGTCAAAGTAGCGATGTCGTAGCCATCAAAGACAATAATGATGTCTGGATATTTGGCAAAAACGCAGTTCCAGTATCGGTCTACGATCTCTGAATGTTTCCCCCCCCCCCAGGGAATCCTGTGAAGCAAAGCACCCTCGTCTAAGACGTAGGTGCAATTCAGACAATGTTTTTCCCAAGTAATATCAATTTATGAAAGTGGCTTGATAGCTGTTGCTAGCTCTGGTTTATTTGGCTTTCGGAGCGTGCCAGAATCGTCGAAAATCGAAGCAGAATAGGAGCAAAGTTCATATTTAAATGAAGATTCTTCGTCCATATTCAGTCGTTTGGATATAGTTATAAGATGCTGAAACAGCAATGAAGGGTCTAAACGGTGGATGTCTCCCCGAATTCTTTGCTTCGCCGTCATAAGGACTGCATGATCCTTTCGTTTGAACGAATGCTCCTTCAGAGATTTCCCTACCATTCCTTCAAGAATCTTCTTCCCGACTTTCACTGCTTTGTCAGTATTCAAGTTTTCAGCAGCATTCATACCAGTAGCAAGGCTTCGAAGCGATAGAGGATCACCCTTGAAAGGAGGCGACTGCTCAAAAAAGTCAATAGCTATTTATGTGTCTTTGAAGTCCCTCTGCTGCCTTGAAATCCCAGACGCTTTGCGTTGGTCGCTTGTGTGGTACGAAACATCCGTCAGTTCTTGCATCAGAAGATTAACTTGATCACAGGTTGGACGTCCGATTACCCACTGAAGTCTCTGTACTTCCGTCATTCCTCTACCTCTAGATAATTTGGTTGCCGTTTTCAGACTTCTCATCAGTTCTTGTTCTATGACCAAATCTGTAGATAAACCGGCCCAGAATATGTCCAATCTTCTAAAAACGTATAAGCCTTTTTCGAATGACTGGAAAAGGTTTGGGCTTGTATGTTCAAATCTGTTTATATGCTGTAGGTACAGCCTCTCCGACTTCGTGTAGTTGTTTTAACCAGCTTCTTCGAGATAAGGGAGCATATCGGAAACTGATTGCAATTGAAGTTTCCATTGACCTGTACGTCCAGCTCTGAGGAAATTTCGAAGAATGGCAACCATGTCCATGTACTGTATCCAAAGTTTTCCTGTTCGAGTCTCGTGACTTCGTTCTGATTTAAGAGCCGACAGCTTTGGCCTTAATGAGACTTGAAGACTGTGATAGATGTTCAAGCTCGTCCATCTATTACTTTCTCATATAGCTCTTTGATTTCACTAAGCTCAACACTATTCAATACACGTTGTGTGGTCAATTCAAGTTCTGCATCTGAATCCTCGTTTACAAGCTCCTTTATCAGAATGGAGTGAAGTGCTGCGTCTACAATGGTATGGGCTCGCAGTGCTTGAGAAATGGCCTTACCACTTAGAAGATGAGGAACTGTATCGGAAGCGTACATCAATTCAAAGATTTCTCTTAGTCCAGATCCATCCTTCAAAGATCCCATGGCACCAACAAAACTCATGAGGGTGTGGAATCCTCCTAGTCTAACCACTACTTTTGCAACGCTACTTCCAGGTCCTTCTACAGCAATAGTCTTCATGGACTTCCACCACAACAGCTGGTCAAAGGTTAAGGCTGGAGTAAATCCGTACCGTTTCCCCTGATGGGCAGTGAATGCCAGGGTAGAAAGGATACAATTCTCGGCACTTGAAGGAAGACTGATCATAGGATGAAAGAAAATGTTGGTTTTACCGGGAAAGTTTCCCACCATAACTGATTGCATGGTTACACTAGAACCTGGCCTAGGTTGCTTGAGATGCCACGACGCAAGCCAAAGAACATTTAAGCTTGAAATCTTATCTTCCTCGAATCCTGGATGAAGAAGATCATAGTACATTGTCAAACGACAGAATCATTTGACTTTCTATGGACGATCCGGATTCTTCCAGCTGTCGGACAATTTTGAGATGTGGGCAAACCCATCTACTTTATTGGGGGGTATGCGTGAGAAGGGGGGGACAAAATATACAATATACTAGGACACGACCTTTTCCAAGCATTTCGGCGTGGGAAGTGTAAATTTTTTCTTCGTGGATCTGACTTTGTGTAATCTACGACATCTATTAATGCATACTTTATCTCACGTGTGTGTGGGGGGGGGGGGGGTCAGAAGGCTCAGGGATGGCCAAGACAGAGAGATGAGTCCATATTCGTGATCTATGTACCTTATTGAAGCGCAAATTAATCAATTTTTTTAAGTCGTTATTTTAGAAGAAAAGACGTCAAACGTCAATTTCGCTTCGACCGATTTTGGCCGATTTTTTATATGTTACCAAATTCAAAACTGTGATACCAAAATCAAAACTGTTGCAATTTGTTTGAGGTAACCACTACAATTAATTTAGATTTACTGTACTATAGGGAGTTGAGAGGACAGAAGATTTCTAATATACAGGATAAATTCTATTTATTTTAAGCTTTAACGATGAACTTTCATTTGGAAAAAAAAACTGTTTCTTCCTTTGATTAAAAAAGAAAATGATTAGTTTCTTTTAGCAACAATTTTCAGTATCTTCATCTTTAGACTTTGGCCAACGGGCCGATTCGCAGAACCATATTTAATTTACAGAAGAAGCAAACATGGGCCATGACTGGGATGGTCCGAGTATCCCATGTCCCAGCATCCCATGTTGTATAATGATATATCCCATGACTGGGATACAATATCTTTCGGCAACACTAGGTAAAAGACTACCTGATATAACTTCTAAGTGCCACATACCAAGACAAGGCCAAAATTACTCAACCACGCATTGTACATTGATAAATATTTTGTTTATATAATTTATACAACAAAAACAGGTATTGGAAAGAGCTTAGTTACGGTAACAAAAAAGTTGTTACTGCTATAAACCCTATGAATTTAACATGAAAACAGAAAAACTAAAGAGGGAGATTCGGGTTTTCAATTGTTATTCAGGATCTACTACTACAACTAACAACTCACTGCAGAATCAAGCCACCTGAGGCCAACACAGCTACGCGCACTCCTTCTCCGTCCCAATCTATTCAAACCTCCCTTTTCAAACCCTTCCAAGAAGTTTCCCTTACCTTTAAATATTTCCTTACACCCTCCTTCCACCCCATTTGGGGACGGCCTGCTCTTCGTTTGGCCCTAGACGGTTGGCCGACAAGAATGATCTTTGGCAATCTGTCACCTTTCATCTACAGAACTTGTCCAAGACATCTCAACCATTCTCTCATTATAACCCTACAAAGCAGGATTGAACCCACTATTTATGTGAGGGAGAAAAGAGGTCATGACGTATTTTGGAAGAAACAGAAACTTTCAAATATCCTAAGATTCAAATATAATTAACAAACAGATTAGACCAATCAATGCGGCTTTTTTTTTTAATTGGCCAGGCTGTAATTCAAGATTTTCAAAGAAATTTCAGTCTTCTGCATTACTGCACCTGAACTTCACAAACCTCATTTTAGTCCATTTGTAAATTATGGAAATTTCAAACATACTCATTGGTTTAAGCAACACAATATGCGACATATTTACTCCCCCTTGTAAAATATATGCATTTATTTGTTTAATGACTGCCAATGTGACTTTAGCGTATGAAAAGACGAATATGGACACACCAAAAGGAGGAAATAGAAGAAAACAAACCTCCACGTCGCTTCTGAACGAGTCCTACAGGGGAGTAAAATATAGAAGTGGCATCATTTTGAGGAGCACTGGCTGCAAAAATGGAGTACAAATCACTTTCCAATGCATTTATAGCCATAAATATATTCGACTTTTCCTGAGAATCTGTGCTTAGCTTGTAGATGTGAGCCAAACCTTCTAAATGCTTATTCAAGCTTGAAAAGTTCCCACGACTTAAACATTCAACCATCTCTGGACAACTCTATAATAAGAAATGCATTCAAAATTAATTACTGACAGTGCAACGAGCATTGCTTTAAAAAGGACAAACACTGATGAACATATTATCATTTATAATCAGTACATACCCCAAACAAAGATCAAAAACGTTTAATTTGGTAAATTGATCTTTTGTTACCATGTACCTCGGGAATATTATTTGACCCTGACAGAGCTTTTATATCATTTTATAAAGTACTCAAATTTTACACTCCTTTCCCTTTTTTTCCCAAATGAAGTATAGTTGAAAATTGGCGAAAAAAAATCAAGAAAATTGGCAACCGCCAATTTTCATTGGTGTTTTGTAACTAATATAACCTTTTATTTCCCGTATGTATTTTGGAATATTAATGGTAGTATTTTGATGGACGGTGTTATCTCAATCTTCGGGTCTTAAATTTTCATTACTTTATTTTTCAAATCTAAATAGTGCATCTGAAATTAAGCAAAATTCAGAATTCAATAATGCACTTGAGATATTTCAATCGATCACGGTTGCCACATATCATCGGCTCTTTCTGAAACTACTAAAACAAGTCACAGAAAAACGTAATTATAAAGTAACCGCAAACGACAAAAGCAACTTGACTAGAAATTATAATTCAACAGGTAAATCATATTAGATTCTCTAACAAAACTTCAAATGCATAGGAGCAGTGTCAATTAAAAAAAAGTGACACGTGAAAAATTCCTTAAAAGAAGAAAGTGTACAATCATTACACAATAAAATGGATGATGGGATAGTGGTGACAACCTTCTCGTGGTGCAGCTGAAAGTAGTAGGCACACATAAGGACCTACTACTCAAAGCCGTATCCAGGAGGGTTAGGGGGTCTGAACACCCCCCCCCATCCCCCGAAAATGTTTGTCCGACTCGCAAAAACGTAACAAAAATGAATATAAACAAACTTTCGATACATTTTTTTAAGTTTTTTTTGTAACCCCCCGAAAAATCTTTTTTACCCCCCCCCCCCCACACCGAAAAATTCCTGGATATGACCCTGCTACTACTACTAGTTGTAATCATTGTCCACCCACCGGCCGTCTTGTACAGTGTTAGACCATAAGGCAGGGTACTTTGTAGAATACGCTATCGAGATTGGTTAGACAGAGGAAAATAATGCCTGCCAAAATTATGCCCGGGGGTAAATCCTCTCAACATATGAACCGCCAACCATGGCACAAGAAAAGATCCTTTTGAGGAGCACTCCGAGGTGAGAAAAACGAGTTCTTTCGCCAGTACCAGTTCTGATGATCAAGTGCCACTTGCCCTGATGACTCGCAAGTGGCGGATGGCTCCTTCTCTTTTGAGGGGCGGTTGCTACCTTCCGAAATCGATCTGAAGCTGGTGGGTGAGGTTCTCAGGATGAGGGAAAACAGTGGCGAACGATGTGACACTACCAAGGAAAGCTATTCTACAAAACAGAAAAAATAGACAGGCAAGCCCTATCTGAAAATACCATGCCCGGGGCGCACCATTAGCCCAGTGGCTATTGGTAGCATACTATTGTCTTTTCTTTTTTTTTTGCTGTGGTGGCAATGGACCTTTTTAGCCTGAGCTTAGACTCAATTTGTAAGTTCACCCATAACAATAAAAATAATGATAAGAGAGTCAACCTTTATGGAGTGGGTGCATCTTTGGTAGAGGAGGATGAGCCTAAGTAAAAGTTTTGACATATGTATGACAAAACCGTCACATGGTGCAAAATTTTATAATAGAGGGTTTACATTGGAAATCACCTTCAGAATTAAGTTCTCGCTATAGTTCAAGGGTTTTTTTATTTGTCTATTTGTACAAATATAGTTCACATATTTATTTAAAAACATAGATATTTGTTTATTTCGCAAACAATATTTTCAACAAATAAAAACATACTTCGAAATCCCTTCTGCTTTCGTTATTTTTTTATCCTTCTTAATTCGCAAACAGAAAAGAAGAAGTTCTGATCAAATTCTTCACGAAAAAATCTCCCTTCGAAGTAAAAAAAAAAAAACTGATATTTTTTTTTGTTTCAAGGCTTGGAACTTTAAAAAAGCTTCTTTTTTTACAAAATTCAAAAAAGGTTCCTTCTTTCCCCTTTATAGATTCAATATTTGTATCCTTTTACCCACCATTCGAAACACTTGAGATGGCATTTTAGAGATGTCATTCGAAATCTAAAATTTAGCCCCTGTCACAGCTTGAATGTGACTGTGAATGACAAGTCACAACATGACTAGTCACACCACAATAAAAAAATTGACTAGATATGCTTTTTTTTAGTATTTTTACTTTTTTGGTAATATATTATTCAGTATACTAGTATACTTATGAAGATAATATTTTTTTTAATATTTTGAGTACCACGGGAAACGGGCCAAAACTTCCTTATCAGTTAGAAACTTACAGCTGCAAGTCCTTGGGCAAAGGGGAGTCTAATATACAAAAACATTGTATAGGGCACGGTCCATCTTCCCTCCTCCCAAAAAAGGATCAAAAAACTGTTCGCCCGATTTGCTCAAACTTATATTCTTAAGTCTTCAGGCTAAGGGGATCCAAATATAGAATAATAACCAGAAAAATAAATATTAGCTCCCCCAACACGGGGCTCAACAATGGGCCAGAAATTGTTTTTCCCCAACCATGTCGCATGGAAGGGTGGTCAAAATTCAACTGAAAAATGACCGGTTCTTGTGCTCCTTTTAAGGGCCGAGAGTGAATGAGGGACAACCAGCCACCCGAACGTTCCCTTTCCTGCTACTCTCCAACCCCCCGTAATCACAATGATATCGGGTCGAATTTTTTTTTTACATTTTAAAGCGAACTCATTGCCCTGATTTCGGCGTGTCTTCTTCACCCAAGCTTATTTCCCCTAGTTTCAATGACAAATTACTGTAACGTTCAAATCCTCAGATCTTTTCATTGAACTTCAGACGAAAACTGCTTCTTCTTTCTTTCAAATTTCGAATTTGTCTGACTATCAGAGATCGAATTTTAGTTTTCAAAGCTACTCTTTATTGCCTACTGAAGAGGTGTGTGCATCGTGTACAAGCCAATTTGTCATTTTCTTTTAAGCCGAATAAACAGTACAACGTTTGTTTCGATGTTAATTTTAAATATTTGATTGTAAAGCATTGTTCTGAACGCCCCTTATTGTTATACGAGTTTTACTTAAAATCTTATCCTTGGTCGATAACTTTGATCTTTAGCTAAGCTTTTACCTTGATGTCATTCATTAATATCATTATTTTTAAATTGTTGTACGTAATAGCCGGTAGCTAGACCATCGGCATTAACTTTTTTGCAGCTTTTAATAAATCTTTAAATTTTCTAGATTGGTTGCATTTGACACATTGAAGATGCGTTTCTTCGCGTATATAGCTATAAACAAAATCATCCTTTAAAACAAGTGATATTTAATATTTATTTCGCTTTATTAAAATGTTAAAATACAATATTCAATTACTTAAAATACTTAAATTGCTAAATATCCTAAATATTTATTATATTATACTCATCAATATTAATAATTCTTAATTATGTTAATATTTAGATATTAACTAATATGAAAGAATTGTTAAAATATTTAAAATGCTAAAATACAAATACCAAAATACAATACCTGTTGTTCTTTATACCCTTCGTGCTGTATTTTTACATCTTTGACAACTCCAGTAGCGTCGAGAATAACTTCTAAGTAAAACATGTCGGAGGATATAAACCATTCCATCCCTGAAGGTCCCTTGGTCAAATTCAACCTGAAATTCAAAATTTAAACTCAAATAAGAAGCTATCAAGTTTTACTGCTTCTGCTGTGATCTTGTTTAACTAAATTCATATTTACTTATTTATTTATTTTCGAACCCGTCACTACAAAAAAAAGCAAGAAGACGGAGTACAACATAATACACAAAAAACAAAGAAAGGAGAAAAAAAAATAAAATAAAACAATACAGAACAAATACTTAAAAGCACTACATCGACACTACTGCCGTAGGAGGGACGACCCCTCGTGCGACAGCCTTGCGTTAAATTGTCGATCTGTTTTATAACGGCCTGACATGGTTCTGTAAGTTTATAATGAAGGCTAATAAATGAGTTAAGCGTCCACAAAGATAGTCTCAACAGATACTTTGCATAACGAAAGTAGTAGGACCGAATTTGCTTAATGTCTGATTTCTGAAGCATTCTCCAGAATGGTGCATTATATAGAATATGCGGCAGCGCGGTTGCGCTATACAACCTAGCTAAAATCATGCGATTAAAACGGAGTTTGCTTGCCACAATGTTATCATATGACGCCGAAATACGTTTTTGCGGGTGGCTAACTATGAGCGAGCGGACAGCTCGGACGGAAGTCCCAACAGGAAGGCCCAAATAAGTTAACGAAGACACTGGCTTAACGGTAATATCACCAAGTCTAATAGATACATCAGTCGAATCTTTCCAATTAAAAAGAACAATCTCAGACTTAGCTGCATTGAAACAAAGACTAACCTTCCAGTATTCATTGTTTAACATTTTAAAATTCCCCTCGAGGCGCGCAATGGTCCGACAAGGCATAAACACATTATCAGCATAATAAACTAGACTTAGATTCAAACCGCGAACTATGCATGAACATTCAATTAGCGATTGTGGCTCTATTATTGCATTATTAAAAAAAACAGGTGAAACAATAGATTTCTGTCTCACTCCCTTATAAACCGGTAAGACAACATACATATCACTCATATCAGGAATATTACCATATAAATCCCGATACGCTCCTATCACCGAAGGGTTGACCCGCCTCTTATATGCCGAATACAAAATATATTCGTGGACGAGCGAATCAAATGCACGGTGCACATCGTGGCTACCAAGAACTAGAGATTCACTAGCTGCATCAGCATCCAAAAGTATAGCACACAGAGCTGACAGGGCATTACCATACCCTAGTCCCTTCTGAAAGCCAAATTGCCCCGAAGGAACGTAACATTTTGACCGAATTGCATCGCATGTTAGCAACTCAAATAACTTACAAAAAACATTCGACACACTAATGGGTCTATACGGACTGCAAAGGTTGGGAGGTTTACCTCGCTTTAACACGGGGATCAGTTTACCTTCGCAAAAAGGATTTTGGCACTATTCCAGGGGAGAATATTATTTGGTACAGTAAGCTCAGGTGGTCAATCAGAAGATCACTACTAAAATCCAGAGCAGCCCCGCAGATACCATCAGTACCCTTACTGAATTTTTTTTTCAACTTCATTATAGTTGAGATAACCATACTTCGTGTCACAACAAAATCACTATTCGTAGGGCATTGTAAACTGCAGTTAAGCTATTCAGCATATTCTGCATTAAGATTGGAGGGGGGAAGGTGCAAACTCTCGGCGGTAATGGTCTTCCCAGAGAACTTAACCAGGAACAGAGTTCAGCGTAGCATAACGTTTGGGTCGCAGGACATGTTTCCACAGGGCACTAGGATTTTGGTTCACGCTTTCAGAAAAATCTGTTATGCAGTCGCTCCTGTGCTTGTTTAGAGCTTTGGCAAATACACGGTTTGTGTGTTTCCGGACACAGTTAACCCAGCCTGTTCGTGGTATGTCACAATCAAGGCAGACTTGGAACCAAAACATAGATTTCTGAAAAGCAGATTTCAGTTCGGAGTTCCAGGACCAACCTTGAATTCGCATTCCACGCCTGATTTTCACTGTCGGCACAGCAGCTTTTATGCCGCATTTAATGGCATGGCAAATAAGAGCACAATTAATGTCAGAAGCACACGAACATCGTCCAGAGATATAACTGCAGATTTTTGCAAAAGAATGAAAGGGATCTTAATCTTGCGAAGGATAGTATCAAAGATCGATTGGAAAGATGATGCGTCTGTCTTTTCCCACTCTTCTTTGATAAACCAGACTATAATATTGGCTGTTGGGGCAGCAGCAGAAATTTTTACGTTGACAGTTATCGGAAAATGGTCAGAAGTGTATGTCCTCTGATAAAACCAAGTATCTACAAAAAATTCGAATTTGAGTTAAGAGTGGATCCAGCCTAATTAGACCACGAGGAATCCAATGGTGCAAACGAAATTATTCTCCGATTCTTAGTTTCGTTGATATTACCTAGTATCTACGCAGGAGCTCACCATTGTCTTAGTGTCATGGTACCTAGTATGTACATACTAGAAATCAACATTTACGCCAAAATCTAGTATCTGACGTCAGATACCTAGGGAATGGTCTACAGAGGAAAAGGTTAAATTAAATGAAGCGTTTTCAGAGAATGGTGTAGCTATAATACTGAGTGATTTAGAGAAGATAAATAACCATGATAGATTGATAGAAGAGTTCACTGTGATTTTACATGAAATAGCAGGCCCATTTCTTTAAAATAAAAGAGGTCGTAAGGATATAGAATTTTTTTTATGAGGAATGTAGAATAAAAAAATTAGAATTGATTAAAGAAATGGAGATTTTGAAGGAAGAGGAAAGAGAGGAAAATAGGCTTCGACTAGTGACAAGGCTTAAAAATGTTAGCCGGGAGTATAAACAACATTTAACAAAGAAGGAGAGACTGTCTATTCAAAACGGTAAGGAGGAGCCGATCCAGTTTTGTGAAAAGAGTGATATGCGGTCTTTCTGGAAAATGATAAAAAAAAAGGGGCCTCCATGGCTCAGCCAAAAGTACCTGACCCAAAAATAGGGCCTACATACTACAACGACGTGGTTCAGGAAGACTATTCGTTTGGATGCTGGTTCAGTGACGAATTATCGAATACAGAGAATGAGACCAGTTTCCCACTGAAAGAACACGATTATGATCTGATAAAACCCGCATCGGAAGAAGAAATCGAAGAATGCATAAGCGCCATGGAAGGTGGATCAGCACCTGGTAGCGATGGAGTCCCAACAAAGATCTTGAAACAATTCCAAGAAATACACTTCTTAAGCTTTGGAAGCCAGTCGATCAGCCAAAAAGACGCTCGACTATATCAGCTGAAAATTTGTTATCTAGGAAAAACAGATTAAAAATCTACATAATCTAAGAAATTTTATACGAAATTTAGAGAACGAAAAAGATTAGGAGAAAGAATCGTTACAAAAGGATTTAAAATGCGAGATTTAGAAAATCTAAGAGATTGAAATCATATTATTGTGCAACATATTGCAGCATATGATAATAATCGCTTACTTTCTGATTTTTTAATGTGTCTTTTTATTTTATATTTTGTCTCATAGGAATTGGGGAAAACTAACAAAGACAAAAGGTAGATACAGTATAGTACAGTAATATGAAATTCAGGAGTAATATCATCGAGATGTACTATGAAACTTTCTCTGTCAAGAATAACCCAACAACTAAATAATGAATAAGCCGCTGCTACGGCATTGGCGATTATGGTTTTAATAAGAGGTGAACATAATCAGTTTGTATTATACAATGGAAACAGTCAGATACCTTTTCAAATAACAGATGCAGTTATACATAAGACGTATACGCTCTTTCATATAACTCTTTACCTTCTGATCACTTTGTTTAACTTTGGTAGAAATACTTCGATATTTAGAAAATAACGTATGTTTCCAACAATAAGTGGGAACTCAACCACCCTTAGGAGCTTTATAAGGTTCTATAATGTTTAGATACATAATATACATGTTTTAAAATACATTGGAACATTGTAGCCTATATACATTGAAAAAGAAAAATATTGCCATTTCAAATTGCTAAAATAAAGTTCCTACTAGCAATTGACTCACAGAAAAAAAAGAATTCCTTGGCGAGGCTCAATTTAGCCCGCCTCACCATTTCTGTCTCTGTGCAGATAGGCATGTGAAAGTCACATTTTATGCTACCCAGAGAAATATTGTAGCAATGGAAAGGCCACTATTACCTTGATAAAATTATTAGTTGCCCTCCATCCCTTTTGATTCTTAAAAAAGAACCAGAACTTTCAATTTCCAATTAAATGAGCCTCCTTTAAAGTTTATACGACCACCACTTCCATAACAAAACTTATATGCCCCCGTTAGTTAACCACTCCTAAACTTTCGCAGGATCACTTTCGACTCTTAAAAAGGCAAAAGGTATTTTGATTTCCAATCAAATGAGCCTCCTGCAAAGTTTTTACCACGCCTTCCATAAAAAACTATAGATGTTAACGATGGATAACTAGCATAATTTGTAGCTCTTTCCCCGAGGGCTGGAGGAGGGGGAATTTCAAACCCAGAACCAAAGTTATTTGACATTTAGACTATGAAAGATTTGAAGTGTCGTAAAATCAATCAGCTTGTGTCATATAATGGAAACACCCAGATGTTTCTTCAAATTACATATACAGTTATAGATAAAAGTTATAGGTATTTGTATGATATACGCCCTGCCTAATGTTCTTTGGCAATATATTTGCACATTAACGGGGATGGGGTTAAAGTATAGCGGGTCTGCATGCCTAATGTGTTAGGTACAATTATTCTGTATTTTATACAGTAAGAATTGTTTTCTAACTTCACACAGTTCAAATACTTCCCCCCCTCCTAATGTGCCAATATGTAGCCCAAATTATATATTTTCCATCTATTCTGTCACTTCTCTTTATCTTGTCCCACGCTAAAAGAAACCAACTAAAAAACCGGTTTTATAATACGTCAATGCATGAACAACTTTAGCGGTAGGCCGTTTATTATACACGTTATACAGTTTTTCATTTTTGTTGTCGCCTGTCAAAGTAGAGCAGCATATTAACAAAACATCTGACTGAAACACTCAACTAAACATTTTAAAGCAACATCTGAATACTTAAGTAGACATTAGGTTGATGAGAAATGAAAGAATTAGTTTCGAGGGATATTTTGAACAAAGTTAAAGAAAATAGAAGGATGGATGCATTACAAACAGACCGGCACGCCTGCCGAAAAGATTTGAAAAATTCTTCAAAACATAACTCAATCATATTTATAAACAATATAATAGATCGAAATAAAAAAAACATATATATACAAAGATATATATAGTACCGGGAGCCTGGCGGCTTCACCGCTGGGTCCCGGATCTCAGCACGCGGCAGGCTTCTATATGTATATTCTCATTGTGGCTTGTCTTTTAATGGCAGACAATTAAAGCCTTTTCTTGATGTCATGACGTCACCAAAGGTTCAATAATACGAATATCGTATTTTTTCACACTGTGAAAAAAATAAATTCTTTCTTGAAGTCCTGACCTATATAGATCGTTTTTGTGGCCAGTCATCGCTATTTCTTCTTTTCCAACCGTAAATTTCATTGAAATCCATACTTACCTCAAAAAGTTTTTTCCATGCCTTTTGCTTTAGCAGTTTAGATTCACGCACCATCTCATTTAATTTCTTAAGGCATTATAGATAACAAATACGTCTTTTCCAGTTTCAAACTGCACATCACTATTCAAAATTTCGGTTACAATTCGATGTGATTCTCGTTGTCGTTTGTTCCATGCCTTTTTCTTTAGCTGTTGCGATTCTCACTTTCACTAGTTTCATAATAACATTTATCTGTGCTTCATTTTCGCCAATCAACCCCTTAAACATTTAAAATGACCTTAAATTAGAATTAGCGCCATTGTAAAATTATTTTTTTTGTTATTGGACCTTTAACTTTTTCCTTGTCTTTGCTTGTCTTTTTTCATTATGAAAAACACAACGCCGAACTGTTGTTTTTTTAACAGAGACTGTTGCAGTATTAGGTTCTTGGCTAACGTCCTTATAAACTCTAATGTCGTTATTTATAGCCATTTCATCGCTTGGAGCTTTTATAAAATGTTGAGCGTCGACTTTTGCCCCGGCTTGTCTTTTGTTATCATGAAAAACATATTGCCGAAACTTACTATGGTAAGCATTGCTTACTTTATCCATGTCAGAATCCAAACCCAATCATCATAACTATTATTTTCAATTTTAGCATGTTTTGCACCCGCTGTCGCTTATCTTCTAATCCCATTATTCTTCCTACTTCATTTTGGATTTTCATTACTTCAAACAATTTGCCAATGCCCTTTGCTTTAACTGCCCTTATTGTTCCCTAGTCTTGCATGATGGTTCAGGTTGTAAATTTGTTTATTGTACAGGTGGTGGGACAAAACGCTCTTTATTTTCAAGCGCTATTACAGCTGCTTTTGCGCCACTCTAGTTTAGCTTGTTCGTGTGGAGTTTTCGACAGATTTTCGTTGTGATGGTGCTTTCTTTCAAAGAATTTGCCTACCTAGCTTTGTAAGTGTAATCATAATGATTTTTATCTATAAAAAAGTGTTTCTAAGACTTAATTCACTTCAACTGACTACAGCGCCATCTACATTTGTTAGTCTGCTGAATAAATTGGCCTACCTAGCTTTGTCAGTGCAATTTACCTTTACCTATCAAAAAGACTGTTTAAGAAGGCCCACCTAGCTTTGTAAGTCCAATCATAATGAATTTTACATATTAAAAAGACTTTTTAAGAAGATTTAATTCACTTCAACTGATTACAGCGCCATCTACATTTGTCACCCTGCTCAATAAATTGGCCTACCTAGCTTTGTAAGTGCAATTTACCTTTAACTGTCAAAAAGACTGTTTAAGAAGGCCCACTTAGTTTTGTAAGTGTAATTATTACGATCTTTACTAATTAAAGACTTTTTAAGAAGATTTAATTCACTTCAACTGACTACAGTGCCATCTAAATTTCTCTACATTTGTCAGTCTATTCAAAGAATTGGCCTACCTAGTTTTGCTACTTCCTTTGATGAGAGTTTCCTGCGTGATAGTGTAAAGAATCGGAGAATTAGTCCTCCTCGCTTCATTTTGTGCACTTGTCATGACGATTCGGTATGAGAAAGCCAACTTATTCATCCAGTTTGGTAGCAGCACCATCTAACTTCGTCAGTCTGTGGTTATTCGGGCTTCTTCGAAAGCCATCAGAGGACTCTGCGTGTGTCGTACGCAAGACTAAACGTAGATGGCGAGGAAAGAGAGGCGGACGACGATGCCAGCGAATTAGTATCCCTGTTCTCGTGTCCGAAAGGAAATCGAGACCCCTGAGAAGTGCAAGACAAAAGACAATAACTGTGACAATCTATACAATAACTACAATAACATAAAATAACTAAGACAATCTATTGTGAACCTCCTTACGAAATCCCACCCGTACTGAAAACCAGGTATTCTGACCCAGTATTACCAACTGACATGAGCCCTCCTTCTCTTGAACCAGTCAGTTTCTCCGCAAAGACGAAGCTACCAAACTTCTTACTGTGTAATGCTCGGTCATTAAACAATAAGATGGACAAACTGGGGGTCCTTATTAAACAGATTGGCTGCCCTATAGCAGCAATAACTAGAGAGAGAGAGAGAGAGAGAAAGAGAGAGAGAGAGAGAGAGGAGTGTTGGGGCACTACAGACGAAACTGGGTTTATCAAAGGCTACATGAGCCTTTTTAACACAAAACAAGATCGGGGCTTGGAGCGCCATGGCGGAGGTGTCTGACTATTCATCCGGCAGGATTTATTTTATAAAGTCCTAGGTAATCCCACTGATTCCTGTCTTCACGTGATCTGGGCTGAGTGTAAACTGCATTTTCTTTCTAGACAATTCTCGTGCATCATAATAGCAGCTGTTTACTACCCAGAAAATGCAAAGAACAGGAAGGAGCTTATACAGTGCCTTCAAACAAGCATTGACAATTTTCGCCGACAATACGCAGCACCTGCATTCATAATAGCTGGCGACTTTAATCAAAGCAATAAGCAATGGGTGTCGTATATGTTCGACTTAAAGCAAATCGTTACTGTTCCCACCCATGAGAGTGGTAGTACACTGGGCCTTATTTTCACGAATCTAGCCGATAACTACAAACCCCCGCACTCTCTCGGCCCGCTTCAAAATTCAAATCACTTCGTTCTTCTGTGGGAAGCTATGGCTCATTTTCCAAAGCCAAAAAAGACACGACTTACCACCCAACCCTTGTCCAAAGAATCTATCTGTCCCTTTGGACGCTGGATTGGGACTTCCAGATCTGAGGAAATCTGTTCAGTGACAGACCTGAACCTGAAAGTGGAATCACTTTATTCTCTGCTTTTAAACAAGTATCACGAACATTTCCCTACAAAAACCGTGGTTGTCAGTGAAAGCGACAAACCATGGGTGACGCAGGAAATTAAAGCCATGATCAAGACCTGCTGCCAGCTTCACTCCAGCGGTTAGTTACCTGCAGCAAACAAACTGAGGAATCATATACTGAAGGTAAACAGAGATGCTAGGAAACGCTACGTTCGCGAGATAGTGTCCCCACTGTTGAATACCGATCCTCGGACCCGGCATTCTGAGGTCAAACGCTTGACCGGACAGAACATCACCGGTGACCTTAAAATACATAAAGATAACGGAACACTAGTGACATCTACTGAAGTAAACACGTTTTTCTCAAACGGAACTTACCCTTCCGTCAGTGACTGTGAAATTGAGACACTGATAAGAGATTCTTCTGAAGAATCGATCGTTGATGTGACGGAATATTCGGTTTTAAAGGAGATCAAAAAACTGAAAAAGAACTGTTCTTCACATCCTGGAGATGTACCAGTAAAGTTACTTATTGAATGCACAGTTTTCCCAGCCAAACCCCTCACTTCAGTGATTAACCTGTGTTTTAGGGAACAAAAATTTCCTCGGGCATGGAAGAAGGTATACGTACGAGGTATACCGAAAGTAAAAGGTCCCAAATCGTGTGACCAACTACGGCCGATCTCAATTACTCACAACCAACCTAAAGTGACTGGATCTTTCATTACCGCGAACTTCTTTCTCAAATAGCCCTTCCCTAGACCCCTTTCAGTACGGTTGTCTGAAGGAACGTAGCACTACTCACTATTTGGTGAGACTATTCCACCTCATAAATGAATGGCTAGATCAAGGGAATACTACTGTGGACTTCCTTTTAGCTGATTATCGAAAAGCGTTGACCTAATCCGCCATATTACCGCTGCCAAGAATTTGAAGGCGATGGGTGCAAAGAAGCATATTCTGCTACTTGTTATCGATTTTATTCGCTGCCGTTATCAGTGTGTCTACGCGCTCTTCTAGGGAGATCTTGATTCAGAATGGGGCAAAGTTACCCGTGGTGCACCTCGAGGCATCAAACAAGCAGTCCTTCTATTTCAAGCATTGATAAATTGCGTTCTTTTGGGAGTTGGCGATCGGTTTAAATACGTTAACGACTTATTTAACCTGCTGAAGTACCTGGTTGACAAGCTCCAAGTCGTTCCACAGTTCAGTAGTGACCTCAAGTCAACTTTCGTCAGCCAGTGTGACACGTACGGGCTGCAAATCAACGAGAGTAAAACAAAAGAGATGAGGTTCAACCCTCTATAAAGTGATCTCTCCTGTCCTGAACCATGGTACCCAACCACCTCAACCGCAGTTATATTCGGTGTCACTTTTAGCTCAGACTGCTCTTTTAGCCCGCATGTTGCAAATCTAGTGAAAAAAGGAAATTACGCCTGGAGATCGTTAGTGACTTTGCGGCGCCCAGGTTTTTCTACAACACAACTCAGACTGGCATATTTGTGTTATGTGCGGCCATCGCTAGAGTACGCATGCCCAGTCTGGGGACCGCAAGTGAATAGTACTGAATACGTAAGTAGTGACATCGAAGCTGTGCAGAAAAGTGCTACAATAATCATATTATGTCCAAATCATATCTCTCATGAGTCCGCTCTCGAACTGCGGAAAGTTTCGTCTCCGTGAGTGTCTATATGAACTAATGGTCGTAAAAATTTTGATATTAGTTAATAGTATATGAAAAGTACCATTTGTTAATACCACCTACTTGTACTAAAACTCTGAATACACAAATCAAAATCAAGCTTGAACCCCCATTGTGCCGTGCAAATCGTTTCGTAAACTCTTTCGTCCTTTTTTTTGTTAGTGCATTTAATCGTTCGTAAATTTTTTTTCTGTACTTTAGTGACCCATGTTGTAAAAAAATAGCGTTATTTAGTTGCGGCCTAGGCCAAAACTATGAAAGCCCTTTATATTAAATAAATCTATTCTATTCTATTAGCTGCCCTTATTGGTCTAGTATTACATGATAGTCTAGGTTGTAAATGTGTTAATTGTTCAGGTGGTGGGACAAACTTCTTTTTCTTCAAACGAATTATTATTTATAACACTTGTAAGTTTTCCTTTTTCGCGTCTACCTCTAGATAAGTTTTTCATAGTGATATGTGATTTCATACTGAGTCTTTTTAAAGATATTTGCTTATTGGATCAAGTCCAATTTCTAACAACAATTTCTACTAAGCTTCAAACTTTCGCTTTTGTTTTTTACGGCTTTTGAATTGTTGTAATCCTTTGGTCAAAATACATACAAATATTTTTGCTGTTACCAGTTTTTGCTCTTTAAGCAATTTAATGTAAATTTTTCCATGCAGGAAAATCCTCAATTTTTCCACATTAAAGTGACAAGTGACAACGTCATTGCAATACTGATGTATATACAATTGACGCCACTCACATAAATTTTTTGTTTCAAAAATTAAGGTTCTTAACAAATTTTCTCAAACTTCTAACCTATCTAGATCGTTTTTTTAGGCCACAGTACCTCAGGATGCCAAATTTCAAAGAAAAAATATGGAGCCATTTCCGAGAAAAATAATACATACATGAATACACAATTATTGCTCACTTATAAATATAGTATATATTATATATATATATATATATATATATATATATATATATATATATATATATATATATATATTATATATATATATATATATACATATATATATATATATATATATATATATATATATATATATATATATATATATATATATATATATATATATATATATATATATATATATATATATATATATATATATATATATATATATATATATATATATATATATATATATATATATATATATATATATATATATATATATATATATATATATATATATATATATATATATATATATATAATATATATATATATATATATATATAAAAAATATATATATAGACTTGCCGCTAAAAATGTATTAAATAAATTTAAATTTAACTTAAATTAAAGATCCTAATAGCAACAAAGCTCTGCTAAAGAGAGCTATAGGATGACGGATAGAACAGGTGCAAAACATTTATCTTTGAGGGGAGGATGATCCATGTAGTCTCATGGGTGAAGGCATGCAAGTATCCCGTTCCAAAACAGAGGCTTCATATATACACTTTTGCAAAAAGAAAGACATGTAGCATACTTTAGGAATCAATATCATGCAAAATTTTTGTTTGTATGATCAGGGGCTTATAGTTGATTTAGTAGAAAAAAAGGACACATTAAATCTAGTCGAAATCAGAATCTTGCATTTTTAGTTTATAGTTTATATCATATATTTAGTTTATATCATAAGATTTTTATCATAGATTTTTAGTTTATATCATAAGAGGGCCCAAGATAGAGCCCTGGGACTTCTTCCCCCTCCCCTCCACCCAACTTCCGTATGTAAGGATATGCTGCACTTCCTTCCAGTCATGGTCATTCAGAAATGATTTAGGCAATGGTCCTAAACAGTTGTTATTCCATCAATTAAAAATAAATAATTTAATCCCCTGTATCTGCTTTGAATAGAAAAGCCAGATCTTAAATAGTTCACAGAAATAAACATTTATGTGAAAAGAAGGCAATTTAAACCTAGTTGAAATCAGAATCATACAAGATTTATGGTCTCTACAACTAGGAAGCTAAATTGCAGCCGGTAACTGTAATTCTGAGACTCAAATTGCAATTCGCGTGTCCAAAAACCAAAACATAGTACCCAAAAAATTTTCGCAAGCGAAAAAGCGATGCAACTCTTATGTTGTATCCTTTTGTCGAACCGTTTCATATTTAATAATTATAGAAAACAATCAATTCTTGATTATTCCGGGAATATTCAGGGATTGATACAAAATTATTAAATTTAATCCAATAAAAATTAAGCATGACGAAGATAATTTCTTAAACCACATTGGCCTGACATAACATAAAGAAAGAAAAACGAGCAAAAATGGGGGTTTTAAATACCAAATGAAAATATTGAAAAAAAGAAACAAAGCGAATATTTTGAAGGGACAAACACTCCTCTTTTTTAGTGCGAAACGAAAAAATATGTTTAGTATGAGTGGCAAAGAAAAAACCAACAAAATAACACGCGGAAAGTCAATTTTAATCTGAAAAAAACAAAAAATTTAAAAGATGAAGAAAAATCAATAAAAGCCAAAAAATTTCAAGAATTAAAACCTAACAACAATAAAAGTGAGTCATTCACCAATATCCGTGATTTGCAAAGAAATTCAAGATTGAACCGCCATTGACGGATACAAGCGAATAACTGAGAAATAAAAGAAAAACATTCATTCGCTCAAACCAAAACGAAACAGCATTGAATGAGTTGGAGAGCTATGTCATCTGATTCCTGATTTTAATAATTGCATTCCTCGCAGACTCTCTTTGAGACTTAAGGGGTTGTTGATGTGTCTGATTAAGTGATTGGGAAAGTGGTACAAGTTTTATATCTGGGACTATTAAAGTATCGGCTTCTCTTTTGAGAAAACCGAAATACGACTCATTTATTCTTAAATCACCAAAATCCCTGTTCAAAGCTAGACCTAAATGTTGCTATTTATAAATTTCAACAGCTTCTCTGTAGTGCTGGACAATATCTTTGTCATGCTTTCAGGCTAGCTTGATTAAACAAAATAGTATGGTCCGGGTTTTCAAAAGTGTGCTCTGCAACTACAGAGTTCAAATTTTCTGTTTTTTCTCCGCTTTTTAAGTGTGTTATTAACTGAGGTAGACTGCTGAGTTAGTCTATCAGTAAGTCGCTGATCAGTTCTTTCGAAATACCAAAGACCACACGAACAAGGAATTCTGTAGACACCGCAATTTTCACCTATCGGGATAGGGCTTTTACCTTGATAAATTTGGGAATTGATAGTTTTTCTGGGTCTCTAGTAAGTGTATATTATTTTTTCCTAGATTTTTTGAAATGTGGCCTGAAACCCCTTTAACGTACGGGAGACCAAGATAAACTGAATTCCTTTTCCTTTTAGATAAGAAAGCTCTTTTCCGACTTCCTGGACAAACTTTTCTCTCGGATCGGTAATCGGCTAATTGTTCATATGTGTTAGAATCATTTAAAATTTCTCTGACTTTTTTGTCGTAATCATCTGAATGATTACAGAATAAAAATTCATTACATACATAAATGAACTTAAAATAAAAAATTCGAGACAATTTAGCTTTGTAGAAAGTATCCAGCCAACTACTGCTACAACTACTCCCACTTCCGACTGCTTTTACCGAGACAATTTCTACTACGACTACTACGAGACCCGCTACTCCCATCGCTACTGCATCTACTAACTCCTACAATCCTACCGTGAGTACACTTACGACAACGTATCCTTTGACTGATATTCTTGGTTCGACTGCCGCTACCACAACTGCCAATACTAATCATACTGTGACTACTCTTGCGCCGCTAATTTTCATCTGTGTTTTTTTTTTCTTTTAAACCCCTTCAACTTAGCTATACTAGAAATGGTACTTCTCAATATGTGGACACCTATAAAAAGTCAAGTTTGGTTAATGCTAATGAAATAAAACAAAATAGGATGAATATATAATAGTTTATAAACAAGTTTGGGCTATATATTTGCACATAAGGGGGGTTGGGGTAAAGCAGATCATTCAGTAAATACGTAACGTAACCTTACCTACGAAACGTTTTCCCTCCCTAAACCCCAAAAAACAACAGTTTAAATTGCAAATTCAACGAGAAACCCTGCTCTTCGATCAACTTAAATAGCAATTACCCACTTTACGGATCTTCACCACTGTATTTACTCGACTGTCTATAGCCGAGGTGTCCACATAATGGGGAAGTACCTTAGAAATGTACTGGCCTAACAAAACGTTCAACTTCAACAATATATTTAGTTTTTCGATCAAACATAACGGACACTCTGACTTTTGGAAGTTTGAAGGGGTGGCAACACTACACCTCTTATTGGTAATTTGTGTCATTTTAGACTTTTACATTTATAGTGGTTTCTACTCATTTTAAATTCTCTCTTTTTTACAAAGCTGACAATAATTTAGAATAAAGTTATTTTTGAGTCACGAACGTCATCGATTGCAAGGGTCATTACGACGAAATGTAGCACGTAATAACAGGATACTGGGAGCAATTATTCAACCATAGTTCAATTAATCGTTTGAAACTTTCAGATATTATGGATATTATGGTAAAAAAAAGTCAACCTTAATACTGAGTTTTGATGAGCCCACGTCTCTGTTTTTCTAATTTTATAATAGCCAGTATTCTTATCTTGTTGTTGGAAATTTATAGTTTTACCTTTTATTCTTTTCACAAATTTTTTTTTCTAATTGTTGTCGGAAAGATCCACGTGTGCAAAAGCATATTATATATGCCTTATTTCATAATATCATAATGCATAATGCAATCATAATTCCATGTACCATGGAATTTCATAATGCAAATCACTTACCCTAGCTGCCTAGAAATAGCTTCCAAACGCTCCACCATCGACTGAAGAGAAGTGACTTTGATTTTTGTCTGTAATGAATCAAGGCACACCTGATACTGACTTTTTTCGCTTATGTCCGTTGCAACTTTTCGTTCATTAATCGCCGACCGGACTGATTTAAGAGCATCTTGAACTGTTGGATAATAAATCGATTTTTGCCGGAGTTTTTCCAACAGGCTATGAACCTGAACTTCCGATATTTCTGGATGGTCTGACATAGCTCCAAGCTTTAAAAGAGAAAAATTATTGGCATTATAACTGGAAAGCCCCTTCCTTTTTAAACATGGACAGACTAAGGAGATTACTGCCTTCCTAAACCCAAAAGATACGTCTCTATTTCTTTCCATGGGAAACATCGGAGACTAAATAAGTTTTTACTCTTAATAATTAAGTTACAACCAGGATTTCCACATGTCTCATAAAAGATGTAAATATTCAAAATGTGTTTCATCAAATATTTCCCATTCAAGCCTATGAATGTTTTTGCACCAGAAAAGCTGAAGTTTCGCTACAGGTTGTTGAAAAGATAACTCCTCGGTCACTCACTGTCTATAATTCTTGATATGGCAATTTCGGTTATATTTCCTAAAAACGATCTACATTACTAAAATATTAAAGCTTTTTCATCTTATATCAGAGGATCTATTTAGATTAGAATTTTTGGTCAGTTTTTTTTATTATTAGTATTACTATACGGTAGAAGAAAAAAAAGAACTCTGCATTGGACTTTACAGTCCCTACCAGCGAAGCTTATCTCCGTTTCATGACCCTTCCGCCGGAAGTGCAACGGAGGGTTGGAGGTCAACCATCCTGTGCTTTCACACACCTTTCCTCTTTACCTTCCTCAGATTCTTCCAGGTACCCATTTAGAACTGGGTCAACTCTGGTTGAGTTTAAGGAGTCACGCATCTCACGACGTTCCAAATCAGCGATACCAGGACTAAGCTCGTTACATGCACAACTAGTTTATGTAGTGCATAATAACAAAGAAATAGCACTTGTGGAAGGAAATGAATAATATAATGTTTCCTTTAATTCATTAAAAATTCCTCTTGAAAAAAAAAACTGTTTTTAAAGATACACCTTTCATTACTTTTCTTTTTAATAAAAAAGAAAATCGTTACTTTTTTATAGAAAAAAAAAGAATTGCCTGACTTAAAAACCAGTATTGAGTAGACAACAAAATAATAAGAACTTAAAGTTGCTATGTCAGACAGGTTCATTAAA
This sequence comes from Artemia sp. Qi Xiang Cuo, assembly GCF_049724085.1. Taxonomy (NCBI): domain Eukaryota; kingdom Metazoa; phylum Arthropoda; class Branchiopoda; order Anostraca; family Artemiidae; genus Artemia; species Artemia sp. Qi Xiang Cuo. The sequence goes on from NC_142794.1 coordinate 41,550,422, forward strand.
ATTATGTCATTAACACTTAGGAGGTAGGATAGGTAACTTTTATTATTATTATTATTACTCAGCATTTTTGCTTTGTTATACATACATACCTCCCTATTTCGTAAGACATTCTCTGAGGTGACATTACACTACAGTGCCGTCAATTGGGGGAGGGAGACAGGATCTCTTTGCCCCGTCCCCTTTGATTTAGAAAAATTCCTTTTGGGGGAGGGAGGGGATTTCATTGGAAAATGCTTTTTTACATTTTCGATGAAAAAATTTAAAGCATTTGGCAAATCCATTTCCTCACTTTTGGAAATATGAATTTGAATTTATAGTATAGTAAAGCAGCTTTATATGCAAAAGGAAAGAGTTAAGAAAGGAAGAAAAAGTAGATTTACAATAGTTTTTATCGTTTCTGTTGATTTTTTTTTACCCTTGGCGTTTTAATAATATCGCTAATGAAATAAAAATCGTAATAATTATACTAACAAATTTTCATACAAAACCCAAAATAATAGAGATGGCGTTAAGGCACTTCGTTGTGTTAAATTTTTGCCAGTTTTCTAAACACTGAACCAAAATGCGTATACTAAAACTTTAATGCATTGATGACATCATATTTCCTTTCAAAACGCATTCTGATCAACATAGTTTAATATTCTTGTATGACCAAGGATCTATTAATATATTCTGGGTAAACTTGCATACAGTATGGAAGAGGTACATAGAAAGCTATCGGGGGTAATCAGCACTTCGAAGGGAAAAGAGGTGTTAAATTAAAACAACAAACTGATGAATTATAGAGAAAATATAGAAATGAAGTGTAAAATCGCAAGAAATCATTTCACGGGAACAAGGCCCAAACAACGCCTCGTCTACACAAGTGCGTGTATAGTGTCTATGCGCAGGAGTCTGCTCTTAACATTACGCAAGTATCGTGCTGAGACCTCAGTAATGGAACTAATTTAATAAGTTGAAAAATCATCAGTAATTTAATGACCATATATCGTATTTATTTCGACAATTATTTATTGGTAATATGACGATCAGTAATTAAGACTTACAGGAAAAAAAAGACGAGAAACGAAAAACAAAAAGGGATTACGCAATTCAAGAATCGGGTGTGAGCCACTATAGTTGATTTAAAGCACACGGTTCTCAAACAGATTTGGAATTCAATATTATTTTAGGTGGCATGAGATAGCCTTTGTGAATTCACTTTAGAATCTCAATTAGTGGCTTCTTCTTTTAGAGAGAGATTTATCCAGAGAGATAATCTCTTTTAATGGAACATTAATTATTTTATTGAAAGTAATTTATAACATATTTTATATTCAATTATTAACGATAATTTGTTAGGGTACAAAAGACCGCCAAAAACAGAATGAACTAGAAATACAATAGCAACCCGTTAGAAAGTTCTCGGTGTTCGTGCAAGGGTAAGTAAGGGTCAGAAGTCTTAAATCAGATTGAAACGACTTATTCCTTTGACACTAGTTTTCGGTCACTTTTTTCAATTTAAAAAGGTTGCTTCTTGGGATCAATTACTAAACTAAATAAACATACAAGTTCAAAATAAAAAGATGAAAACGTGCTATGCACAGAAATAACTATTATATAAGCAAGACTTGAGTTCATTAAAGAAACTTTAAGGGACGCATAGCACGTTTTCCTTTATTTGCACATATTAATTACCTCAAATCAGAGGCCAGTTTCTTCTTCTTCCTAATGCTGCAATCTCTTCTTCACTTGAAAAAATCTGCAAACGTGCTATGCGACCCGAGAAAGTATTAAAAAACAAAGCATTTATTCCTACACATCTTTAGCAGCTTGGTCTAGATCATGACACAGGCCATACTCAAAAGAATTAGATGAAAGCAAACTAGAAGCTTTGGAGAACAATGCACATATGTCTCCCCACTTGGCAAGTGTCTCTAATTCACCCTGGCTTTGGAGCCAAGATGATACTTTTGGCTGTAGTAGAGATAAAAATGTGGCGTTTTCTTCATGCTTCAAAAGATAATAATTCAATCTTTTGGCTCCAACTTCCAGTAGCATCTTCCCTAATGAATGTGTGCAACTTACACTCAGAGATAGTTCATATGCTTCTTCGTCAAGGCAAGACGAAAACAAAGCTTCTAGCACAACAAATATAAAATCATCATCAAAACAATGCCAAACTTTTGAAAGATCCAGAACATACCGAAGCCAATCACTCCGCTTTTGTTTATCATTAACATCATTTAATATGGCAATAAGGCATCGCCTTAGAAACTGAACTCTACGGGATCTAATGGCAGAACTTGGTTCACCTGAACGCAGCATCGGATAGCTTCCCAAATCTACGAAAAAAGCAGCTTGAGTTTCTGAATCAAACAAGGAAAAAATTTTGACGTTTTTCAAGTCAAAGAAAGCAATTAGCTCTAGAACTGCGCAGAGCTGCTTATGCAGTATGGCCAAGTCAAAATTAATACTTCGCTGTTGAACAGCTCTTTCAAAAAATGGCATCGCACCGTTTTTACACGATTTATCAAACTTAAAAAATGGAAGCGTCTCCGTTGCAAGTTGACTTCCGGCTTCTATAGAGACTGCTAAAACACCTTCACAGAATTTAACAAAATCAAAAGTACAAGCCCCACTTTCAAAGCTTGTTAAGTCTGTGGAGTTAATTTTGCTTGGTCCATCAATCATTGCTGCTACAGTGCTGAGGAGAGGGCACAGAGAAGTGGACCACATTATCTTTGCAGTCCCATGTTTTAGATATGCGTTTTCGAGGTTTGTTAAGCATTTTAATGATTTATGAAGTTTCTGTAGTTGGTTCTTAGTTTTTATCCAAGAAGAAAGATATTCGATAGCACATAAGCAGTATATTCTTTGCTTTTCTAAGCTATAAGGTAAGAGTTCTTTAAGTTTTTTCAAGTTTTGAAGCCTCTTATCAAATTCTTTCTCTGAACTTGCCATTGAATCAAACGTTTTTAGGACATCTAAGTTGCTCAGAATAAAATACTGTGATACAATTTCGCTTACGAATCCACGACCTCGTATCTCTATATCTTTTAGAGACACTTTCATGGAAGTATCCAGAGAGATAAGCTGATTAATCTGCAGAACATTATACATCCTTTCACATAACATGTCCCATTCAACATAGCTCACAGAAAATCCCTCCCACTCCATGGGTGAATCAGGACTTGAATTGTCCTGTGATACTTCTTCTGATTTTTCTGCACATGTTTCCTTATACAGGTTTCTGACAAAAACAGATAGAAGAAAGGCTTTATTTGCCACCTTTGATTCTTTTATTGCACTCTTAATCTTTTCTATTGAGTCATTATACTTCTCAAAATGAGCAAAGAAACAGTTCAAAAGGTCAAATACTCGGGGAAATGTCACTGGGACAGGAAAATCTAAAAACCAATAGACTAGAAACAAGTCAAGGATGGATTCAATTGCGATCCAGCTCTCAGTAGTCATAGAATGCCAATTTTCACTTGAAACTTGTCCACAAAAAAATTTCCCAAATAAAAAAATTGAAATATCCTTCTTTTCGGTGCCACTAATATTCGATTTCAAGAAGCTATTATGGTGTTCAACTCCTGTGGAGCCATCAAAGCAACTTATGAACCTGTTAATAGTCATCTCAGTAGAATCCACGGCAGAGGGAATTTCAATAGCTATTGCTGCCAATGCTTCCTTTTCTTCTTCTGTTATGGCAAGATCTTCAAAGTTGGAATCGCCAACAGTAAGTTCGAGCGGAGTCTTCTCTAGATTTAAAAACAGCGAGATGAGCCTTTCCAGTCTTTCGCATTCATGCAAGGTAAGCCGACCAAGGGGGTCGTTTAGTTCTTCGTCACACCGCTTAGAAACAATCTGAATACTTTTTTTCAACAAATAGCAACCTATTCCTGGAGATGCAAGAACTACTTCAATGGCTTTGCAAAGGTATTCGCTGCTGCTAAGGTTTTGGAGAGTGTCCATCAGTTTGGTTTCATTAAGTGAATGTATGTTTTTTTTTAAACTATCGAGAATCTGTTTATCCCTGTTTTTAACATTACTAATAGACATGGTTGCTTGCTCGTACAGAATGTTTACAGATGAGAGAGTACCATCTGGAGACAAAAGAAAAATCTGTTTATATGGCAGAGACGGTATTCCTTCGTTCAGTTTTAAATTAACAAGACCGCAACCAGGATACACTAGCCGACTGAGGGGCATCACATTACTTGCATATATCCGCCCTCCATTTTGCGCAAGCCACACTTCCAGAAGACCTCGTTTAGGTACGTGTATAACTAGATAAAGGACGCTTTTGGAACTACTTCTGGCTTCAAACCATCCACATTCAGCATTTCTATACCCTTTCCATATTCGTACTGCTTCCCGTTTTTTCGTATCAATTAAAACAATTCTTCCCAATGTATCTACAGTTGCAACTAGCTGAGAATTAGGAGACAATGACATGGACGTAACCTCTCTCGGGCTATCTTGTAGGGAAATTCTACAAAATGTAGGTGTCGCAGACTCAATCTTTGGTGGCTTAGCCTTTTGTTCCTGAATTGACGAACGACCAAAGAAAGAGCCCGCAGCGCTAAAAAGAGCACTTGTAACTTTGCCAGCTAAATCTACTGCTACCTGTGACAGAACAAAATTTGAAGTTCCTTCCTGTCCGAGATGAAAGGCAATCATTGGATCTTTTCCCCCCGCAGCATAAACATAAAACAGCGGTGGACTACTTCTCACTGCTGTATTGAAACCTCCATGCGTTGAAGCCGTTACTAAATGATCAAAGGAACTAGTTACTGTTATCCCGACAAAGACAGCATCACATACAAATGTTTGATTGGTTATACCCCATTTCTTACAAGCCAAAGAAGAAGGCCTTGAACCTTCATACATCAACGATGATTGCACTCCAGCTAATTGGTGCTTGCAAGCTTTCAAAGTCTGAAATAATTCAATTGCTTCAAGGCTAACGATTTCTTTTTCATAAACGATCACTAGTTCTTCAGCCCTGTAACCGAGCTTATGTGTATCAGCGGTTTTGCAGCGAATACTTCGAACTGAATTATCATGGAAACGTTGGGAAAAAAGTAGTTTTCCGCTCTCTGTATAGAAATAAATACTGCCATTGGATGTTCCAATTACAAGACAAACAAAATCTGTAAGTCCATGTGCAGTTTTCTGGGACGAACCAACAGGAATACAAGCTATGGCTGAAATTATTTCAGTTCCTATGGTAGGATCATTGCTCACAACTTTTCCTTTATACAATATGCTATAGACTATTTTTTCTTTCATTGGATCAACTTTTGAAGTGAAAACAACAAATTTATTCTGATTTGAAAAGACCAAAGCTTCAGCTGAAGGGGATACTGCAACATTCAAGTCATGAAGGTCTAAGCCTTCTTTCTTATCTTTATTTGCATAATCCCATCCCCACGTTTCAGGCGACCATTCATTCACATTTGCAGTAGATACATCAAAAAGAAAAGATCTTAGTGAGCTCAAATCTTCCAAATCTCCTAACAGATAAAGCAAAGACATACTGGTTACTGTTTGGATAATTGTCCTCCAAAATTTCTTCAGGCCATTGTGATAATTATTCCATGTGACTTATCTGTAATAAAAATAAGAAAGTCACAACAAAAGCAATATTTCGAAGCTTAACTATTTACTAGGCAATTGTTTTATTTGACATTTTTTTTTATGACATTACTTATTCACTTGAGTGGGAAATTTTACATAACAGTGCCAAAAGAAAAAAACGGTAAAATAAAACTCAAAATCGCAATACTACAAACACAGCCAGATCATGAAAAGAGAGTTGCTAGCGATCAGGCAAAAAACAAAACAACAGCCTCTAGCCCATAGCAGTCAAAAATTCAAAAACCCGTTTGGAAGAAAACTGTCAAGTGAAGAAGAATTATCATCTGAAGCTGATTCAGGAATGGCAACTAGTGTTTTGATTAGTCCTCGTGGTAAAAGTTCATTGCCGAAACTCTTCTTCTTCTTTTTTTTTATACATAAAAAGAGAGATATATATATATATATATATATATATATATATATATTATTATATATATATATATATATATATATATATATATATATATATATATATATATATATATATATATATATATATATATATATATATATATATATATATATATATATATATATATATATATATTGAAAAAGCATATTCAAGATAAAACAGTCTATTTTACTGCCTGTATCTTCCCTAGAACAAGAATTATGCCCAACGAGTTTGACCTGTTAACGATTAGACATAGGCAATAAGTGTAATATGGAAGGTGCCGTACATAATAACTTTCTTCATTTTTAATTGTTCAAATTATCTACATTTGTCACTAAAAAGTCTGATTCTAAAAAAAATACTGAAAAACTACTAATTCAAATTGCTTCTTGTAAAAAATGTGTAATACTTAAATATTATTTCACATTTGCTCAGTTAAACTAGATCAATTCATAAGTACCAAAGCTCTTCTATATTTTTTTTTCTTACATATAATTGATCTTGGCTTTGGTTTGTATTCGGTATATTATTTTTCTCCGTTTTCGCCCAAAGAACAGAACAATCCCATCCTCGGTATTTTACCAACATGCTTAAAAAAAACTGAATATACATGCTTGAAAAGCTATATAATATAAGCCTATACTTTACAAAGGAGTAAAATATGCAACGTTGAGGTATACAACCTGAGGAAAATCTTAAAGCAAAAAAAAAATTTTGTGTTAATAGCTGTCTTATAGAAGTTTATAAACTTTGATCAAAATGTGATAAACAGTTTTTAGCTGGCATCGCATGGAAAGCTAAATAGCTCACAAACCGTTGAAGAATTTTCAGTACATTTTCCTGCAATTTTATCATTCAGCAATGGAGCGGATTTGAATATTAAGCATCTAAAGTATTCAATTAGAAATTTTTAGCTCAGTCGTTTAGCCACCTATAAAAGAAAACCAGATATTTTAGGTGCGTTCCCATGCTAAATTAATATGGATATATTTAATGCACTGATCAATAAATTCTGAAGTTATATGCACTTTGATAATACAATATGACTCTAGTTATTTTGTTACCATAACTTGTTTTATTCTAACATTTTTAATTATCTTAATACCATTTAAAAAACTGTAGCCTTTTTTTTCCCAACAAGTAGTCCTGTAGTTAGATATTTGAAAATATTTTCTGGGGGCAATTTTATTAGTGTCAGGATAAATATAGGTTCATTTTTCCTCTTTTTTATAACATCAATTTTTATGTTGATTCCTCAAAATCTACTCACATTTTTTAAAAACAATAGCTTTTTTTCCAAATTAAGTTTAAAAAGTATTCCGAAAAAGGAGTTCTTCAAAGAAAAGCATAGATCAAATTTAAACCTAACAAAAGCAGAAATAATATCATATAATATCTGAAACTTAAAATGAACAGAAAATGCTATGAAGAAAAAAAAGAACAAAAACGAACATAAATTAAATGAACATTACATCAAACGTAAAGATAGCACATACCATAACAGTCAAACAGATGAATCCTAAAATGGAGAAAAATTAAAATGAATATCAAAGTCAAACTCAAAATGAACAGAAAAGACCACAGACAAGAGTATGACTACCACCCATCAAGATCCTCTAGACAGAGACTGTAGGACAATTTTCATTTTTCAGAAAAGACTTGTATTTCAAAGAGTGTGTTGCTTGTCAAAATACCAACAACAATAAAATACAAGGGTTGCAAACAAGAGCTACCACAAATAGAGGTGGTTAACCTTCCTCCCTCTAGAACCTCCTAAAAAGTTCGAATTTTATTTGCCCATTCTTTAAAAAAATAATAATTATTTTAAATAGTAGGGTTTATTTGTCAAAATATCAACAATAATAAAAAATTTCATTGCAGTGACCCTCTCAAATTTTGGTTGGGTGTGCTGAGGGTCGCGAGGGGGTGGGTAGCAAAAGGGGTACGGGGGGGACTGGCTCCCTTCCAATCACTTTTGACTCTTAGGAAGGGCAGTAGAACTTACAGTTTACAAATGAATGAGCCCCTTCCAAGTTTCTACAGTCACCTTTTTGAAACAAAGTGGTCACGGGAAAAAATCATACATGGAAGACACGCGGCTTTTAAATTGTAGTGCTACCTATGATAACTACGAACATATTACAGAACTTTCAATTTCCAACCCGGGTGAGCCCTCCCTCCAGTTTCCACAACCACTCTTTCCATATAAAGTAACAGGATGAAAAAAAAATGAAAGCATTTTGTCATGTTATATTTTGTTGTAACTGATTGTTCTCTAAAACATTACATACCCTGTTGGCCTTAAGCCTATTAGAGGAAACAAATTTCAGACACAATTTTAGGCACCACAGACCAATACAACCAAAATTAGTTTTAGGGTTTTGTTTTTATAAAGAATATTTGCTTTCTTTAAAATTATGTCTCAAGTACTTACTATATGGGTTTTCTCTAAATGTTAAGACTGCAAGCCAGGAATAATTGCAGTTCTGTATTGTTAGTAAATTCCAATTACTGCACTTTGAACTTATGCTAGTTTTGGACCAATGCAGAATTTTATAGCTTTTATTGAAGCAGAGCTAATCAAGAGCAAATTTCAAGAACAAGCCACATTGGACCAAGCGCGTGACAAACAATGTTGGGTCACTGTAGGACAAACGCAGAAATGTGTTCTGCCTATTTTCTGATTTGACAAATCAACGCAACCAGAATTTCTTCAGAATTTTTCGTCTTCATTAAGTTTCTCTTAGCCCTGTCAAAATACAACATAAACGTCTTTCAGGAAATACTTATCTTTGGTTTTCCAACTGTGAGTGCTGAAAAAAAATGGTCCCCATTTGGCCCAACTCTTTTTTTTTCTTTGGGTTCTCCTTGTGCCCAGGGACCAACATAAAATTTAAAACTGATCAAGAAAGTTTGGTCTTTTTTGGGCCAAAGTTTTGAAGGACCTGTTGAAACCATTTTGAGAGAAAAAAATGAAGAGATTTTGACCCTTTTATGATCCAATTCTGAGGGGACTTTGTTACCAAATTAATTTTTATATTAGGTTTCCTCACCACAGGGACTTTACAACTGTAAGAATCAAGCTGATTAGGGATCACTAGTTTATTTTGCCAATTTAAGGACCCCTATAACCTTCCCCCCTCCCAACAAGCTTGCTTGCCTTAGCACAAGCAACAGTTCTTGAAATTTTCAAGCCCATAAAAAAAAATCAGGGACCATCTGCCAACTGCATGCTTGATACTCATTGATCACTATACTACAACTATAAAAAGCACAACTTTATTTTCTGGGAGAACAATATTGAATGGCAGACTCTCAGTCACATGCATTATGAAGCTGTGATATTAGTTTTGCCCTAATCTAATCACAAAAATAAGCAGAAAATTACTGCTATACTGCTGTATGGCTATTTTAGGCTACTAATCTTCCACTTTCCAGCTTTCCAATTACCTGCTTTAGCTGTATGTACACCTTGATAGCTACCAGCCCTTTTAACATTCTTTCAACTGACAAATAAACAATTTTGAGAGAATTTGGCTATTTGTGAGATTTGGGGAACTATTCACTTTCAGTTGAAGAGAAGTGGAGTAAGCATAAACTTGTTCACAAGGACAAAGGATAACAACAACTTAAAGTTGAATTTTCAAATAGTGACATAAAAAGCCATAAATACCATAAAAAGATCCTAGAGTGCAATTGTGAAATATTCAATTTCACAAGCTCTGCTCTCTGTTGGGGGTACGTTTTTTGTTATGTTGAATTAATCAAATAAAACAGTTAAACCCCCACCCCTAATGTGCAAATACATAGCCCAAACTTGTTTCGTAAGTATTATATTTTCATTGTGTTTTGATATTTTTCATTAGGTCACTTCTTGAGTGTTGGTGGTATAATACATAAGTACCAATTAAAGGAATTGATCTTTTTCCCAGAAATCTTTACCGTTTAAAAAATTTGTTGAATTTTGCTTCATTTGGTATGTAAAAATTAAGTACTTTTCTTTTTTCCTTGAGAATCTTATTTTGCATATAACCTTTTATCTTCAAATGTATTCCCCTCCTCCTCTTCCCCTCACCATCTCTACTCGGGTGCCCTCCCCCAGAAGTATTTTTGGTGGGTGTCCATGCTTTATTGAGTGGTTCAATTGCACTCTAGGATCTTTTTATGGTCTAGGAAGGTTGTAAAGTAAATGAATGAAATTTTAGGGAATGGATATTATGCTTAAATTAGGGCATTGGAATTTTTTTAATACCTAAGCCTCCCTCCACAATTTTTAATGCCTGAGGAATTATTGACCCTGTATGAGGCTAAACCTGAGATAAAAACAAATTACAGTAGAATTGGATTTGCTATTCAAAACTTTTCCTAAATTTAAACTTCTTACTGTAAAAATTGCAGCCCCTACCCTATGCCCCTCCTAATGAAACAAAACTAAGCTATAGATTATATTCAAATTCGGGGAATAGTTGATTAAAACGGAAGTGACCACAAAACATGATTCATAAGAATGTATATTATAGCTGAAAGTAAAATTTGGTTATTATTTCCAGATTGTTTTCTTGTAGTTTTATATTATGTCCAGATTTATTTTTGTACAAACGGTTGGTCTTTATTTCTTATTCTGCTACCTGGTATCTGTATTTGAACATTGATCAAACAGTTCATGATAATGAACTGTAAGTAACTCGACCCAAGCAGAACCAATACTCTAAAAAAACAACAACAAAACAAAAAAGAGCTGTTTTTGTTTTTAATATTCTTTCTTTTACCAGGTGATTTATCTCTTCTGACAAGATGTATGTATCTCTTCCCTTCTGCAAGAAGAGGTATATCTCTTCTCACGCAGCTGCTTTTTAAAGCTTGTTCAAACTAAAAGATCACTGAGTTTTTATGTCACTATTTGAAAATTTAACTTTAAGTTGTTGTTATCCTTTGTCCTTGTGAACAAGTTTATACTTACTCCACTTCTCTTCAACTGAAAGTGAATAGTTCTCCAAATCTCTCAAAACTATTTATTCGTCAGTTGAAAGAATCTTAAAGGGGCTGGTAGCTATCAAGGTGTAGATTCAGTTAAAGCAGGTAATTGGAAAGCTGGAAAGTGGAAGATTAGTAGCCTAAAATAGCCATACAACAATGTAGCAGCAATTCTCTGCTTATTTTGGGGATTAGATTAGGGCAAAACTAATATCACAGCTTCATAATGCATGTGACTGACAGGCTGCCAATCAATATTGTTCTCCCAGAAAATAAAGTTGTGCTTTTTATAGTTGTAGTATAGTGATCAATGAGTATCAAGCATGCAGTTGGCAGATGGTCCCTGATTTTTTTTTTTTTTTTTATTGGCTTGAAAATTTCAAGAACTGTTGCTTGTGCTAAGGCAAGCAAGCTTGTTGGGAGGGGGGAAGGTAATAGGGGTCTGTAAATTGGCAAAAAAAAAAATAGTGATCCCTTATCAGCTTGATTCTTACAGTTGCAAAGTCCCTGTGGTGAGGAAACCTAATATCTAAATTAATTTGGTAACAAAGTTCCCTTAAAAATTACTGTTTTACCTATATGTTGGAAAATATCAAAGCTGCCAGAAAGAGCATGGCAAATGGAAAAATGGAGAAACTGTTCTAAATTTTTTATCCAAATTATATGTGACAAATCAATGCTTGTGGATTATATAACTTCAATAAAATGGATTTTATAATAAAAAAATAAGTTTGAAGCCAATGTTTTAACCCTTTTTATACCAAAAAACATAGAAAGAAAATATCATTTTTAAGGGTCCAAAAAAGGTTTAAAACTGAATATGCAAGAAAAGTGATTATTATATTCAGAAAGAGCATAAAAATGGCATCTAGTGATATGTTTACTTTATTTGTAGGTCAATAACATGAACTGATCAACATTTATCTACTTATACAACCCCCCCCCCCCTTGTTTAATAGAGCCACATAGGCTTATAGTCCTAGGCTAGGGTAAGACCACTAGTACTCAAACAATGCCTAATTTTTGCCAGAAATTCTGATTAAAAGTATCTTTCCTATACATAGACAGTAGGCTCATAATCTTGGACATTATGTGTATAGGTTAAGATAGGAAAATATCTGGTTTTTAGACATTTGAATATAGACAAAAATTAACTCTACACTTTAGCCTATTTATACACAATTATTCTGTTTCACAATACTTGTCTTTGATTAAATCTATCCAAGGTTGACTGTGTCTGTTTTGGGATATGTTGTTCTAACTTTTAGATCCTGTGTCAAAGATTAGGCTCAAGCTTTAAACATGTGGCCAAGATTAGGCTAGGCTCCACTGTTGTCTATCTGTAGGCTATATTTGAAATTACATGTGTTGCATAAGATTAAAATATTCAGAGTTAATCATTTAATTGTTAAGAAGATTTTGACACATCCAATGGTGAAACAACCAACTTTATAGGTGGCACAAGAGATTTTACAATAATCTAGCTGTTAAAGAGAAGATTAGGTAAAATTCTACTTTAGCTACTTCTGGCTATCTTGGAAAGAGGTTAGGTTATGAAAATAAAACTTACTGGGATGGGTCTTGCAACAATTTTGAGTAATGAGTTTATTAAACCCAGGCTCCTACAATAAAAAGCAATATAAGCAGAAGCACAGCACAAACAATAACAATACTAAAGCACAAGCAAGCAATCATAATATAATATCAAACACTACATCTCCCTTCTTTTAACCTTGAACAACATGATTCATGGGTACACCATTTTTTTATTTTTTGCTATACCATGCTGGAGCTAAATATCCCTAAGAGTTAATATACATCACAAGAAGGCACTAGGTTTGCTTCTCTAATGTGTACTCTTTGTACACATAATATTTATGCACTAATTAATTCTACTCTCACACTTACACTCATGCTCTTCTTAACAAAATTCAAGAAGTCACTAGGCTCACTTGCCTGGTGTGTTGCTCTGGGTATACACAGTGCCTACTTTCACTACACATAATTATTTACAGATTCAATCTCTTTGGTGGGATGATCACTCTTCCAGACTGTGTTCTGGCAACAGCTTGGGAACCAGGTGCTACTTCACACAGCTGAACTGGGGATTCTGATGGGGTGATCTCTGTCCTTAACTGTTCTAGTTGCAAAAAGCAGAGCAGTGATCTGTAGAGCTGATTTACCAGCAGTGGAGGTGATTTCTGAAGTGGAACAGCCTTGTTTGACATAGCAAAGGGGGACAAAACCCTCCTAATTTGATCACCCATGTCTTTTGTCTCTGAGTCATTTCCAAGGTGGTTTGAGAGATGTATTCTGTTCTGGTTGATGACAGATCCATCCTCTGTCTTGACTATGTAAGATTGCAGAGACTCAGATTGGGCAATTACTCTTGCTGTGCTCCATTTCCTGCCTGGAGCCTTCTGCACATAAACTGATTTCCCCACCTTGACTGATGGTAACAACCTAGATGCCATGTCATAATGATGCTTCTCTTGTCTCTGAAGAACTGTACATTTCTCCATGAACTTATGACTGCTGACCACTTTCTTTTTTAAGTGGCCAGTGGTACATGGAAGAAGAAATCTCAGTTGACAACTCATTAGAAGTTGCGACGGCAAGGCTAGTCCACCCACAGGTGTGTTCCTGTATTCAAGCAGTCCTAAGTATGGATCTTCACTATTTTCTGAGGCCTTTGTCAGGAGATTCTGTGCTGTCTTGGACAGTTTTTTCCACAAGGCCATTAGACTGGGGGTATGTTGGACTTGATGTTCTGTGAGTGAATCCCAAAATTTTGGCAAACTCAAGGGCCATTTTCAAACACTAGTATAGATAGAATGCAATATCTGCAAAAATGCAATTTGAGTTTAGAAATGATGGCCTTTGATGTAGTGGAGCTGAGTTTATCCAATTCAAAAAATGGCTATGATAGTCCATTGTCAAGAGATAATCAGTATTATTCAACATGAATAGGTCAGATGCAACTTTTTGCCATGGTAAACTTGGTATCTCATGATTGATCATAGGCTCTTTCTGGTTTGATGACATGTTTTTGGAACAATTTTGGCAACTCTGGATACAATGCTCTATGTCTGTATTCAGGCCTGACCAGTAAACCAACATTTGAGCCCTTTGCTTGGTCTTTTCTATACCAAGATATGCAGCATGGAGTTGTTTCAAGATGTCTGGCTGTAATGCTTTGGGTATGACCAATCTCTCACCTTTGAAAATAATGCCTCTGATTGTTGACAGTTTGTGCTGGACAATCCAGAACAGAGGTGCCTCTGCCTAGCACATTTTCCTGCACTTTGGCCAGCCTTTGTGGATTGTTTTTGACAAAATCCTCAGTTGACTGTCTTTGACAGTTTCTTCCTGGATTTATAGAATTTTATCATTGCTTATAGGTAGGTGTCTAGATATCAGATGTACATACACATCTATTTCTGTCTCTAGCTTCTTATCAATATTGGGAAGGTGTAGGCAAGATCGGGAAGGTGTTTCAGTTTGTGGCTGTAGGTAAGATCACTGCATTGGTGACTGGTATTTTCAAGCCTGGTTGGAACTGCAGATGAAGATCATATGGCTGGAATTGTAGCATTAACCTCTGCACCCTTGGGGGAGGGGGGCTTATGGATAGGGTTTCTGACTATTGTCTCAAGAGGGCAGTGATTGGTTATTAGGTTGACATGTTTTTCATAGAGGTAGTGGTGGAAATACTTGCATTTGTATGCTATAGTATATAACTCCTTTTCAAGTTCAGAGTATTTTTGTTCTGTTCTGCTAAGTGCACAGGATACATAGGCTCCTACCTCTCCATCAGAGCAGAGGTGTGCTCTGAAGCCATGGCTGGACATGTTGACTTTCAGTTCCATGTTCAAGCTACTGTAGTTGAAGAAGGAAATGCTTGACACAATAAACTGCTTGAGTTCTGACAGTGTTTGGTCATTTTCTAGGCTCCAATTTGAGTATTTCTTGCATGCTTTTGTTTCTAGTAGATAGATCTGGTATGTATTTTGAAAGATAGTTCAACATTCCAGGGAGAGTAAGTAGCTCTTTGCAGCATTGAGGTCTGGGCATCTCTTTGATGGCTCTCAGTTTTTCTGTGTCTGGTTACATTCCATCTGCTCCAATTATGTGCCCAAAATATCATACACTGCTTGTACTAAAACTGTATTTATCTTTGTTGAACTGCACACCTTTTTTTAGTGCTCTTTCCATAAGAGCTCTAAGTCTTTCATTATGTTCTTCTTGACTTGCTCCATATACAAGAATATCTTCAATAATAATTGCTACCCCTTCAAGCCCTTCAAAGGTTTCTTCCATGCAAACCTGGAATTCATCTTGCGCTGAAAGCAGGCCATTCTCAGGAACTGATAGCAACCATATATAGTGCTGAAGGTTGTCATATCTGATGCAGGCTTGGAGAGCACTAATGACCAATACCCTGACCAAGCATCCATTTTTCTGAACACAGTTGCACTATGCAGATTGGCTGTAACATCTTCTAAGATAGGTATGGGGTAGTAAGGGTGCTCTATTCATTTGTTGAGATCTACTGGATCTTTGCACAATCTCACAGTTCCATTCTTCTTATAGATTATAACCATCGAGTTGACCACTCTGTGGGCTCAGTGACTTTTTCAACAACTCCATCTCTTTCCATTCTGATAAGTTCTTTCTGGAGTTTGTCTTTACTGCCTCTGGTACCCTTCTAGCTGGGTAAACGGTAGGTATGGACTCATCTTTTAGATGGATGTTAGATTTGCCCTCCAGTTGGCCACTTCAAAGATGCTTTTATACTCATCAACTACACTAGTTTCTTCAGAGTTTACATTTAGTACCAGTTTGATAAGGTTCAAATCTATGCTTGATCAATACCTCACAATTGGATTTGAATCTGAATCTACCATGTAGAATTTGTGAGCTGCCCTAGGATATAGTTTGTGGCTGTAGGTAAGATCACAATTGCCAATGACAGGGATCCTAGCTCCACAGTAGCTAGTTAGCCATTGGTTTGTTAGTTGTAGATTTGGTCTTGGGTCCAACTTGTCAAAAATATTCTTGGGAATAACATTGCCTTGAGCTCCTGTGTCAATTTTAGAGTTGATAGAGAGCTGGTTGTTTAAGGTCAATGGAACAAGGGCTTCATCTTTGCCACTACCTTTTCTAATGGCATACAGGAAAACTGTATCTTCATCATCAACTGCAGCTCTATGTGACTCTGTTTCTTCATCAATGGTGCTCACAATTTTGTTACTACAATAAACCCTTGCAAAGTGGTTTGGCTTTCTGCATTGGGTGCAGATTTCCCTTTTGCTGGACATGCATGATTTTTGGAGTATGGTTCACCACAAAAATAGCATTCTTTACCCTGCTTTCAGATTTTGGGCACTGTACTGGCTTGTACCATGTGTTATTGCATGAACTTCCTGCTTAATGGGTATTGGTTTGCTTCCATTAAATGATTTCAGTTGAGCCTGGGTTCTACATCTTGACACTATTAAACCAGGGTTAATCAATCCCCTTCTGCCAACAACTTTTCTCAAATGGCTTGATTTTGACTTATGTAGACAATTTGGTCCTGAATCATTGTATCCTGTCCTGTGTACAGACATAATTTTGCCAATGTTTTTAGTTATCTGATGTATCTTCCAATAGTTTTGTTTTCTAGCTGGTCCCTCTTTTGAAAGATGCATCTTGCAAAAACAGTGTTCTTCTTTGGGCTTACATAATCCTTAAAGTATTTGATGAGGGGTTCAACTTTATTGATTTCATCCTTTTCTAACTCAAAAGTATTGAAAATCTCTCTGCCCTTTTCTCCTATCCAAATGTGAAGGTAGGCACACTGTGATGTTTCAGTTTTTTTCTGCCAGTGGTCCTATAAGCATCAACCAAGCATGCTGTTCAAACCAATTCTATTTGTCTGCTAAGGAATGCTAATGGGCCTCAACTTGGACACTAGAGTTTAACCCAAGCAAATGTAAAGTTTTACATCTTGAACTGAACAACCCTTGCCATAGCTACCATATGTTGGACTCTACTGGTGCTATAACACCCATCCAAAGCGCAGAGGAAGAACGTGATCTCGGGGTAATCATAGATAATAAGCTGAAGTTCCATAGTCACTGCCGAACTCAAGCTGCAAAGGCAAACAAGATCCTAGGCCTAATCAAGCGATCAGTGACTAGTCGCCACCCCAGGGTCATTAAGAAGCTTTACACAGCTCTTGTCCGCCCTCATCTTGAGTTTGGGATGGCAGTTGCAAACCCCCACGTCAAATGCGATGCAGAGTTGCTTGAAAAAGTCCAGAGAAGAGCTACTAGGCTCCCATTTGCCAACCAACAAATCCCATATGAGCAACGCCTAGAAAAGCTTGATTTGCAAACTCTGACCTACCGTAGAAAAAGGGGGGACGTAATTTTGGCATATAAGTTGATGAATAGCAGTGTTATCAAGCCCATTCTCGAACAGGACCAGTCTAGCAGAGCGCGAGGTAACCCCATAAAACTCCGCCAAAGATTCAGCAGAAAGCGTGAGAAATACAACTTCTTCACCAATCGCGTTGTTCCGTTGTGGAATTCACTGAGCGATTCAACTGTTTCCGCAGCTTCAGTTAACAGCTTCAAGACTGGCGTTGACCATGACTGGAGGAACAAACCATGGAGGACGCAGTGGGATGAGCCTGCATCCACCACTAGGGTCTATTAGTGTGTGATATTCAACTGTCCTGTATACGTGTAGGATGTGATGATCCATTAATGAATTGTGCAACGAACTCCTGTCAATACTACCTGGCGACATCTACAGGTTCCTGCAACCTTAGTTGCTAGAAGATGCAATTTAAGGTAATTTAAGGTAAGGATGTGGCATCCCAGTTGATGGATGGCTGTTGGACTTCCATAATAGTATTAGATTACAATGCCAAATCTCATTTCTGACACCATGCAACAATCTTGACTAATGAGTTTATTAGACCCAAGCTCCAACAACAAAAAGCAATATAAGCAGAAGCACAGCACAAGCAATAACAATTCTAAAGCACAGGCAAGCAATCATAATATGATATCAAACACTACAGGCTAAAGTGTGTCCTTGGAAAGTAGGCCTATTTTGAAATACCTATCTCTACTCCTTCTCTCTCTCTAGAGGGTCCTGAAATTTGCCTACATGACAGGCCTAGCCTATACTTATTGCAATTTTGACAAAACAATATATATCCTTAATTATCAGTTATTAGTTTCTTTTTCTATTACTTTAGTCCCAGGACATACTTTAGCCTGTAGTCCAATCCCTGAAAGTTTTGTTTTCCTAACCTAAGCCCTTTCCAAGATAGCCTAAAGTAGCTAAATTAGAATTTTAACAAAGGTTATTTGACAGACACCAGATGTGTTACCCTATATAATGTGGACCTAGGCTACACTTGATACTCCAGTAGGGGGCTTGGGACAGAATTGCCACAGAAACAATTATCATATTGAATATAAGTAGCATTGGACCAATACATAATGGCATATTAGGCTATCTATCTTTCTGTCAGATTTCTCGTCTGCAATAACTAGGCCTACCTATACTTTTACCAAATAGCCATATGAGTCAAGAAACAGGGGATCATAGTACATTTATGCTACCAAAAACAAACTTCACATTACGATACACCATTTCAAGCATAGCCTAACCTATTCCACAGCTTAATTATTAACCTTTCAAATGAAGAACCTCAGCTTAAACTCAATGGAATTATCAAAACTGAAATTCTTAGGACTATCAAAACTGGAATGGAATTCTTAACAATTTCTGTTTCTTTCTTAAATTTTATAGTTCTTTACATTAGTACTCTGCCATCTATCACTGCCTACACTGAATGGACGTACGCTTTTCAGCAGTTTTGTAAACGTTCTTTCAGACGCTCATCTGTGAACGATAAGCTGGCTTATCTACTTTTTTAAAATAGATCAGCCAGCAGAAATCTCTTCCCCCAGAACTGAAAACCTTCAATTTTAGATAGGTTATTAGAGCTCAAACTAAAATTGTTTACCATGGTTTTGTGCATCCTTCTTTCAAGTCTAAGGATTTTAATACGCTCAATTGTAAGCTAAAAGCTGGAACTATTTTACTTAATGCAAATCTTTTAAAATGGGTAATCTCTTCCGTGCAGAAATTGGCATCGGACGTCAGATAACTTTACCATGCGTATCTGTGTTGGCCTCAGGCAGCTTGGTACTACAGTGAGTTATTAATGGTAGTAGTAATAGCATTCATGCTATAATTATAAAAATGAAAATGTTTACATTTTTCTTACTTTTAGTAAAGCTTAAATTACATTCTGGCTTTTCATAAATTTAGGAGGCTTTAGCCTTGCTGCTATCTGCGGTATTTTCTGTCTGTTTTAATTTCTAGTTGATAATGCATCTTAAAATATGCTCGTTGAAGATTTACCTCTACTCATAATTTTGGAATACATGGTCTGATGCAACTCATTTTAGTTTTTGTAAAATTAAGCCACAACCCAAAACTAAAACCCTTTATCCCCCCCTCCCTGTATTTGGCCTTGTTTGGAGATACAAATTTACTCAGTATATTAAAACCATAATAAATAAAATATTGATTAAGTAAAGTTAGTTACTGTGAAAAAGCTGGATTCCTATGTATATTATTAGTTTATGTCATAGTCATTTTAGTCCTAATTCAGTTTAAAACGTGCAATAGACGCAATTTGTTTTAAATAACTGAAATATACAATAAAATAATAACAATAAAAATGGGATTTTGCTTATCAATTAAAATTTGTATGCAACAGCTTTGGAAACGAAAATGGTCTAGTTGTTTAGTAACTTTGGTTTTTATCTGTGCTCTTTTTGTAAAATTTTGAATGTATGGCAAGGGAGATTCTTATTCAGTGTACTGAAAATCATTAAATATTTGAAATTCAAATTGGCTACAGCCATCCAAAGTCCCGTCCCATAGATACCCTTGAATGTAGACATATATTATTCATTTTTTTTTTATGTCTTCTTGTATTATATTTGCTTTGAATATTTATTTGGTTAAA
Source organism: Artemia sp. Qi Xiang Cuo (assembly GCF_049724085.1). Lineage (NCBI taxonomy): Eukaryota > Metazoa > Arthropoda > Branchiopoda > Anostraca > Artemiidae > Artemia > Artemia sp. Qi Xiang Cuo. The sequence goes on from NC_142794.1 coordinate 41,570,464, forward strand.
TAAATACATGTCAACGTCACTATTAAAAAATGACTTCCGTTGTTTTTTCTAAAAAAACAATAAAAAAATAAAAAGTAAACAATTGGATAACAAGAATCATTACAATTTTTCCCGATCGCCTCGTCTTATTTAAAGCTTTGTTGGTCGTGGGATTTTAATTGAGTTGTCTACCTAGCTTGAAATTAAAGCAGGTTTTCAAATAAATTTTCCGAATTAAAATGCGACATAACCATGCTTTTCTTCAAAAATTAATTTTCCTTCTTAAGTTTCTCTTGATGAATTTTGCTTACACTGAAATTTTTGCACTGACTGGAGTAAAATAGTGTTTGACCCATTTTGGGTGTTAAGATACCTTTTTTTCAATAATCATTTCCTTCCAGGTTCGCTTAAACTAGCATATGTGCTCAGCATGCTCGATCGTAGAAAATAAACAATTAGGCATGTTTTTGGTGTCGCAAATCAGTTCAAGACTCTGCGTCCATAGCTTTTACTATTACCACTGCTAACAACTCGCCGCAGCACCAAGCCGCCTGAGGCCTACACAGCTACGGACACTCCTCCTCCATCCCAATCTATTCAAAGCTCTCTTCTTTACAACCTCCCAAGAAGTTCTCATTTCCCTTAAATCTTTCCTTACAATCCTCCTACCTCAATCGAGGACAACCTGCTTTTCATTTAGCCTTAGAAGGTTAACCGAAATGGACAATATTGGGCAATCTATCATCCTACAGCGGCAGAACGTTCCCAAACCATCTCAACCTTTCTCTCATTAAGCCCTAAAAAGCGGGATTGAACCGCACCTTTTGTACAGCCTATTATTTGAAATACAGTAAGTTGGTTGGGTACCCAAAACAACCCGTTGGCAATTTCTCTGGAAAACATCAAGCTTATCTTCCTCTGTTTTTCGGAGTGCCCATGCTTCAGAACCATACTTGACCACTGTCGTCACTGTGGCTTCTAATATTATAATCTTGGTTTGCAGACTTGTCTTCCTAATCTTCCAAACTTTTTCAACTATGAAAAAACGCCCTTGGCCTTGGGTTTTCTACTTTTAACATTTTCACCGTATCCACCATCTTTACTAATAATACTACCTGGGTAAGTGAAGCCGACCACTTGATCATCATTTTCCTACACAACGTCACCTTTTCATCTTCACTTATTAGTACCCTTAGCGACTTAGTCTTCTTAAAATTAATTATCAAACCTATTGTTGCACCATATACCCGCAAAACCTCAAAATTTTCATTCATTTTGCTCACACTTTCATCTAGGATGATTAAACCATCAGCATAATCTAAGTCAAAGAAAGTTTTACTTCCCAATTTGATTCCATGCCTTCCCATTGCCTTTGCTGTGATCCTTAAGACAAAGTCAATCAAATGATACATATAAAGAGGATAGAACACAACCCATAGCTTTTGTTTTTACTTATATCTTTTTGGCTCTGATACATTCCCTGAAAGTCTGGGCCAATCTGATATATTTTTTTTTTTTTTTGCATACTTTATATGTCAGGTGTAAATTCAATCTTTGAAATATTTAGTTTTCATTGAAGTCTGCCTGGCCCTGCCTATCAGAGACATAAAAAAGGAACATTATGCCCGTTTTCAGGCAACAAAAACTGAGGCAGTCAAAATTAGTCTCAAATTTGCTTTCTGTATAGGGGTCTATCAAACAGTTCGTGGTAACGAACTGTAAGTAAGGAACGACGAAACTCAATAGTAACCGAAACTCTAAAAAACGGAATTTTGATACCAATAGATACATCAATAGAATCATAATTTTACCCTGATTTCAAATATATAAGTTTAATTAAGTTTAGTCTTACCCATCAAAAGCTACGCAGCTGGGAAAATTTGCCTTATTTTTGAAAAAAGGGGAAAATAACCCCTAAAACTCATAGAAATTTAATGAAAATGACACCAACAGATTCAGCATATCAGAGAACCCTACTATAGAAGTTTAAAGCTCCTATCTGAAAAATGTGGAATTTTATATATTTTGCCAGAAGAAAGATCACAGATTGTTTATTTGTTTCTTTTTTTCCCAGGGGGGAGCGTATCGATCCAGTAGTCCTAGAATATCGTGAGAGGGCTCATTCGAACAGAAATTAAAAGTTCTAGTGTGCTTTTTAAGTGGCCAAAAAAATTGGAGAGCAACTTGGCCAACTCCCAAGCTCATTTTTTTCTCGAAGTCACCCAATCAAAGGTTTGAGACAGCCATTTTGTTCAGCATAGTCAAAAATCTAATAAATATATCTTTGAGGATGACTTAATCCCCCACAGTTCTAGGGGGAAGGGTTGTAAGTTATTAACTTTGCCCATTGTTTACATATAGTATTGGTTAATGCGAAGTATAAAGACGTTTTCAGGAGGGATTTGTTTTCTGGTGAGGGGGTGGGGGTCGGAAGAGGGGTTCCGGAGGAGGATCTTTCCATGGAGGATTTTTCCTTGGGAGAAGGGACATTTCTATGAAGGGGGCACCGGATTTCTAAGAATTACTTAAAAAACCATCAGAAATTATATAAAAAAACAAGTTTTTTTTCAACTGAAAGTAAGGAGCAATATTAAAACTTAAAATGAAAGAAATTATTACGCATATGAGGGGGTTCACCCCCCTAGTCAATGCCTCGCTAAAGCTTGCGCTAAAGTTTTTTTTTAGTACTTTCAAAAGAGCTATCTATTCTAATTAACCGGCCTTTGTGATTCAGGGGTTTGTGATTCGAACAAAATTTGAACTTTAGCGTAAAGAGTGAGGTATTGACTAGGGGGCGAACTCCCTAATATACGTAATAAAAAATACAAATATAGAAGTTCGTTACGTAAGTTAATTCGTAAGTTACGTCAGAACAAAATTTCGAGAAAACCATTTAGCCAAAAAAAGAAAATTAATATGCAAATTTCGTTTTAATTATTCATGTACGGTGAGCCAAAATCAAAGCTGTATTAATTCTAAAACGTTCAGAAATTAAAATTAAAAAAAAAGTTTTTTAACTGAAAGTAAGGAGCGACATTAAAACTTAAAACGAACAGAAATTATTCCGTATATGAAAGTGACTGTCCCCTCCTCAGCGCCTCACTCTTTATGCTAAAGTTTGACTTTATTTTTTAAAACAATAAAAAACTTTAGCGTAAAGAGCGAGGCGTTGAGGAGGGGACAGCCCCTTTCATATACAGAATAATTTCTGTTCGTTTTAAGTTTTTTAATGTCGCTCCTTACTTTCAGTTAAAAAAAGGTGTTTTTTTTTAAATTTAATATATCAAAAGAATTGACTTATTATTCTGATTTCAAATATATAAGTTTTATTAAGTTAGTCTTACCCATTAACGGCTACGAGCATGTGAAAATTTGCTTTATTTTCGAAAAAAGGGGGAATCTTCCCCCTAAAAGTCATAAAATCTTAATGAAAATAACACCATCAGATTCACCGCATCATAAAACTGCACTGTACAGGTTTCAAGCTCCTATTTGCAAAAATGTGGTATTTTGTATTTTTTTTTGCCAGAAGAAAGATCACGGATGCGTGTTTATTTGATTTTTTTTCCAGGGGTTATCGTATCAACCCAGCAGTCCTAGAATATTGTGAGAGGGCTCATTGGAACGGAAATTAAGTGTTCTAGTGCCCTTTTTAAGTGACCAAAAAGATTGGAGGGTAATTAGGCCCCCTCAAATATGACGTAGATAATTTCGGAGACCACACTGCCTTTCCATGACGATAAATAAAAGTTCAAATAGGGATAAAATCCTTTTAATAGACAGTGATGATAGAAATTCACAAAAATAACAGATATTTCGGTCACATATACAGTGACTGTCATCAGTAGTAAAACTGATGACATTTTACTACTGATGACGGTCACTGTATATGTGACCGAAATATCTGGTATTTTTGTGAATTTCTATCATCACTGTCTATTAAAAGGATTTTATCCCTATTTGAACTTTTATTTATCGTTAGGCCCCCTCCCGCGCCCCTTTTCCCCCAAAATCCTCCAATAAAATTTTGAGATAGCCATTTTGTTCATCATAGTTGAAAGACCCAATAACTATGCCTCTGGATATAACATGACCCCCCCCCCCCCAGAACCCCAGGAGAAAGGTTTTTAAGTTATAAAAATCGTCCATTGTTTACGCATAGTATTTGTTATTGGGAAGCATGCATACATTTTAGGGTGGAGGGGGGGAGAATTTTTGGTTTTTCACGGGGGAATTTTGCATGGGAAGGGAAGTTTCCAGGGGTTGAACTCGTAAGAAGAAATTATACACTGAGGGAGTTTGCTAGAATTCTTATACAAAATTATTTTTATATGTCTTGCTTTCTTTTTTCCGTCTCAATTTAACGCGTGGAGTTGTTAAGGGTAAATTGTCATAGGTAAATTTTCACCGGGAATGAATTGTCTAGAGGATGTTTCCGTAGTAAGGGCATTTCTCCATGGAAGTGGGGCCAGATTTCCTGGGATTATTTGAAAAACGATCAGAAAATAAATAAAAAAACAAGTTTTTCTACTGAAATAAGGAACAAAACTAAAACTTAAAACGAACATAAATTATTACGTATGTCAAGGGGATTGCCCATTCCTCAACACTTCGCTCTCTACGCTAAAGTTTTAATTTTGTCCCAATTCTTTAAGAACGACTCTTGAAATACAAGGGTCGTTTTATTAGAACAATAAGAACCTTTACTAAAAGTACCAATATACTTTGGCGTAAAGAGTGAGGTGTTGAGGAGGAGGCAACCCCCTTCATATAAGTAGTAATTTCTGTGCGTTTTCAGTTTTAGTGTTGCTCCTTACTTTATTTTGAAAAAACATGTTTTTCTATTTATTCAGCATAAAAAGCCAATACTGCAAGTGTAGCAATTGTCATGAGAATTCCATTTTTAGTTTTGCTGAATATTGACCCAAGTCACTTTTTACTTCCAGTTGTTTATCACAAACTTCTTTATAAGATTCTCGTGTGACGAAATTTTTTTTGAACTTATTCATTTTATTTAGTTGAATAGGACATCAAAAAGAAAGAGGGTCAAATTGACAGCTCGATAGTTCAGTTTAAATTTTGTTTTTCTTTCGTTGGTTCTATTTTTTTTATAATGTCTGAATATATAATAGTTTAAGTATAAGGGGGAGAATTGTCCTGTTATGAAAGAGGTACATTTTACATGGTCGTTAAAACATCAAAACCTGGTATCTATGCAGGCAGGATGATTTTTTAGCATCTCTACTCCTTGTGTAAACTATTCTAAGGCGTAGGAAATTGCATAAAGGGTCCATGAGTTGGTCGGATCTGACCATTTGCCAGTGGGTCTTAAGCTGAGAGCATGTATTCGACAGTCTGAAAGGGCAAGTGAAAGGTATACATGTGAGGAAAGGATCTGTAAACCAGTTTGGATAGCCAAAGAGAAAGAAGAATTTGTTAAAATGGAACTAGGAAGTGAGAAATTTCAGAATGATTGCCATTCGATTTTGAATTTTCCAGAACCAGCTGAATTGGATTAAGCTGTTTCGGTAACTACAGATAGAATTATGAGACCATCAAGCCTCTATCTTAGGATAGGGAACATCCGGTGAGAAAATATGAGGGTTTTTCCGATGAGGAATGTAGGCAGAAAAGGGAAGAGGTAATTAGGGCTTTCAGGCTACTTAAAGCAACAGACCCTTTGGATCAGGAAACGAATGCTTGACAAACACAAACTGATGCAGTTAAAATTAGTCTCAAATTTGCTTTATGTACAGGGGTCTATCAAACTGTTCGTGGTAACGAACTGTAAGGAGCGACCTGGCTCAATAGTAACCGAAACTTTTAAAAACGAAATTTTGATAAAAATGGATGCATCAAAAGAATCATATTTTAATCCTGATTTCAAATATATAAGTTTCATCAAGTTTAGTCCTACCTATCAAAAGTTACGCGCCTGATAAAATTTGCCTGATTTTCGAAAAAAGGGGAAAAACTCCTTAAAAGTCATAGAAACTTCATGAAAATCACACCATCAGATTCAGCGTATCAAAGAGCCCTACTGTAGAGGTTTCAAGCTCCTATCTGCAAAATGTGGAATTTTTTATTTTTTGCCAGAAGAAATATCACGGATGCGTGTTTATTTTATTTTTTTTTTCCAAGGGGTGATCGCATCAATCCATAGTCCTAGAATATCATGAGAGGACTCATTCAAACGGAAATTAAAAGTTCTAGTGCCCTTCTTAAGTAACCGAAAAAATGGAGGGCAACTAGTTCACCTCCGACGCTCATTTTTTTTGCCAAAGTCATCCGATCAAAATTTTGAGATATCGATTTTGTTCAACAAGGTCGAAAATATAATAAATATGTTTTTTAGGATGACTTAATCTCCCACAGTCCCCGGAAGAAGGGCTGAAAGTTATGAACTTTGCCCAATGTTTACATATAGTATTGGTTATTTGGAAATATACAGACGTTTTCAGGGGGGATTTTTTCTGGTAGTGGGGGGGGGGGTGGATGGGGGTCGGGGATTACGTGAGAGGGTCTATCCAGGGAGGAAATTTTCATGGGGGAAGCAAAATTGCTATGAAGGGGGCACCGGATTTCCCAGCATTATAAAAAAAAAAACGATCAGAAATTAAATAAAAAAAAACAACAAGTTTATCAACTGAAAGTAAGGAGCAACATCAAAATTTAAAACGAACAGAAATTATTACGTATATGATCTGAGTTCACCCCCTAGTCAATACCTTGCTCTTTACGCCAAAGATTTTTTAGTACTTTCAATAGAGCTATTTATTCTAATTAACGGCCTGTGTTATTAAGGGGTCATTTTTAAAGAATTAGAACAAAATCCGAATTTTAGCGTAAAGAGCGAGGTATTAACTAGGGGGTGAACCCCCTAATATACGTATTAAAAATATATGAATATAGAAGTTCTTTACGTAAGTTAATTCGTAAGTTACGTTTATTTATTACTAATAAAAACGTTCGGAAATAAAATTGAACAACTTTCGAGAAAGCCATTTAACCAAACAAAAGTAGAATTAATATACAAATTTCGTTTTAATTATTCATGTACGGTGAGCCAAAATCAAAACCTGCAGGAATTCAAAAACGTTCAAAAATAAAAAAAACAGGTTTTTTTTAACTGAAAGTAAGGAGCGATATTAAAACTTAAAACGAACAGAAATTATTTCTTATATGAAAGGGGCGGTGCCCTCCTCAACGCCTTGCTCTTTACGCTAAAGTTTGACTCTTTCCCACAAGTCTATTTTTTAAAACAATAAAAAAATTTAGCGTAGAGAGCAAGGCGTAGAGAGGAGGCTCTGCTACCCGCCAACGGAAAAAATGTATAAAATTATATAATTTATTGCTATTATAGTAAAGAACCTTGAAGTGGCTTGGTGCTGAAGTGCATTATTAGTAGTAGTAGTACAAACATTTATTAAGCTTCTAATAAAAAATAAAAAAAAGTATAAAAGCCAATAGATAAAAAAAGAAGTGGGAAGAACTAATGAAAAAAACAAAATGTAATGTATTCATCTAATTAAGGAAAAGAACAACAAAGTATCACAATATATCGGCTAATAAAAGTCATCTTTTAAAGTAATATATTCCTAGAACAAAAATTAATTGATAAAAATTTATAAGTTTAAAGAAGGTGACGAGGACAGTAGCACCGGTAGGTATCTTCCATAAGCTGCCATTTGCCAACAGCACATGGGTAGTGGGATCGATTTTCACAGCCTCTGTGATAACAGGCAATTGTGGCGCCTTCAATATGACAGTGATTACAAGCCTGAAAATTAAACAAGTTAATAACATTTTCGCTAATAAGTTACTTATTCTGGTTACACTCATTTGAAGTGCATGTTTATCCTAAATGGATTTCAAGAATCAAATGATTTGATTCGCCAAAACTATCTACCTGCTTGATTATTGTAACCAATAGCCTAGGCAATAATATACAAAGCTTCATACCTTCTCATAATGATATGTTTGACCAGCATGAAATATTTACATTTTGATGTTGATAGATAATACGATATTTCTATCCACAATATTATAATTCAGCCGTCTAGCTACTTGCGCCAAACACTAAGTGCTTTCATGTTCAATCTTTATTTTCAAAGCTAAATAAAGCATTCCACTTAGTGCAAAATTTATTTGAAATTCCTCACAAAATTTTAATTCAAAAGCACAGTTTTGATTCTGGTTTTTACTTTCGCTGATTTCATTACACACATACTCTATCTTCGTGTTCCCCTTTGTTCTCGCGTACAAAGAACTTTTTATTAAGCAAGTACAGTTGAGCATACTATTTAAACTATAAGACGAAATGTAGATTTTGGCTTTTTTGAACTATTTTTATATCCTTGTTTTTGTTACCTTGCATGGAGGAGGGAGGGGTCAAATACTTTTGAACCACCTATTATTTTTTTTTTCACTGTCAGATTCCTATGATCATGCCTAATTTGTATTATTTTTTTTTCTTCGTTAATTATTATTCTTAATAATAATAAATAAAAACCAGGCAATTGGAAATTGTATGGGCGAATTTTTTGAAAATAAGGCATACAATATCAAAGAAAAGCCGAAAATAGATAAGTTATACGTAGGGGAGAGTGGGGTTGGTTCGGACATGGGGTGAGTCTGGACAAGAGCCTCTCTTCCAACAACGCCCTCTAAAATTCACCAAAAAAATACCATAGACGTGCCATCTAGTACCCTACTTGAGTATGTAGTTTGGTTATCGCACGTGCAATCGTTTTTGAAATATTTGAGAAAAACCGAAAAAAAGTTGGTGTGGGGTCTTGCATCTTTCTTTGTTTGTGATTTTATTTGGCCGTTATTACTAGCCATCGAATTTTTCTGGCAGTGGCAGCGTTTAAATAGGGAATTGCAAAGATGTTTTAATTTTAGTTTTTGGTGGCATCTATAGTAGTTACAGCGACAGTGAGGTTTCAGACTTTTTATCGCGGGTGAGGTTGCTTCGGACAACGGTAGTGGGGTGGATTTGGACATTGTCTGAACCCACCCCAGACACTTTTTTGTGGTAAGTATTTCCAACTTTTCCTCTTTTTTTCACATCGTGTACCTTTTAATATGCATTTTATTACTTGTTACTAAAAACAGTTTCTTTCAGAATGCCTCTATCATACAAAAAGAAGCGACAAGACCCTCCCGTTAACCTAGAAAACATGAAGAAAGCAGTTGGGGATTATCTGAAAAAGGAAGGAACACTGAGACAAATTACAGAAAACTTCGGCATAAAGAAGTCCACGCTACTGGACTATGTCAGGCGCTCGAGACCGCAGACAGGAGAAGCGGATAAAAGTGTCAACGAAGAGCCTGGGCCACTGCAGATAAACTTCCCGACGAGACCAAAACATAACAGGCAAGTTTTTGAAAGCGAACACGAGCGAAAACTAGCCGACTACTTTTGGACTTGTTCGAGAATGAACCATGGACTGACAACAACTGAAGCACGAAAATTTGCTTACTCTTACGCCCGTGCGAATAACATTTCTGTACCAGAAAACTGGTGTTTCAATGAAGCAGCGTCAAACGACTGGATTCTTTCGTTTCTGAAGCGGAATTCAGACATCTCGGTGAGGAAGCCAGAAGCCACAAGTCAGGCGAGAGCCTCCGGCTTCAACAAAACTGTCGTTCAGACGTTTTTTGACAAGCTACTTGATGTCTATGGAAGGTTTTGAGCCAAACTGACGGCTGATCGCATCTGGAACGTTGACGAGACAGGTATAGTCACCGTGCTTCCACCACCGAAAGTCCTAGCACCAACTGGACAAAAACAGGTTGGTCGGACTATGTCTGCAGAAAGAGGTCAAAACGTGACTGCTGTATGTTTCGCCAGTGCGTCTGGAGCGACTATTCCACCGGTCTTCATTTTTCCGCGAGTGAATTTCATACCTAGAATGACAAACGAAGGCCCCCCTGGTTGCTTTGGGCAACTAGTCAACGGTGACTTGTTCTTGGAGGCTATGCGACACTTCACGAAAATAACCAAGCCAGATGAAGAGACTCCCATCCTACTGGTCATGGACAACCATGATAGCCATCTGGATGTACGTGTGATCGAACACTGTAAGCAAAATGACGTGACAATGTTGACATTCCCACCCCACTGCTCCCACAAGCTTCAGCCACTTGACGTAGGAGTGCTTTCTCCTTTCAAGGGTGCACTGAAAGAGCGCTTCAATGAATGGCTGCAGTTGCATCCCGGACAGCGCATTTCAATTTATGAAGTAGCCTCAATCAGGAGGGTTTCTTTCCTGGAGAAGTTCAGTGCATCCAACATAGTCTCTGCGTTTCGAGCAGCTGGAATCTTTCCATTCAATCGCGATGTATTCCAAGAAGGAGCTTTCGCCCCATCCTCTGTGATGGATAGGCCGCTAGACCAAACAACCAGTTTACAGAGCCCCTCCTTGTAAGCCAGCTCCGAAGCTGGACCACCAATTTCTTCTTTCATAATGTCGCCAGAAGAAATAAGACTTTTTCCCCGAGTGGGGACTGTTACTGTTCCGGGACTTTGGAATCGCAACAGAGGAAGGACCTGCATTCTCACTGACACCCCTGAGAAAGAAGAGACCGTAGCTAAAAAGGAAAAGAAGGCCAAGCTGACGCCATCTACAAGGAAACGTAAGAACAGTGCGGTCCACAAGCCTAACGAAGACGACGGAACCGATGAGGCGGAGACTCTTTCTGAACCTGTTGCCCCGAGTGACTCCTCAAGCGACGAGTCTCTTCACTGTGGGGACGTAGAAGAGGACCTTGAGCCTTTTGATATTGATCAAGCTCAAACGGATAGCTATGTTCTGGTAAAATTCAAATTGGGCAAATCGAAGAAGTCGGATATCTTCTACGTTGCCCAGATAAAAGGAAAAACTGGAAGCGATCTAGAAGTCTTGTTCCTTCGCAGAAATGGAGCACGGTTCATTTTTCCGGATATTGAGGACAAAGCCTTCGTCTCTTCAAACGACATTGTTCTTTCTCTTCCATCACCAACTGCCACTGGAGGGACTGAACGGACAAAGCGAGGACTCACTTTTCAATGTGATCTCAGCAGCTACAACGTGAGATAGAGCTCCTGTGAGCTTTGGTTCAAATTACTTGATTTTTTTTCTTCAACTTTCATTTTACTTGTTTTACTTTTATACATATTCAACTTTTCAGTAAATGGCGTTTTTTTCTTTAATCTGTGAGGTTGCCAAACCCATATCACTGCTTTCCGAAGTAACCCGACACCATGTCCGAACCCACTCCACACTGTGGGGTAACTTCGGACAATTAATTTTTTTTTATTGTTGGATTTTTTTTTCTAAAGACGAAAGATAAAAGTCTACCAAAATTCCTGACAAATCTTGGACACAATCTCTTTCTTTTAAGATGAAAACGGAAGATGGATACTGATTGGGACAGAAGCTGCACCCAACCAAAAAATTTTGTCCGAACCAACCCCACCCTCCCCTAGAGTATAAGAAATTATAATGAAAATCGTTAGAATCCTGAAATAGCATAGACTCGACGGTCGCCTTGGGTACTTGCCTTCAGGGTGGGTACGTACCAAACTGGCTAGACATGACGTTCGACATAAAAACGAAAAAAACAAAAAACAAAGAGAAAATAAAATAAAAAAATAAACCAGCGTGATGTTCAGCCAGTGTGATAAAAATTTTATTTACTGTTTAGTAAATAAAAAAACTAACTTGTTGAAGTAAAATACACAAAATCAGTGAAGGAACTGAACAAAAAAAGAAAAAAAGAGAAAAAACAAGCCATCAAAACGAAGACTATTATAAAATTAGATTTGGCTAGAATTTTTTCCGTTCCAACAACTGCAGCTTGCTTTATTTTAAAAGGAAAAGGATTGCAATTTTGATCTCTTTGTATTAAATTATCATAAACTGAGTTTATAAAAATATTCCCTTTATCTCTGGTTAAAGCGAGGTCTTTATGTAGTCTGTGTATTTTTTAATTTCGATTGCCTCCCTAAAAGCTTGTGGTGAATGATCTTCAGGGGGAACTAAAATTACCCCGTTAAAAAGATATAAATGACCTTAAGATTCTCAAGTCTGGAGGTCTAAAGCCGAATATACATCATCAATTCTATTTCAATTATTTCCATTTAATGATGAAAGCAAATCTGGCAATTTAGATGATGCTTTGGCCTTTTACATTTTTGAATGCCCAGATAATTTAGTTATTTTTGAAGAAGCAATCTTAGTTTCCATCAAGAATGATTTACCACAATATCACAAGGAGGCAACTTATATTAAAAATACATAAATAAAGACAAAGCATACATACATTTGAATATGCTCATCTCATTTATTTCTGAATCAGACTAAATTTAAAAAGTCAAAGAATATACATACAGAATTCTTTAGTTCTCGAATAACAACTTCAATTCCAATTATCTTGCCTGATAGCATGTATATGTTTGGAGCCCAATAGAGACATTTTTCATGGAACCAAGTTTCTAATTCATCGTCATCTACTTTAGATTCACTTCTGGCAATCCTTCTCTGAAAGCAAAACAACGACAGTAAGCAAATTGAGTTTTTCACATCCTTTATCAGCAAGTCTTCGATCTAAAAATATCCCTTCCACTTAAGTTTTACAAAGTTCATTCTTACCTTAAAAAGAAAAAAAATATCTAGGTTTCAATTTAAATCATGATTTGTTTTTCTGTTTTAGGTGATTACTTCTGGGTATGCAAACAGAAACGTCTGAATAAGGTTTTCTTTCTGGTTTCCGAATAGAGCCGTATCCAGGATCTCCTTCGGGGTGGGAGGGGGGGGGGTTTACAAAAAAAAACTTTAAATAACGTATCAAAAATTTGTTTATATTCACTTTTTTTGCTTTTTTACGAGTCAGGCAAACATTTCAAGAGATAGGAGGGGTTAAAACCCCCTACCCTCTGAATACCCTCTGTTTCCGAACATCGAATATGCGCTTAAAAAAGCCAAAAACAAATAATTTTTAAGCAGAATAAAAAATGCGTGTGCCGGTGTAAGACCCTTTTGCCTGAATATCAAGCAAGTTCTTTTCCCTTTTACCATTGACCAAAATTTGTACCATTCATGAAACATCACTTTTTTCTTCTTATATACATAATTGCATTAGTTGTAACATAGCAAGTGGCAAACCACGGTCCATGGTGATCGATAATTAAAAATGGGTTTTCAGAGAAGTATTATAGTGACAACTATATACCAATTACCATTTAATTTAAAAGTGCATTTCATTCATATTTGATGGAACTTGAGGACTATGAAAATGGTTCTTAGTTATAAAGAAGATATTTTGAGATTTTGAAAAAGAGCCTGACAACCCTCACCATATTGAAATAACCAATACACTCCTGAAATGTCCATTGTTTCAAATCCCCCAATCTCCCATCTTTAAAGACAAGCAAAACACGTTTGCATGGGGAGTGGCGATGTTTCTCCATCTGTTCTTCTTCTTCTTTTTTCTCCACGCGTGATCGTTTTAAACCAGTGGTCTTAGAGCGATGAAATGGACTCATTTAAACATAAATTCAAATATCAAGTGCCTTTATTAAGTGGCAAAATAATTTGGAACTCAACAAAGTTCCGGTTCTTACGATTTTGCGTTGCAAAACATCAATTTTGAAAAAAATTGGAACAAAAAGCTAGATAGCCAATCATTTTAGGGTCCAAATACCCTAAATTAGAGGTTTAAAGTCTTCCACCTTGACAAATAAAATTCCCATCTTCGAACGGATAGCTTGTCTGTCGTATCCACTTTTTTCCTCTCCAGATGATCATAATGAACCAGTGGTCGTAAATTACCGAATGAGGATTGAGTGCAATGGGGAGTGACGGCAACGAGGAAAGTGAGCTTAAGTGCATTTAAAATGGATGCATTTAAATTCAGCGAAAAAAAAAAACACCTTAGAATTCAACAGAACAGAACATTTTGTGATACAATAGCATTAGTCCTTATTTTAGGGCATATGCCTATGAGCACAAAAGCAGAAGCGTTTTTTTCTTTTGGGAAAGGAGGCACTTGCCCCTGGCACGGAAATTTCAGGGGCGCAAAATTTCAGATAAATAATATATCATTTATAATCATTTTGTAATTTTTGATATTTTATTTTTATTAGACTAAAGTAGAAGGTGGAGCTGGCAGTAGGTATAAGCAAATTCAATCGGAAATTTTCATTTTTCCCGCATAAAGTAAGAAAAGTCGGATTTAAATAAATGGAAGTTTTTGTTAGTAAATGAAAATTTTGTTAATAAGTGACAATCTTATTAAAATTTGGCCTGAAAATTTTTGGAAGACAAGAGGCGACGGTGATCAAGATTTTGCCCCGGGCGCAAGAGAGGCCAGAAGCACCAATGATACACAGGTATGGGTGTATCAGCTGTTTTGTCACTAATATATCAAAAATGAATAATGAGTAGAAGTGACCCTAAAGCCCCCACGATTCACCCCTGCTGCCACCTACAACTTTTTTTAACACCATATATGGGCATAGAACCACGTGGTTTATGGTTTTTGTCAATGTGAATGAAAAAACAGGAATTTTGTCGCATTTATGGATGTTTTCTTGGATGGTTATGTGTGTTGGTCGATTTATTTGATGTTTTTCATGGATGTTTAATGGTTTTGGTCAGTGAGAATTTGAAAAAAACAGGGACTTTGACACATTTATGTATGTCAACAGCAATTCATGTCTGTTTTATGGTTTTCTCACTGAGAATGAAAAAACAGGAATTTTCTCACTTGGATTTACATAATCGCTAGGGAAATTATTGATTCACGAGGGGGAATTAAGAAACAAACATGGCTTCATTGTTGTTTGGTTAGCCTAACCTGAGAAATTGATTTACATAATCGCTATGGAAATTATTGATTCACGAAAGGGGGAATTAAGAAACATTATGGTTTCTTTAATCTTTAGGCCTGAGGGATTTATTTATTATTGTTGTTTTGGACAAGTGCATGCTAGGTGCGAATGTCAAGGTGTCCTGGAACAGGAAACCGGAAGTACATGCATCCTTCTCAGCCAATCAGCGAGTCGGATACATCCTCCTTCTCAGCCAATCAGAGACGTGCTTACATATGATTTTCCCCATTACATAACAATTCACCCTTGAGATTTCATATATAACGGGCATGCAATGTAATTAAATTATCAGAAAGTTCCAGAACACAATGGATAGAACACATGAAATTATTGATGAACTTGAAGCCTTGGCAGCCACAATTAGCAATGTAAGTTCTGTTTTCATTTTTTATTTTCAAAATAAAATTGTTTTCCGTGGTTACCCTCTACTATATTCGGGTAAACCCCCCCCCACATACAAGACAAACATCACTTTACAATCTTTATACTCACTAGGAAAACATAAAATATATTCTTTTACCCTCAAAACCTAACCCCATCCCCCATTGTTTTACAACCAAAATTCTAGCAAAAAGAAATAATTTTCTTTTGAAAAATTATAGCCATTCTCTATTGTGATTTAAACTGTCTACTGACTTCCGTCACTGTTGTTATTAACCCGCTCTGGTTTTGACACAAAGCTCCAGCGCGAAGCCTATAATTAGCTCTGACCCTTTTTTAAAGCATTGATCCTGCTCTTTAGCAGTTTAGTTTCCATAGATTTCACAGATTCAAAAGGACGCGACTAAAAACATGTTTTTATTTATTGGATAACTGAAAAAGAACCATAGCTCAGATCACTGCTTCGATGTTTGACTAAATATTTCCGTGGGGGTTATTTTCCGTGGGCTGTTTTTATGGGGGTGTGATAAATACCAGCTATCGAAAAAGGATATGGAAAGATAAAAAATATCGTTAATACTTTAAATGCATCAAACAAGGCATGCTCAATGCAGATTAAAACCAGAAAAGAACAGAAACGCCTAAAAATAAGAAATTAGGTTGACTTTTATAGACTGAATTTTGAACGACTCAGTGAGCCGTAATTCTTCTTTCTCAGATTCAAAAAAGGATGAAATTAGTATATTTCACGAAATTTTTTTACGTTGTGCTTTCTTGGTGATAAATGCCTTTCTAAACAAAAGTATATTGATTGTTAGGATAACTTTCCTTCTGTAAAAAAGGGGCAAATTGATGAAAAACTAACTTTTTTCCCGTCTATTTAAGGTCAAATGTGAAGAATACCCATTATCACCACCCGCTAAGAAAGCGAGGGTTAATAATGCGGACCATGCGAAGGCGACAGTCTGGCAGTATGGTAGCTGGCCGAAGCCTCCTAAACAAGTGGTGCCTACCCAAGCCGTATTAGAATGTGACATCGCTTGCCCATCCGCTCTCCATGGACCTCTAATAGCTGCCGCATCATCGATAGGTCAGGAGGTTACCATCTAGCATGCACTACCCGGACCTTCGGGCACCCAAGCCCAGACGGATTTTGCAAATGTAAGCATTATATTCCTACCTATCATATGGAAATATCTAACAATTTCTTCCAACTTTTATAGGCCTTTTCTACATGCAACGTTTTCGAACACTGCGTAAAAGTATATCTCAGTGGGAATATTGATAGATTTTTTCTCCCCAAAGGAAATATAATGTTCTCCCTTTTGAATCATGTCAAGTGCATGCATTCACCCTGCTAAATTAGATTAATGAAGCCAAAAAAAGACGCTTTAATTATGTCATTGTATGGATTGATAATTTCTATTTTGATATAAGAGAATGGTTCGCCTTGCCTCTAAAAATATTATAAAAAAAAACTTTATATCTGAATGAGTGGTGTATCATGACAGGAGATGGCTATCCTTTTCAAATCATGTTTTTTTTTCCAAAGCAGATAAAGAGTATTAATATGAAATTTTATTTGGAGGAATTGTTTGAGCAAAATCAAAACCTACTATGTCATGTTTTAGATTGTAAATATCTTATATTAAGGTGGAGCCGGCGCGGAGTCCAGGAAGGTCCGAGAAGCACTGCGGGAAGCGCCATGGGGAAGCGCCGCACGGCCCGGCTCGGGGGGGGGGGGTGTAAGAGTGGAAAGGGGGCCGGGGGGGAGGTGTTTGAACAAAATAAAATTGTCAATTCTATGTAAAGCGGAGTTTTAGATTGTAAATATCTTATATTAAGTTGGAAATTGGAACTTTCAGAACATCGATAGTAGAGGGGAACAGTGAATTAACCAAATGCTACTATGTGCATACTGCTACTACTACTACTACTACTACTACTAAGTACGTTTTTAAAAATACGTCAATAATAATCCAAATTTTAAACAGTAGGGGGTGATTTGAACACTTTGAAAATAAGCTATTTTTTCATTTATAGGTTGTCCTGGTTCCATACTCGCCATCTCCCTACTGCTCGTCAGTTGGAGAAGGAGAGGACGCGCCAATGGGGATTTACAATAATGAGGCATCTACTATCAATGAATGGTATGGTAATTCCCTAGAAATAGCTTTTAACATTGATGACCTTTTAAGTGATTTTTTTTAAATGTTGATAATAGCACAGCTGAGCAGGGTAATGTAGATAATTCAGATTCAGACTTAGCATTGCTAGGTCCGAATACTATGCAGCTTTTGGACGATTTTGTCGGTGAATTGAGGGGAAACCCTTCCCCCTCAGATTACATGAACATTTCCCCACTTCAATCGAATGAAGCGGCTTCCCATAGCCCTATTATTGAAAAACTTGGGGGAGGGGGTAATATACAAGAGGGGGAGTGGGGTACAACTCTCCCAGACTTTCAGCTGTCCAACAGAATTTTAAATAATATAGTTGTTTTCGCTGCAACGTTTGGTGATCCCTTTAATACACTTATGGGGGGAAAATTTGTTTATGACCCTGTAGAAATTGTACACAACTATGTAGACAAAATTCGTGCACTTCGGGAGAATCACCGTCCCGGGGGGGGGCGGAGGGATTCAATTAAGGTCTCCATTGTTTTAAAAGTGTTTTATTTAAATGAGGGGAAAAGTGAGGTTTATTATCATTTTATACATTCCTAGATGCGTTTGGTTTATTCAAATTTAGAAAATTTTGAGGGAGCTTTCATAGATTGGGTAGATCAAATTATAACGCATCTCGAGAACTATAATGAAAATGGAAGTGGCTCTTTAGTTCTTTTTGTTGAAAATTTAAGTGTAAATATTTGTAAATTTAAGAAAGATTTTATTTTAAGAGGGGGGCCGGTGGGCATGAAAGGGATAAAGTTTTAAATTATAATCCAGATCTAGTGGGTTGTCGTGGTGTCCAGCGGATCTATTTTGAAACAGATTAAAAGTGTTTCAGGTATGCTTTCCTCATATCAGCCTTTCAGCCTCTAGCAGATGACGCTACCAAGAAGAATTTAGACAATTGGGCTGTACATGGGAAGGATGGGTCCGATTTCCCCATTGTAGATTTTTCTTGTTTAGAAGGAAAATACCCAGTAACGCTAAGATCTATTGACATTTTTGAAAGGGCTAATGCCCACTTAAATATTGGCGTTACTGTGGTACAGTATGAAACCGAATTTGAAGATGGAACTCGCTCAAAAAGAAGGGTGTGGTATTCCCCGTAAGGGGTCCCTCAGTTGATTTGGTTAAACACTGGGTTTGGTTGCTATACACACCACCTAGTCAACCGAACGCAATTGGTCATTTTAACCCTATCACTGACATGAGGAGAGTTCTGGGGGAGGGTAGGAATAGGGAGACCCGTTTCTACTGTCCAACATGCCTCTCTAGATTTTGGACCGAACTAAAGTTATAAAATCATATGAGGTATTGTAGACGGCACGGCTATCAGACAGTGGAAACGGTTTCAGGGGATAGGGCAATTCTACGTTTCAAAAATTTCCAAAACACCCTTCTCCAGTGCAACAAAATATCTTTAGACTGTGAAGCTAAGCTGGTGGAGGTGAATGACCCCCAATTTCCAAACGGAGTCAAATAACACCGGGCCATTGCAGAGTCCTGCGCCCCAGCGCAAAGACAAAGATCTAGCACCATGCAGTGGTTAGAAATAGCTGAAACATTAGATGGGAATGAGTGCATGGTCAAGGCACTGAATAAACTGATTTACACGGCTAATGGCGCTCTTCCTCGTTTGAGAAATACGCATTATCCAATGGTGTTGTCCGCAGAGGATCGTAACGTTAATAAAAAAAAAGAACTCGGTGGGGTTTTGTTAGGGGGAGTGGGTCGAGGTTGATACGGGGACTACCGGGAAACGTGGGGGGAGGGGGAAAGTCAGAAATCATAATCACTTGTGGCAGGAAATAACCTCGGGGGGTAGTAATTTTAGAGGGGTTGCGCATCAATCGTGTAATTTAAATGTTAGCCAGCAGTTTTTTATCCCTGTTTTTATTCATTATTCCAATTATGACTTAAAATGTATTTTAACGGTCCGGGCACGGAGGCAGCGGGTGGAAGGGGGAGTAGATTGTCCATGGGTAAATAATTCATTTATCTACAACATAATTCCCAAATCAGCTGAGAAGTTGTTGCTTCTCGAGCTGAAATGGCAGGCAGTGGATAATGGACATACGTGTTGGAATAAAATCAGGTTTTTAGATTCCTTTAGTTTTTTCCCCAAGGCATTGAGTCAATTGATTCAAGTGCAAAAAAGCGACAATTTTGATAGCTTTCCCTTGCTTAAACAGCACTTTCCAGACAGTGAAATGTATGACCTGTTGACCTGCAAAGGTATATACGCATACGATTATTACTGTTCTGGCGCACGCTTAAATGAGGAGAAACTACCTCCAATTGAAGCTTTTTACAATTCACTGACCAACAGTGAATGCACAGCCGAGGAGTATGAGTTTTCCAAGAAGGTGTGGTCAAAGGTGGATTTTAAAAATGGGTGTGATTATTTTAGACTTTACTTGGCCAGTGACGTTCTAAATTTGTTGGATATACTCTGTAAGAACACAGACCAGATCTATTCAGAGTTCGGGTTAGATATAGGCTATTATTTTTCTACACCCCTTTAGTGATGGATTTAATTTTAAAAATTAGCAGGGAGGAAATCAGCCTAATCACAGACGTAGATCAACACCTTTTTGTAGAGCTTTCAATGAGGGGAGGGTACGTTTTTCATGGGGACCGTATCTTATCAACCGATCCGAGTGGACACAGCACCGGTGTAAAGTCAAATGCAGTGTTCTTGGACATGAACTCATTGTACCCCTCGGCAATGTCACACTACTCTTTGCCGTGTGGGAACTATCAATGGCTTGAGAATCCTTGTGAGTTCCCCGACATTACCAACGTCGAGGACAATGGGCCACAAGGATGGTTCTTTGAAGTTGATGGTCACATTCCGCTGGCGCTTCACGACTCAGTCAAAGATTTTGTCTTTCCCTGTATCAATCGGCCCGTGAGCAGGGACTCTCTGAGCCCCTACAATCGTTCATTGGTTGAGGATATGGGGATGCACTGGACTCCCTCTAAACATAAACTGATTGATGATTTGGACCCTAAAGAGAATGTCGTTTTTCACCTTTTGCTTTTGCACTGGATGGTGAGCATTGGTTTCAAAATCACTAAAATACCCCGGGTCCTACTGTTCAATCAGCGACCTTATTTAAAAATTTATAGCGACACTTTTGTCGATAAACATTCTAGGGCAAATTCAAAGGTGGAGAAGGATATGTACAAGCTCATTCTAAATTCAATGTTTGGCACTATGTGTGAGAGCGTACGTACTAGATCTCACTGTGACGTCATGACTGACCCTCTAGAGTGTGCAAGAATTAGTGCCGACCCCAATTTTACATCGTTCACGAGCAAAGAGGCCGGCATGGTTCTTCTACACAGGCGAAAGCGAAATGTGGTACTGAACAAGAATATTGCAGGCGGTAGTTAAGTACAAGAAATTTAAAAAAAGCTCATGTTGTCGTTCTTTTACAATGTGTGCAAGGTGCAATGGCCACGGGAGGGGAGGTTCAAGTTTACTATGGGGATACAGATTCTCTGCTGTTAAAGGTAAATAGGACTGAAGATTTATTGGGTGATTTGCAAAAGGGGGTGCACATCAGCTCGTGGATGGAATTCACCAACTGGAATCCCACCCTCTACCCTGAGCTGGTGAAACGTCAAGCCTCTAACCAACTACTAAAATTAAAATCAGAGACAGGGAGTGATTTTATCTCCAGGGGGTTGTCCTCGGGTCCCAAAATTTATTGCATGAAAAAACATAGTGGGGAAGAAAAGACGGCATGTAAAGGGGTGCCTACACACTTTGTAAAGAGCAATTTTAACATGAGCGTGTACAGAGACTGTGTAGAAAGTAGCCTAGTGCCGAGAGCCCAAGTGCTTGCAATTCGCTCTCTACAGTATAGAAATTATACTGTGAGAGTGGATAAGAATGCAATGTCGTGTATATCTGACAAGGTCTATGTGCTCGAGAATGGTGTGACTGTCCTACCCCACGGCCACTACCGTATTTCAGATCGAGTTGAATGCATACACTATCGCAATCAACTTGGTCTGGATAAATTAACCTAATCTGACTAACCACTAACCACCACCACTCAACCTGTCATAAATTAAATGCTCCAACCTGTACATAAATTAACCTAATCTGACAATCTAACCACCTTAACTCAACCTAATCTAACCCAAGCACTACCCACCACCACTACCCCAACCTCAACTAACCTACCCCGGAGCAGTGACGACAACTATTCTTTTTCACCCCGCGGCTCCCGGGGGAGGGAGGGGGGCCCTTCCCGCCACCGCCCAGGGGGGGGGGTCCCGCCCGCGGCCGACCGGCCTTCGGCCCCGCGGTCCCCGGGGGGGGGGCACCATTTTTAAATTCATAACGTTCAACTGTGCTAGTTTATGTTCCAAGTGTATTTTTTATTGTTGTATAGAAAGTGTTATTGTACAGAAAAGTGTTGTCACAGATGTTATACAGACAAGTGATGTACAAAGATATTGTACCGAAAAGTGTTGTACAAAAAAAAAGTGCTGTAGATGGACAAAAGTCTTTAAAGACAAAAAAGTGTTTTTTATTGTACATAAAGTGTTGTAGAGAAAAGTATTTAAAGACAATAAGTTCTTATTTATCAAGTGTTATCATTGTCATGTGTTCATGTTGAACAAATAGAATTATCATGTTGACCATTAAATTTTGTCAATTGTTCTTGTTGAACAAGTATTATTTTTTTTGTTGTGCAGTTCATGTTGACTGCAAATATTTGTGTTCGTGCATTTTCGAAATAAATGTTACCATGAAATAATGTTTTTGTTGTTCTTGAGTAGATAGATTTATGGGGAAAATTACTACTTATTCATTGAGCATATATGATTTACAGTTAGTTTCAGTCCGATTGTTGCCCCCAACAGCAATATGTATCAATTTAAAACACCCTTTAGATCGTTTCTGTGTGGTCCCTTAATGTCGGGGAAAACAACACTTTTAGCTAAAATAATTCAAAATTGCGATAAAATGTTTTTGGAAAAACCGAAAAAAATCTACTATTGCTATAGTATTTGGCAGGAGTCCTTTGATAAAATAAAAGCTATTGTCACATCCGTACCAATACAATTCATACGGGGACTTGATGTTTTCAATAGTATTGAATCGAACTCGTGGTTGATTATTGACGATTTGGCTGAATCCATTGAACAGTTCTCAGAGGAAAAGCTACAACTGTTCACTGTTTGCTCCCATCATGAACACATTTCCGTTACTCTGGTTCTACACAATCTGTTTCATCAGAGCAAATGTGTGCGAATCCTTGCATTGAATTGCACTATCTATATTATCTATCGATTCGCGGGGTATTATATCTAGCTCCAAACAAGAAAAAATCATATAAAACCCCGTGCGCCAAAAATTATGGTTTCACCGTAAATACAGGCGCCAATCAAACCCAACCGTTACATTTTGCTGGATCTTAATAAGAACACACCCGAGGATCTACGTGTAGTCACCGACATTTTCAACAATGAAATTACAGTATATCTTCCGGTAAACAGTAGAAAAGACTATTAGTCGCCATTATGACACTGAAGAAACTACACGAACAACGGCATCTGTTTTCCGTTTTAAGCACCTCAAAACGATTGCTTAGGAAGGCTATACTCAAACTTGGGGTTGACAATGATTTCATTAATATAATATCTTAAATTTTTTTAAATTTAAATGTGGGAATTTTTAAACTGCATTATGGTTTTATACAAAATACAAATCAAATTGTTTCAACTTTAGGGGCGTTGGTTTGTAAAAACAAGGTAAAAAATATTAAATTAAAACGACTCCTTCAGGCAGGTGGTAGCTTCTTCTCACTTTTACTGCCGATAATTGCAGGACTTGTAAACAGTTTTCTCTAGTGAGAATGGCAAAACCGTATAAATTGGCACCATTTGAACTTGTTCTCTCGCCCTTCGAAAATTTTGAAGACAATCTAAGCAAATTCATTAACGATGAGAGTATTGCCGATAACAAAAAACTGCTTTTACTTTAAGATGCATTGCGACGTCTGGAGAAACATAAACCTTATCGTGAACGACCTGCCACTGTCTTCACTGATCCCTCTAAACATGAAACATCTGCTCAAGATTCTGCAGTGCACTCAAAGGAGAGGGAATTGAGTTCGATTGTATTGAAAATTGGAAACCTAGTGCCACTTACCTATCGAGAACAGAGTTAAAGAGTATTATCTTATCTCATGTTGGAAACTGGCGATCAAGTTCAAGTCGAGAGCACGGGGAAACGAATTATAATTCAGGGAAAAAGTTAAAATCTAGTTGATTTAATTTGTGATATGGTGACGAATCGTAAAGGACTCTTATCCTTTGACGATAATCTATAAACCTTTTTGTGTGAATCAAACTTCCACGAAAGTCTTATTAGAAATAAAAAAGTTCTAAAGAAATTAAGAGAATATAGTCCTCTGACAACACCATGTAAAAAAGAAGATGATTTATTACTTGAAGATGCAATCAGCAGCGCCACTGATTTTAAAACACCTGTGGCTGCTAGTCAAAAGTAAAGACTAATTGATTCACCCACCAGTGTGCAAAAGCGGAGTGGACAATACACTACCTGTTTACGCTCAAAATGGATGAAGTTTTGAAAGGTGTCTATGAAAATATTGGTGAAGCGGGGAGTTTAAGTTCTCCCAAAACGCTTTCCAAAGCTGTTTCCGGTACCACATTGAAAAAAGCAAAAGAGTATCTAGAAAATGAATCGAGTTACACACTGCATCGAAATCACAGGCTTCGCAGTAAACAATATTGACAAACTAAAGCCTTTTTCCCTCTGCATATAATGCAAATGGATCTTTTAACTCTAGACGCACTTCAACAACGTCACAATGCCCCCTACAAATATATTCTAGTGGCAATCAGTATCTTTAGTCGCTATGCCTATGCCATTCCACTGCGATCAAAGAGAGGTGTTGAAGTTGCTCGAGCCATTGAAAGTATTCTAGAACAGGATTCTTATAGAAAAATTCAATCGGATCGTGACAGTGAATTTGATAATTCATATGTTCGACAGGTTCTTGAGAAATATAAGGCTATCTATGATCATTGTCAACATACGGAGCAATATACATTAGCCTAACGTTTGTTACGTACGTTTTGTCAAAAATTATCAAGTTATTTCGATTTGAAAAATCCGTCGGCAGGTATACCCGAGTTTGATAACATCTGTTCGTCTGCAGATCATCGACCACATCAATTTCAGCACAACTGAATACCCCCAAATGGTCATAATAATGAGATTACATTTGATACTTTTCTAAAGCAATACTTCAACGACAATGAGAAGAAAGAGAAGAAGAAATTCAATTTTGGTGATACTGTTTTAATTAATATAACCACCAATATTTTTGAAAAGGTTAATTATTCATGGAGCACTTAACTTTTTAATGTTTCAAAAATCCTGGATACCATAACAGTAACATCTTGGCTGAGAGACACTAAAAATTATGAGATTCTCTGTTGTTTTTACTAATATGAGCTGCAAAAATTTAGAAACAATAGCGAAAGTTATCAAATTGTAAAGATATTAAATAGACGTACTCGCCATGATAAGAAACAGTCGTTTGTTCGCTGGCTATGATACAACTCAGATTTTGATTCTTGGGTCAGTGCTGAAGATATTGACAATGCCCAATGATTTCTATCTAACGTTCATGTCCAATGTTTCTGATCCTTTCTACAATGACTTGAATAGAACAAGTGATTTTTGGACAAAACTGTCCCCCACCATCAAATTCGACGACAATTGAAAGTATAAAGTGGCTCTTGTCGACTTTATTCTCAAAAATACCCATGACATCCTGAGAAAGGATCGTAAGTATGAAATAAAAATTAGACCATATGATTGGCCGCCGCCACCAAATGGAAATCAAGAACAAATTCAAAAAATCAATTGGATGGATTATCCATATATTGAATTACCCTACGAGGAACTCACCTGTATGAACGATTTATGTCGTTCTATAAAAAAAAGAATTTCCGCTCGTAAAAAAGGAGCTTTTCATTTCAACTATTCAAAGGAGGAGGGCAAGATCTACATTAGTTCACCTATTGCCAGTGAAAAGGTTATTCTCAACGACAATCTAAAGGATGTTCTTGGTTTTAAGCTCAATATAATCAATGGTAAAAGTGCCGGAAACACAAATTTCATGATCGCTGACTACCCGCCTGCCTTCTCCACGGACACTTGTATATTTCTCTACGCATCATTTGTGGAAACATGTCGGGTTGGTAATTCAAAAGTTCCCCTCCCACGAGTTCTTGAACGAAAAACCAATCAGGCTCATATTCATCACTACAATATAAAGCATCTTCAGTATATTCCCGTAAACACTTCCTATTTGGAACTCTGTCAGTTAACACTAAGAACCGAATTGGGCGATCCAATAGCAATTCCAAAAGGTTTGGCTGTGATTACATGCCATTTTCGACCCATCGTTCAAAAGCAAGATGTCTAATAAAAAAGTGGTATTCTCTTGTCCTGATATTGACTGCTATGTTAATACTCTTGGCCCAAGACAACAGGGCAATGGAATGGACTACTACAAAGGACGTTCGTCAATGTCTTGCTACGGGCTTGGCAGTTGGTTTGCTAAGCTGTTTCGCTCTTCACTACCACTGGCTAGAAAATATCTTGTACCGGCTGCGACAGATTTTGCATCCTCTACACTATACGATTGGGGCTCTGGCAAGGATTTTAAAAAAAGTGCTTCGGAAAATCTTAGGTCCAGTGCGCGAACCCTTGGTGAGAAATTAAAACAGAATGGTAAAGGTTTAAAAAGGTCAAGAAACAATGCATCCCTCATCAGCCTCCGCTCAGGACGGAAACGAAAGACATCACCCCTCTTGTCAAAGAAAAGAAGGAAAAAGCCGACACATGCTGTAAACAGGCGTCCCAGAAAGAAAATTGTTAGATCGAAACTAGATTTCTTCTCCTAAGATGTCCTACCTATCACATAAGGATTCTCAACCTTCAATCACCACCTCATTGAATCTATTCAATGATGAAAATGTTGATGTGAGTGTCAAGCATGGATACCATGAACAATTTTATCAACAACAACCCCTCTCCAATAATATACACTTTCAAATTTATTCCAATGAAGACTACTTTATGGACATGTCTTCAACATTTATTGATTTGCAAATGAAAGTCTGGAAAACTGATAATGCACCGCCAATTCGGGCCAAATGGATATCCTATGAAAATTGTATACTACATAATTCAATTCGTCAAATTAGTGTCTACATCATTGGTACACTGGTCAGAACTAGCAATAATATCTCCAACTATACGAACTATATGCAATTCATGCTGATGACACCCAAGTCATACAAGGAATTGAGAGGCACCTCAAATGGATATGAATGTATTACTAATACTGATAGTACATATGCACTTAAAAATGCTACAACTAGTGAATTAAATCTAGTTGGAAAAATATATCATGAAATATTTAATATACCCCAATGGTTGCCACCCAATGTTAAAGTGGATATAAAACTGACGCTTGCACCATCCAATTTCATATTGACAAAAGAACTTGCTGCCAATCCTGATGTAAGTCTCTCCCTCACCTCGGCAATACTACATGTACGCAAACAGCAGGTCATGAGTTCTGTTGCTTTGGCCGTGGAAAAACTGAGAGCCAATGGCAACAATATTAAACTACTTGTTCCTCATACAATCACCAATCACCGTCATATTGCAATGGGGTCACGCACCTTCACCGATTCATCCTTTATCAATGGCGAAATTCCCTCGAAATTGGCTTTTGACCTTTGTAAAAAGCGCCAGTGCAATAGGATCATGGACTGAATGCCCACATAAATTCGAGATGTTTGGACTTTCATCTCTTGTGTGCAAAGTAAACGGCATCCCACTCTACAATCTATCTTTTGATAAATTCTATAGAACATTGTACGAGTTGACCATGCAAACCCTAGATCACGACTCTCAACTATTTGAAAATGGTATAACCGAAGATATGTTTGCTAAAACACATGGTGTCATTGTACTGGATTTGTCGGGCACACAGGATATGAGTATAGTACGTACGGGGAGTGTGCGTTTAGAGTGTACATTTGCCGACCCATTGGCTGAGAGTATTGCCCTAATCTCACTAAATCAATATGAAACCTATTTGGAAAATCACTCCCGAAGGCAGTGTTCTACTAGACTTGGCGCCATGAACACCAGTCAAATAATCAATGTATTTAATATGGACCCCTACATGTCTCAGTACAAATCCTATTGTCTGCCCTCGGACTATCTTGGAAAAATTCAAAGTGTCAACAATACCTTGATTATTGTTAATAGCAGTCCGTCGACTGTGCTGACAGGTCATTGGCTGTGCATCTTTAAAACAATGAAGACGATTTAATTTTTTGATCCTCTTGGTCTACCCTATACATTCTACACGCCTCATATCAGCAACTATATTGAGATCAGTGGGAAAATCACTATTCAAAATCGGAAGAGGGTTCGGGATCTAAAGACTAAAAGCCTCGGCTTCCACGTACTACTATATTTTGTGTTCCGATGTCGTGGAAATGCTCTCAAGCAGTTTCTCAACGTTTATAGAGACAATCCCCGTCTGAACGACTTTCTAGTGGAAAATATCCTCTCAGACCTATATAGTATTGATTTCAGTGCCCTAAGAGTAATGTGCTTTAAAAATGTCTAAGAATTTGTTTATTAATAAAATGCATATATATACAACAATGTCTTTAAATCTTCACTTTAGATTTCTTCATCTTCGATGTATAGGCAACTGTCGTGAACCACTAATGCTGGTAAATCATTTGGATTCACTGTATATTGATCTTGATTGACGGCAAAGTCAGGGTCACATTTTCTACAGTACAATGTAACTTCACTCTTGTCATATCTCTTTGTATAGTCAATGATACTATTTGCATTCATATTATGAAATTCACGAGTTTCAATCTGGCTATTTGAAGCAATATCACATACAATGTTTTCAAATGGTGAATCACATTCCGTCACAGCCAAATAAAAATCACTTGGTTTATAGTCATAGTAGGTGGTGTCATCATAACGAT
This sequence comes from Artemia sp. Qi Xiang Cuo, assembly GCF_049724085.1. Taxonomy (NCBI): domain Eukaryota; kingdom Metazoa; phylum Arthropoda; class Branchiopoda; order Anostraca; family Artemiidae; genus Artemia; species Artemia sp. Qi Xiang Cuo. Next base: position 41,598,970 of record NC_142794.1, read on the forward strand.
GATGTAAAAACCAGATTGTCTTGTTACCCCAACAGTTGAATCGTAGACCAGATTCCTCGTCCCAAAATAATTTAAATTCATGACGATACCAATCTCCTAGAAATAAACTAAAATCGCCTTTAGGACTTTGTCCAATCAAAGAGGGATAAATATTCTCCCACTGATCACATTTATCAAAGTGAAAATTGGAGCACAGGTGCCCTCTAGGATGAGAGTCACACACCTCTTCAAGACATGAACTACATCCTTTAATTTCTAATGCATAGCCTCTATGTAATTTACAAGGATTACATAATTTACACTTTTCACTATAGTCATCAATAATTGTACAATTCTCACATTGATTCCAACTGCCAAGAGTGTACATGCACAATGGACATATATAGAACATTTTTCGGTTTCCGATGTCAACTCACTCACAGCCAAAACGAAACTGATCATCCTCGCTCCATAAATTCAACGAGAGGGACCCGGGGGAGAGAGGAGTAGCTCTGTGACTTTACCTCTTTCGAATGATGGGAGGAGCCATCTACATTGAATCCATTGGCAATATTTTAAAAAGTATATCCACAATATGATTCTGCTTTGTTCCAATTAATATATCAATAAATTGACTATATGTATTTGAGTTAAATTTTAAAAGTTTCATACAATAGTCCAATGGGGGAGAATCACTCCTCATTATATGGTCAAGTGTTCCCTGACATGAGAATATCCTGCGTTTAAGAGATAACTCGAGAAAATCATCATCCAAAATCAAATGTTTTTCCATAAACACTAGATTTGATCTAATTCTCTCTTTCTCAAATTTATTCATTTTTCAGTCCTTTCACTCCGACTGCTGACTCTAGACTGACCCTGATTCGTTAGCCCTAACCAGAAAAGAAAGAAAACATTTTCGATTTCGAAACAATTTTATTGAATAATTACAACAACAACAACATCAATAATACAGAGCATGTACAATTAACGATACTGTTTATTGTCTTCGATATGTTTCACCAATGCACTTAAAGCACATTGAAGTCTATTCACATGTGCTATATCAACTTTTGCGGCGAAACATAATTGATCTTCCATTTTAAATTTGCTCAAGGATATCACATATCTTGCATATACTGCATCCCATTCCAGACAAAGCCGTGATCCTTTCGTGATTTCCACCGCAATGTTTGGTGCTCTTGTACTATTATCATCAACTTCACTATCAACTTCTAATAGGGTAAACATTCCACTCATCGCCATCACAAATATATATCCAAATGAGTAAAGTCAAACTGTTCTTCTTCTCACTCCTTGAATTCTATTCACAGACTAATAAAACTCTAGCAAAAATCCTTTCTATATATTCACTCCGCCGCTAATATGCAAACAAAGCCCTCTGATTGGCTGAGAAGGAAACACGTGATCTAACTGTTTCCGGGAAACTCATAGCATTTGGCTTGAACAACAACAACATCAAATACTATTTCTGGATCATTCATTTAACAGACATAAAAAATTTCAACTACCCAAACCAAAATACATAACCCACCATGAAAACAGACATAAAAATACGAGATAATTCATGTTTTTCAAATTCACAAACAAAAAAACCATAAAAAAGCATTAATTAGAATTTGAAATCCGAGAAAACATAAAATAAATCTAAAAACAAACATAACCATCCAAGAAAACAACCATAAATGTGAGAAAATTCCTGTTTTTTCAAGTGAGAAACTTCCTGTTTTTTCATTCTCACTGAGAAAACCATAAAACAGACATGAATTTCTGTTGACACAAATAAATGTGACAAAGTTCCTGTTTTTCAAATTCTCACTGACCAAAACAATTAAAAATCCATGAAAAACATCAAATAAATAGGCCAACACACATAACCATCCAAGAAAACATCCATAAATGCGACAAAATTCCTGTTTTTTCATTCTCACTGACAAAAACCATAAACCACGTGGTTCTATGCCCATATATGGTGTTAAAAAAAGTTGTAGGTGGCAGCAGGGGTGACTCGTGGGGGCTTTAGGGTCACTTCTACTTTAATGCATGTTGAGAAGTTCATAAAACTTGAAATGCAACCAAGCATTTAACAAAGAGAGAGAGAGAGAGAGAGAGAGAGAGAGAGAGAGAGAGAGAGAGAGAGAGAGAGAGAGAGAGAGAGAGAGAGAGAGAGAGAGAGAGAGAGAGAGAGAGAGAGAGAGAAAGAATGAAAAGATGTATCGCATTACACAGAAGAAGAAAGAATTCTATTAAATGGTACTTAAATCATCTAATTATAATTGAAATAATTATAATAATTATAATTTGATATATTGAAAAACATGTTCTTTTAAACTATTAAAAAATATAATTATATACGCAATAAAAATATAATATATAATTTAAATAAAAATAATTTAAGTAATTATTGTAATTCTAATTAAAAAAAAATAATTACTCTGAATTCTTTGCTGGACACGACAATCGGTCATTTAGTAATTAACTATTGAAAAACTTCCCCTATCTTTATATTGTTATCTCTAATTCCATGGTTCCTCAGTGTCTTTTTAGGATTTATTTGGGTTTACAAGCCAAATAGTAATAAAATATAAATACTTACGGTATTCTGGAGAGCTTCATTGTGATCATCATCATCATCATCATCTGGGGCTGTTACAAAATAAGGACCTAACAAATCTCCCAAACCTTGTTCATGGGACAGCTTTTTACAAAATAAACAGAGCCAAGATTTGTCAACAATGTCTTTGTTCTCAGTTAGAATTATATTTGCCTTATAGAGGCGCTGCTGGTCTTTTATAATCTTCATCAATTTCTTTTCTTTGGTTTCTTCTTCTTGATCTATAAACTTAATTGACTTAATGGAGTTTGATCGACTAAGGATTTTAACTTTAGGTCCTTTTATTTCCAACTGTTTCTCGGTCTTTGATTTACTAGAGGATGGTATGTTAACTGTTCCACCAAATCGAGGATCTATGCTAATATTTGGCTGATTTCTTGTATCTTGATTCTTCCTCTTTTTCCCTTTGCCTAAAAATGTTATAAAAATATATTAAAAATAATTAAGTGCAAAGGCCATAGCTAAAACTTCAAGACTGGAAAGAATTGTACAAAAAACTTTTAAATGAATAAGAATGAGGTAGAATCAACCAGTTCGTGGTAAAGAACCATAAGTAAGGAGTGACTCGTGTTAATAGTAACCGAAACTGAAAAAAAATATAATAACGTCAAAAGAATAGTACGTATCATAAATAATATCTGCATAAAAAGAGTTAGCTTTTAACGGTGATTCCAAATATATAAAATTTTAAGACTTTGATTATTTAAAGCTTGAAATTAGTTATCAAAAGTTACAAACCTGCAAAAATTGGCCGAATTTGGAAAAAGGGGTAAAACTCCCAAGAAAGAGCTTAACCTTAATGAAAATTACATGATCAAATTCAGTATATCAGCGAATCCTCGTTAAAAAATTCAAGTTCCTCTCAACAAAAATACGAAATTTTGTATTTTTGTTCAAGAAGTTTTATATCACAGAGGATCAAAATACCATCATTTGAAAATTATGGGGTAGCAAATCGATTTCAAAATTTTAAAACGCCGTATAACCTGAATTCCTGTTTCAGAGGCCGCAAGGACACGGCTCATGTGTTTCTAAAGCTACAGGCAGTCAATACAAAATAAACTTTTCGTGACAGCTCCCCTTTTATTGCACAACCATTGTAAGGGTAATATAAAATATTACCTTGGGATTATTATTGATGAAAATTTATCACTGAAGTAGGCTACCAGGTAAAAGCTAAAAGTAAAATACTATCGCAGAATTTAGGGATTATCCGTAAACTAAAACACTTTTTTCCTTCATATGTTTTACGGTTATTATATTTTTCTCTGATACATCTGTATATTTTTTTACTGTTCGTCTGTCTGGCTTGGTAATTTCCCTTCACAATTTATAGCTATATAATATAAAAGGATTGGTCGCTTTTTGCAATGTGCACGTCAAACTGCACTGTATATTCTTGTGTAATCAGTGATGCATACTAGCACACTACTAATCGCGGAATTTAGGGATTATCCGTAAATTAAAACACTTTTTTCCTTCATATGTTTTACGGTTATTATATTTTTCTCTGATATATCCGTATATTTCGTACTGTTCGTCTGTCTGGCTTTTTATTTTCCTCTCAATACTTCGCCCGATACGTGTACTGCAGAATAATGCTATTAGACTATTTTGTGAAATAGGGAAACAAGATCCGGTCAGGTAATTGTGTAATATAATTAATGTGATGCCTGTAGATGGATTATGTGATTTTTATACACTACTTTTTATGTATAAGTATTGTTATGGGTGCCTTCCTGACAGTTTTACAGGAATATTTCGAGAAAGGTCCATATTTATTGCGGGGATAAGGTCCATGTTCAAGTGGAGATAGGCCCATTGAGGTTCCTCGCATAGTTTCTAGTAGGACTGCTTTTTCAGTTATTTATAGAGGGGCTAAGCTGTGGAATAAACTTGTCCCAAGTACCGAGGAATTAGTCAATTTAAATCTGAGCTACGTGTGGGGTTGCTTGGTAAGTATACCTTCGAAACAGATAGAGATTGATGGAATTAAATTTGAAAGTAATTGTTTATTGTTTTATTTTTGCTTCGGGATCATGATATTATGTTGTTTTATTGTGTATGAATTATTTATGTAAATTTATTTTTCGGTAAACGGTTTCACCCTTCTGCTTATTATAGATTATACTTGTTGTTTTTTTTTTGTTTGCTTTTTTTGTTTAAACCTTTTTCTTCTATATTTTTTATTTTTTGTTAGTATCACGCCCTCGCAAGCGACGCTTTAGGTGTGCTACCGATTGATTTTGTCTCTGTTTTTTTTTTATAATAAATTTCTATTACTACTTACTTATTACTACTTATTAAAATATTACTGTTTAAGCTTACCTGCAAAGAATAGGGAGGGGGTTTGGGGAGGGGAGGAAGGTAAGCTAAAAAAGGATTTGTTCAAATAAGTCCCCTTGAAAACCGTAGAAATGATGACCTTAAGATTCTTTTTTTTGTTTCTGACTCTGCCTCTCTGACTCTTTTCTCAAATTAATTAAAACAAAATTCACAAAAGGAGATTTTCAAAGAAAATTAAAGAGCTATGCCTATATTAAGTAAAAGATGAGCAGAAAGAAAGTCAAACGATTTTTCAAGCGTAAAACTACTATAAATCCCAATCGTAACTAGATAAGTAGATTTAATATTTGGAAGTAGAATAGTCCGAAAAGAAGTATTCTACTACCAAAATAAGTAGAAGTAGAAAAACTACTTAGGTACCATAATGGTAAACGGATCGTATTTGGGCTATTCTTTGTTGTCGTCTATCTCTTCCCATATAGGGTCCCTGGAAAATGTCTTGAAAGACTCTCGTAGACACTAGCGACATGAGTGCCCCTAGCGGCGGACTTTAGAACTAAAATTTATGATGTCAACCATTATTATGAACTTTACTCTTTCCCAATAACAAATACTATATGTGGACAATGTGCAAATTGCGTAGCTTACAGCCCTTTCCCTGGGGGCTGAGGGGGGGGGAAGGGGTTGTCATCCCCAAATGCATAGTTATCGGACTTCACAGCTATGCTGAATCCAATGGCTGTCTCAAAATTTTGATTGGATGTCTTTGGAGAAAAAAGGATCGCGGGATGGAGAATCGTTACCACACTATCTGTTTGATCATTTGAAAAGGCACAAGAACTTTTGATTTCCGTTCGAATGAGCCCTCTGGCAATATTACAGGGCTATTAGTTCATCCGTGGGAAAATGGTCACACGTTTTTGTAAATCAAAGCTTAAAACCTGTGCAGATAGGTTTTTTAACATGCTGAATCTAATAGTATTATTTTTATTCCTCTTTTACCAAAATGAGGCAAATTTTCCGGGACTCATAGCTTTTTATGGGTAAGATTAGACTTAGTGAGTTTTATATATTTAGGATCAACGTATAAAGTCATATCGTTTGTTGTATCTATAGTCAATAAAATTTCGTTTTTTAGAGTTTCGGTTACTATTGGGCCGAGTCGTTCTTTACACACAGTTCGTTACTATAACCTATTTGATTTTAATTAAAGTCATGTTTGCCACGTCAGTGTCAAACTCGTAAAGATAACCAGAAAGTTTTTTTGATAAACCAAGCGTGTGTTTTTTTTTTTTGATAGTTTTTTCTTCTTTTTGTTTTCTCTGGGCATGATAGCATTGAACCAATGGTCCTAGGTTACCGGGGGGAGGGCTCATTCGATCAAAAAACTCGTTCTCTTTTTAACTAGCAAAAGAGATCACGCCACAGCAATTGGTGTTTTCTGATCTCTTGGGGAGGAGGAGGGGGAGGGGGGGGGAGCAAAACAACAGTTTTGAATCACCAAGGCTTGATGGTATCCTTCTTAGTTAGAAGCGTAACATTTATTGTCGTTTTCATATACTTAAAGTTTAAGCCAATACAAAGTTTTCATATTTCTAAGAACGAGGGTAAGAACGAGGGGTGGCTGGAAAATAGGGTGGGAACTGAAGAGAAACTTGAAAAAAAAGAAAAAAAAAGAAAAAAAAGAGAAAAAAGAGAAACTCGATCTGTGTTATAGTCGCATTATACCAGGCGCGGAATCTAAATGCCGGACAACGTATTAATACATTTGCATTTGGCACCTTTTAATACAGAAAATATGACTATGGAAGTGGCACTACCCCCTAAAAGCAAATCTGCCACAAAAAAGCCACTGCTTCTTAGAATCAGTATTTAGAATATCATATTTGGTATGGGTCAGTTTTCAGTTTGTTAGTCCCTCAAATCAGAGAAAGAGTCTTCTCATTTTCTCAGTTCTTTGAACCCTCGGACATTGGAAATAAACAGTGCTAGAAATTTAACACTTTGGGGACTTTTCCCCCTTTTAAAACACGATGAAATGATTAAGCAAACTATATGTTAATTACGTAATATGAACACTCTTCTCAAACAATGGCTAAAAATCATTTCTTTAGCTGAATGCCCCTCCAAATAAGTTATAGAACTGAAAAACAGAAAATCTTAAATCAAAAAAGTCTATCCCTTGTCTATTCTAGGTATAAATTACACTGTCCCTCAAGCAATGCCTTTGGTAGACACGCACTAGTATGACCATAAAAATGAGAGAGATCTGAGCTTTTTCTTGGGGGTTAAAAAAAAACACTCCACTATTTTTCTGTTTTTGCGGAGGAGGGTTATTTGGAACGTCTTTGGAGTGGGTATCGCCTTCCCCTCCTACACTGTGTGGAGATCAGAAGGTAAGATACCTTCTGTACCACCGACCCTCGTCTCTGTCCGTAAAAAACTGTATTCCGACTTAGGACTATAACCGTGCCTCTGGTTCCAATCTAGTGATTAGACCGTGTCTCCAATTCTTTTTATAGTCACTCAAGCCCGTATCTGATCCAAATTTCATAACTCCTGTTAAGCGATTGTTCCTTTGCCTACGTTAAACACGTAAGTGAACACTGCCTTTGGCTATATCACCCCCTTTGGATATTATGCCATCTCTTTTAAGCTGTTTGAAATAGTCGCTATCTTCAGGCATAAAAAAAGGAAAAAAAATACAACCAAATTCAAGGTTTTGGTGCCCTTTTTAAGGGCCATCACGATTGGAGGGCAGCCAATACCCCTCTAGTGCCCATTTTTGCATCCTTATAACACCCTATGGAATCAGATCAAACTTTTTAGGGGGCTATTTTGTTCAAAATAGTCGAAAAGTCTAATTTTTGTTCCTTTGACATGGGTTGAAACTTTCAAGTAGTGCTTGAGGATGGATCCAAGAGGACCTCAAATTTTGATTGGGGGAGGGAGTAATAGGAAAATATTTATATACATCCAGCTTATCAAATAACATATCTGAAATGTCTCAGAAGCGGTTTGAGGGATGGAGTTGACCAAGGGGACCTAACTTCTTTTTTTTGGGGGGGGAGGGGGCACAAATCGTGTTGTCTGTGATCTATGTAAACGTTTTTAAATTGCATGCCCCTATTGGCTATAGAATCTACTAATGGTTAATTAGCAAGGTAAATCAGGAGGCACTGCGTGCATCCACGTTATCAAAATGTATCTACAATGTATCAGGAACGACTTCGGTGATCCAGTTTAAACTTTCAAGGGCAGTTGAGGCAGATGAGCTGGGGGGGGCAGCCATTCTGTACTTTCCCGCACCCTTCTTGTTTACCTTCCCCAGAATCCTCTAGGTACCCATATAGATCTGGATCAACAAATCTATACAGACTCGCGCCACAGACCCCAGTTCCAAACCAAATTACCAGCAACACCAAGACTCGAACCCCTATCCTCACCGACATAGGATTTCAAGTGTAGCGTGCCAACCACTCCGCTAGGACGACTAGGAAGACCAGAGAGACGGGGGGGGGGCAAAAATGCTGTTGTTGCCGATCCGCCGAAAAGTTTGTGAACCATAAACACGGATAAGCAGTAGAAATGCTTATTTACATACAGGACGTACAAGATCATTGACCTCCAAATCACAGAGCTAGAAATACTGGGATAACAAGGTGACAGCCAATCAGATAAGGAAATTTCACATCGTGAACATTCTTAGCAGGGAGTTAGAAATAGTGAAGGGACATGATATCGGTTTGACACAATTTCTCCATGAGACATGTTTATAAATTTGGAAGGGTTCATAGGAACTTAAAATGTATCTGTGCATAGTTGCCAGAACATAAAAAACGTCAGAGATTAATTGAAATTTTAGGGGATTTGAAAGTAGAAAAGAAAAAGGTAAGGCATCTCAGGGAATGCTAACTCTATCAAGAGATACATATTATTTTTTATTTGGGTGCTTCTCAACTGTGTTCTGCATAATACAAAAGTACCATTTGAACAGTGTTGTCAATATAAAATATGCTCTAACATTGTAGTACACTAAAAAGTTGATACTAAGAGAGATGCAGATACCAAGAAAGGAATTTTAATAAAGAAATTCAGAACAATCCATAGAAATCCTTAGAAATCAACTAGTGAGATGATTTTAGGTTTGAAGCATCAAGGACCGCAATCATCAATGACCCTAGTCACCAAGGACCTCAACCTCCAAGGTCCCATCTCCCTAACCTCCAAGGAGCCCCCCCCTCCAACTGTTTGGGCCCATCTGCCCATTTTTTAAAATACTTTTTGAAGTTTATTTTTTTAACATGATAATTTTATTTCAACTTTTTTTACATGTCATAGAATGAACAAGTACACAATATGGGATTAGTGAGATGTTTATGGATTTGAAGCATCAAGGACCGCAATCATCATTGACCCTAGCCACCAAGGACCTCAACATGCAAGGTCCCCTCTCCCCAACCTCCAAGGAGTCCCCTCCAACTTTTTGGCCCCCCCATTTTTTAAAACTTTTTTTGTCATATCATAGAAGGAACAAGTATACAATATGGGATTAGTGAGATGATTATGGATTTGAAGCATCAAGGACCGCAATCATCAATGCCCCTAGCCACCAAAGACTTCAAGCTCCAAGGTCCCCTCTCCCCAACCTCCAAGGAGCCCCCCTCCGACTGTTTGGATCCATCCCCCCATTTTTTTATACTTTTTTTAAGTTTATTTTTTAACATGATAATTTTATTTCAACTTTTTTTACATGTCATAGAATGAACAAGTACACAATATGGGATTAGTGAGATGGTTATGGATTTGAAGCATCAAGGACCGCAATCATCAATGACCCTAGCCACCAAGAACCTCAACCTCCAAGGGTCCCCTCTCCCCAACCTCCAAGGAGTCCCCTCCAACTTTTTGGGCCAATCCCCCATTTAAAAAAAAAAAAATTTTGAACTTTTTTATTATTTTTTTGAACATGGTTTTTTTTTCAACTTTTTTTTACGTATCTTAAAATAACATGAAGTATGGTTGCGGCTGTACCAATCGTTCTCTATGCTTGCTCATAAACACGACGCGGATTTCCCATTGATATTCTATGCCCGGTTATCAACAATAACAACTTTACTGCACGTATTAAGTCAGTAAGTTTTTCTACATTAAAAGGATTGACATCTGCATCATATTTTTGTTTAAAAAGTGAAAATGAATGATTCGAGGAAAGTGTGTACACATGATAAAGTTATTGTTGTCTTGAATGCTGAAAAGGAGAAGTATTTGGACTATGAAACAAGTACAAATGGCAGCACTATTGGAAATGTATGCGTGCGTTGTTATGACAGTGAGAGTTTAGATTTTTTTGGAGTACCCAAGAATTTTTCCATTGTACAAATGATGGATATGCGAGAGTATCATTACCAGAGATGATAGTGCACAAACAGAATGCCAACATAAAAAAAAATGGTTGATGAAGAAGGGCATCTTCTTACTCATGGTTCTAGTAACACATTACCTACTGATACATCTTATTCCCCTCGTTCTGGTATTAGTATTCCAATGAATGCGAAAGGGAAAAGAAAAGCCAACTGCTGCACTAATGTAATAAATCATATCATGTCTACGTGCCAGAACTGTTACCTGTGTAAACACAATGTGAGAATAGACAATGAAATTACATACAAAATGAAAATGACAATGGCATACAATACGATCAATTATTACACAGATGAAGTAATGCAAAATGAAGTGCAAACTAACATTAATAGAACTATTGATCGTATAGTAAACAAACCCAATAGTACTAAAAATGAAACGCATATTCAACCTGTAGGTGACACACCACCAAAAATTGTGTTTGACTCAAAATGGATGAATAATTATTCTACTGGATATGAACCAAGAGAAGAAAATAACTATAGTATCCAGAGAGAACACAATAAATTATTTTATGTGACAGATTCAAAATGTCCAAAGTTGTTCAATGATGTTAATAATGTGTAATAATGTATTAACTATATTTTTATATTAACATTCTACATGTCATTATATCATTAAAAATATATTATACATTAATTTGATACATGATCTTTATTTTTAGCGAATGTTAGAACGTCAAACGTTCAGAATACCTATTAAAAATGTCAAAGATGTAAGAAAAGGAATTTTCTGATATAAAGATACTACTAGCAGGCTCATAGTGGGTATATTAGAAAATCAGATACTTAAACAGAACTTTTACCAAAGTCTGAGAGAGATAAGCTGAATTTTTTCTAAAAAATCTCCACAGACAAGCGAACACCCGTCCTGACATACAACAGTGAGAATTTTAGTTTTCAGAAACAGAAACATCCACGTTTAAAATAGATCTGATCCTATTAATAATATTTGATTTTTTAATAAAGTTTGGTTTTAGTTCTCAGAAATAAGAACATCCACTTTTAAAATACATCTGGTTTTATTAATAATTTTTTTAATAAAGTTTCGGTTTTAGTTTTCGAAAATAGGAACATCCACGGTAAAATATATCTGATTATATTAATAATATTTGATTTTTAATAAAGTGGGGTTTTAGTTTTCAGAAATAGGTTTTAGTTTTAAGAAATAAGAATATCCACGTTTGAAATACATTTGATTTTATTAATAATATTTGATTTATTAATAAACTTGGATTTTTGTTTTCAGAAATAAAAACATCCAAATTTAAAATACATATGATTTTATTAATAATATTTGATTTTTCATAATAGAGCTGGGTTTTAGTTTTATAAAATAGGAATATCCACGTTTAAAATATATCTGATTTTATTAATAATATTTGATTTTTCAAAGAAGTTGGGTTTTAGTTCTCAGAAATAAGATCATCCACGTTTAAAATACATATGATTCTGATAATAATCTTTTTAAAATAAAGTTAGGTTTTAGTTTTCGAGAATAAGAACATCCACGTCTAAAATACATTTGATTTTATTAATAATATTTGATTTTCTAAAAAAGTGGGGTTTTAGTTCTCAGGACTAAGAACATCCACGTTTAAAATAAATCTGGTTCTATTAATAATATTTGATTTTTTAAATAAAGTTGAGTTTTAGTTTTCAGAAATAAGAACGTCCACGTTTAAAATACATGTGATTTTATGAATGATATTTGATTTTTTAATAAAGTTGGGTTTTAGTTTTCAGAAATAAGAACACCCACGTTTAAAATACATAAGGTTTAACTAATAATATTTGATTTTCTAATAAAGTAATTTCATTGTCGAAATCAACGATAAACCTGTTTTATAAGTTGAAGTACTCATCTTTTTTCCCTCCAAACGGGTTTAGGAGAAATATTAAGAAAAGAACTTGTTCTGAAATAATAAAATAAAAGCCTTTTGAAAAGTATTGCTTGGTATTGGGGTATGCAAAAAGTTGTAAAGTATTGTTGGGAGTAAAAAGATGAGTACTTCAACTTGTAAAATGGGTTTAGGAGGAATATTAAGAAAAGAACTTGTTCTGAAATAAAATAATAAAGCCCTTTGAAAAGTATTGCTTGGTGTTGGGAGTGAAAAAAGATGAGTACTTCAACTTGTAAAACATGTTTAGGAGGAATATTAAGATTTTTTTTTTTTGAAATAATACACAGAAGCCTTTTGAAATGTATTTCTTGGTGTTGGGGTATGCAAAAAGTTGTAAAGTAATGTTGAGAGTGAAAAAAGACGAGTTCTTTAACTTGTAAAACAGGTTTAGGTGGAATATTAAGAAAAGAACTTGTTCTGAAATAAAATAATAAAGCATTTTGAAAAGTATTGCTTGGTTTTGGGGTATGTAAAAAGTCGTAAAGTAATGTTAGGAGTAAAAACAGATTAGTACTTCAACTTGTAAAACAGCATTAGGTGGAATATTAAGAAAAGAACTTGTTCTGAAATAATATAATAAAGTATTTTGAAAAGTATTGCTTGGTGTTGGGGTATACAAAAAGTCGTAAAGTAATGTTTGGAGTGACAAATAATGAGTACTTCAACTTATAAAACAGGCTTAGGAGGAATATTAAGAAAAGAACTTGTTCAGAAATAATATAATAAAGCCTTTTGAAAAGTATTTGCTTGGTGTTAGGTTATGCAAAAAAATCGTAAAGTAATGTTTGGAATGAAAAAATATGAGTACTTCGACTCGTAAAAGGGGTTTAGGAGGAATATTAAGAAAAGAACTTGTTCTGAAATAATATTATAAAGCCTTTTGAAACGTATTGCTTGGTGTTGGGGTATGCAAAAAGTCGTAAAGTAATGGTGGAAGTGAAAAAGGATGAGTATTTCAACTCATAAAACAGGTTTAGGAGGAATATTAATAAAAGAACTTATTCTGAAATAATATAATAAAGCCTTTTGAAAAGTATTGCTTGGTGTTGTGGTATGCAAAAAGTCGTAAAGTAATGTTGGGAGTGAAAAAGATGAGTACTTCAACTTGTAAAACGGGTTTAGGAGGAATATTAAGAAAAGAACTTGTTCTGAAATAATATAATAAAGCCTTTTGAAAAGTATTGCTTGGTGTTGGGGTATTCACAAAGTCGTAAAGTAAAGTTATGGGTGAAAAGGATGAGTTCTTCAACTTGTAAAATGGTTTTAAGAGGAATATTAAGAAAAGAAGTTGCTCTGAAAAGATATAATAAAGCCTTTTGAAAAGTATTGCTTGGTGCTGGGGTATGCAAAAAAGTCGTAAAGTAATGTTTGGAGTGAAAAAATATGAGTACTTCAACTCGTAAAATGGGTTTAGGAGGATATTAAGAAAAGAACTTGTTCTGAAATAATATTATAAAGCCTTTTGAAGCGTATTGTTTGGTGTTGGGGTATGAAAAAGGTCGTAAAGTAATGGTGGAAGTGAAAAAGGATGATTATTTCAACTCATAAAACAGGTTTAGGAGGAATATTAATAAAAGAACTTGTTCTGAAATAATATAATAAAGCATTTTGAAAAGTGTTGCTTGGTGTTGGGGTATACAAAAAGTCGTAAAGTAATGTTGTGAGTGAAAAAAATGAGTACCTCAACTTGTAAAACGGGTTTAGGAGGAATATTAAGAAAAGAACTTGTTCTGAAATAATATAATAAAGCCTTTTGAAAAGTATTGCTTGGTGTTGGGGTATTCACAAAGTCGTAAAGTAAAGTTGTGGGTCAAAAGGATGAGTACTTCAACTTGTAAAATGGGTTTAGGAGGACTATTGAGAAAAGAACTTGTTCTGAAATGATATAATAAAGCCTTTTGAAAAGTATTGCTTGGTGTTGGGGTATGCAAAAAGTCGTAAAGTATTGTTGGGAGTAAAAAAAGATGAGTACTTCAACTTTCAAAATGGGTTTGGGAGGAATATCAAGAAGAGAACTTGATCTGAAATGACATAATAAAGCCTTTTGAAAAGTATTGCTTAGTGTTGGGGTATGCAAAAAGTCGTAAAGTAATGTTGGGAGTGAACAAGATTAGTACTTCAATTTGTAAAACCGGTTTAGGAGGAATATTAAGTAAAGAACTTGTTCTGAAATGATACAATAAACCCTTTTGGAATGTATTTTTTGGTGTTGGGGTGTGCAAAAAGTCGTAAAGTATTGTTGGGACTGAAAAAGATGAGTACTTTGACTTGTAAAACAGGCTTAGGAGGAATATTAAGAAAAGAACTTGTTCAGAAATAATATAATAAAGTCTTTTGAAAAGTATTGCTTGGTATTGGGGTATGCAAAAAGTCGTAAAGTAATGTTGGGAGTGAAAAAAGATTAGTACTTCAACTTGTAAAACAGGTTTAGGAGGAATATTAAGAAAAGGAGTTGTTAAGAAATAATAATAAAGCGTTTTGAAAAGTATTGCTTGGTGTTGGGGTATGCCAAAAGTGGTAAAGTATTGTTGGGAGGGAAAAAAGATAAGTACTTCAACTTATAAAATGGGTTTGGGAGGAATATTAAGAAGAGAACTTGATCTGAAATGACATAATAAAGCCTTTTGAAAAGTATTGCTTAGTGTTGGGGTATGCAAAAAGTCGTAAAGTAATGTTGGGAGTGAAAAAAGATGAGTACTTTAACTTGTAAAAGAGGTTAAGGAGGAATATTAAGAAAATAAGTTGTTCTGAAATGATATTATAAAGCATTTCGAAATGTATTTTTTGGAGTTGGGTTATGAAAAAAGTCGCAAAGTATGGTTGGAAGTGAAAGATATGAGTACTTTAACTTGTAAAACAGGTTCAGGAGGAATATTAAGAAAAGAACTTGTACTGAAAGATTATAATATTATATATATAATTCTGAAATAAAGATTATATACATATTTCTGAAATAATATTATAAAGTCTTCTGAAGAGTATTGCATGGTGTTGGGGTATGCAAAAAGTCGTAAAGTAATGTAGGGAATGAAAAAAGGATGCGTACTTCAACTTATTAAACAGGTTTAGGAGGAATATTAATAAAAAATTATTATGAAATAATATAGAAAAGCCTTGTGAAAAGTTCTGCTTGATATTGTCGTATTCAAAAAGTCTTAAAGTAATATTGAGAATGAAAAGGATGAGTACCTCAACTTGCAAAATAGATTTAGAAGGACTTTTAAGAAAAGAACTTGTTCTGGAATAATATAATAAAGCCTTTTGAAAAGTATTGCTTAGTGTTGGGGTATTCAAAAAGTCGTAAAGTAGAGTTATGGTTGAAAAGGATGAGTACTTCAACTTGTAAAATGGGTTTAGGAGGAACATTAAGAAAAGATCTTGTTATGAGATATAACAAAGCCTTTTTAAAAGTATTGCTTTGTGTTGGGGTATGCAAAGATCGTAAAGTAATGTTGGGAGTCAAAAAGATGAGTACTTTAACTTGTAAAGAGGTTTAGGAGGAATATTAAGAAAAGAACTTGTTCTGAAAAGATATATAAAGCCTTTTGAAAAGTATTGCTTGGTTTTGGGGTATGCAAAAAGTCGTAAAGTATTGTTGGGAGTAAAAAAAGATGAGTACTTCAACTTTTAAAATGGGTTTGGGAGGAATATTAAGAAGAGAACTTGATCTGAAATGACATAATAAAGCCTTTTGAAAAGTATTGCTTAGTGTTGGGGTATGCAAAAAGTCGTAAAGTAATGTTGGGAGTGAAAAAAGATTAGTACTTCAACTTGTAAAACCAGTTTAGGAGGAATATTAAGTAAAGAACTTGTTCTGAAATGATACAATAAACCCTTTAGGAATGTATTTTTTGGTGTTGGGGTGTGCAAAAAGTCGTAAAGTATTGTTGGGACTGAAAAAGATGAGTACTTTGACTTGTAAAACAGGCTTAGGAGGAATATTAAGAAAAGAACTTGTTCAGAAATAATATAATAAAGTCTTTTGAAAAGTATTGCTTGGTATTGGGGTATGCAAAAAGTCGTAAAGTAATGTTGGGAGTGAAAAAAGATTAGTACTTCAACTTGTAAAACAGGTTTAGGAGGAATGTTAAGAAAAGAAGTTGTTAAGAAATAATAATAAAGCGTTTTGAAAAGTATTGCTTGGTGTTGGGGTATGCCAAAAGTCGTAGAGTATTGTTGGGAGGGAAAAAAGATACGTACTTCAACTTATAAAATGGGTTTGGGAGGAATATTAAGAAGAGAACTTGATCTGAAATGACATAATAAAGCCTTTTGAAAAGTATTGCTTAGTGTTGGGGTATTCAAAAAATTCGTAAAGCAATGTTGGGAGTGAAAACAAGATGAGTACTTTAATTTGTAAAACAGGTTTAGGAGCAATATTAAGAAAAGAACTTGCTCTGAAATTATATAATAAAGCCTTTTGAAATGTATTTTTTTGGTGTTGGGGTATGCAAAAAGTCGTAAAGTATTGTTGGGAGTGAAAAAGATGAGTACTTTAACTTGTAAAACAGGTTTAGGAGGAATATTAAGAAAAGAACTTGTACTGAAAGATTATAATATTATATATATAATTCTGAAATAAAGATTATATACATAATTCTGAAATAATATTATAAAGTCTTCTGAAGAGTATTGCATGGTGTTGGGGTATGCAAAAAGTCGTAAAGTAATGTAGGGAATGAAAAAAGGATGCGTACTTCAACTTATTAAACAGGTTTAGGAGGAATATTAAGAAAAGAGCTTATCCTGAAATAATATAATAAAGCCTTTTGAAAAGTATTTGCTTGGTGTTGTGGTATGCAAAAAGTCGTAAAGTAATGTTGGGAGTGAAAAAAAAGATGAGTACTTCAACTTTTAAAACGGGTTTACGGGAAATATTGAGAAAAGAGCTTGTTCTGTAAAGATATAATAAAGCCGTGTGAAAACTATTTCTTGGTGTTGGGGTATTCAAAAAGGCATAAAGTAAAGTTATGGGTGAAAAGGATGAGTTCTTCAACTTGTAAGATGGGGTTAGGAGGAACATTAAAAAAAGAACTTGCTCTGAAAAGATATAAAAAAGCCTTTTGAAAAGTATTGATTGGTGTTGGGGTATTCAAAAAGTCATAAAGTATTGTTGGGAGTGAAAAAAGATGAGTGCTTCAACTTATAAAATGGGTTTAGGAGGAATATTAAGAAGAGAACTTGATCTGAAATGATATAATAAAGCCTTTTGAAAAGTATTGATTAGTGTTGGGGTATGCAAAGATCGTAAAGTAATGTTGGGAGTCAAAAAGATGAGTACTTTAACTTGTAAAAGAGGTTTAGGAGGAATATTAAGAAAAGAACTTGTTCTGAAATGATATAATAAACCCTTTTGAAATGTATTTTTTTGGTGTTGGGGTATGAAAAAAGTCGTAAAGTATTGTTGGAAGTGAAAGAGATGAGTACTTTGACTTGTAAAACAGGTTTAGGCGGAATATTAACAAAAAAACTTGTTCGGAGATCATATAATAAAGTCTTTTGAAAAGTATTGCTTGGAGTTGGGGTATGCAAAAAGCAGGTAAAATAATGTTGGGAGTGATAAAAGATTAGTACTTCAACTTGTAAAACAGGTTTAGGAGGAATATTAAGAAAAGAAGTTGTTCTGAAATAATATAATAAAGCCGTTTGAAAAGTATTGCTTGGTGTTGGGGTATGCAAAAAGTCTTAAAGTAAAGTTGTGGGTGAAAAGGATGAGTACTTCAACTTGTAAAATGGGTTTAGGAGGAATATTAAGAAAAGAGCTTGTTCTGAAAAGATATGAAAAAGCCTTTTGAAAAGTGTTGCTTGGTGTTGGGATATTCAAAAAGTCGTAAGGTAAAGTTGTGGGTGAAAAGGATGAGTACTTCAACTTGTAAAATGGGTTTAGGAGGAATATTAAGAAAAGAGCTTGTTCTGAGAAGATATAAAAAATCCTTTTGAAAAGTATTGCTTGGTGTTTGGGTGTTCAAAAAGTCGTAAAGTATGGTTGGGAGTGAAAAAAGATGAGCACTTCAACTTATAAAATGGGTTTAGGAGTGATATTAAGAAGAGAACATGATCTGAAATGATATAATAAAGCCTTTTGAAAAGTATTGATCAGTGTTGGGGTATGCAAAAAATCGTAAAGTAATGTTGGGAGTGAAAAAAGATGAGTACTTTAACTTGTAAAACAGGTTTAGGAGAATATTAAGAAGAGAACTTGTTCTGAAATGATATAATAAAGCCTTTTGAAATGTATTTTTTTGGTGTTGGGGTATGCAAAAAGTCGTAAAGTATTGTTGGGAGTGAAAAAGATGAGTACTCTAACTTGTAAAACAGGTTTAGGAGGAATAGTAAGAAAAGAACTTGTTCTGAAATAATATAATAATTTCTTTTGAAAAGTATTGCTTGGTGGTGGGGTATGCAAAAAGTCGTAAAGTAATGTTGGGAGTGAAAAAAGATTAGTACTTCAACTTGTAGTTTTACATTTTCTGCAGTGCCCAATTACTCGATTATGTGGTTTTATTTACACAAGAGATATTAAACAAGATCGGAGAATATTGATGCTGTATTATTACTCTATCTTCGGAAGTGCATGTGCCGCTAAGCTTTGGAAGCATTTGAACCTTCGAAAGTTGTCGAAAAATGACTCATAAATTCAACAAATTCATGTGACAAAAATAAAAACTGACAAAAGTACAAAAAAGTGAAAGCTTACCCCTTCCTTTGTCTCGTCTCGGAGCCTTATTTTTACTGCCCTTTGGTCTTCCCGTTTTTTGCTTACTAGGGCTCAATGGTGGTTCTGGTTCCCTGCCGTCTTTTTCTGGTGATTGAACCTCACTTGTCGCTGATTTATTAAATAATTTTTGGCTTTCCTCATGCTCTTTCAGAACCACACTCTTTTTAGGTGTTCTATTAGACTTTCTAACTTTTTCGGAACTATTTAGTGTGTTTTCTGGAGAATTTCTAGACTTGGGGACGTATGTAAATTTCGTAGGAGATTGACTTTTCCGACGAGAGGACGATGTTTTAGCACCATTTTGTTTTTCTTCGTTTTTGATCTCTTCATTTTCGTTTGTTATTGCAACAGTTTCATTAAGTTTAGTTGATCTTGCATCATTTTCATCAATTTTAGATGAATTTGGTTCATTACTTGTCACATATTTCTTGGCACTCAAAGCCAGAACTGATGGGTCAAAATTATCTTCTTCATTAGTTTTCCCTGATGACATGGTATTAGCACTTTCCTTCTGCGTATTTTCATGTTCTTTTTCATCTTCTCCAGTTTCAACTATGTTTTCACTATTTATCAGCTGGCTCTTGTTTTTCTGCAACACAACCTTTTCACTTGTTTGTTGCTTTTCTGCGGCTGGATGCAAGTTTTCTTTTGCTTCTTTTAATGGCGAGGCAGATGACCTAGCTTTCTTGATTGTGCTTAGTGGAGTACTAGGTCTTTTTCGTTTTGGTGAGCTAGCATTTCCCTCAGCAATTCGGCGGTGTATAGCATCAGTTTCGTTTGTACCGCTAATATCTGACATTGTATCACTATTTTTAGTGCTTTCTGACACCTTTAACAAATAGAATCACATAATTAAACCTTTGTTTAGGTACAAGAATAAAAAAAAACGACTTCAACAATTAAAAGTACAGCAAAAATCTGTTAGCCTCACTGGGTAGCATTTTTCAGATTCTTTGCAAGGGAAAATCTGATCGTCTACACTTTACACTTTAGTTTACACGCTACTACCTATAAAGAATAAGTTATTCTTCCTTCAACTTCTTCAATGGAAATCCCATCCATTCGATCACTAGTGAAAGCTGTGCTGGCAAATTTTTTGGTCATATTCAAAAGTTTCCAGGAATTCTAATTATTTTTTTTTAGTTATCACGGATTTACCGGATCACTTAAAAGGAAAATTCCTGGAACTTTCCATTATTTTGGAGTTTTGACCTTGAGGTCAAACCTTTATAATAGGTTTGAAATATGTCTTTCAACAGTCTGTCGTTTGATATACAATCAATGAAACGAATGCCTAAATTCTTGCCGGTATGTATCTCTTGGTTGACTATTAAAGCCGCTGCTGAGGTGATCAAGCAATAAATAGAATTTTATTGTTTCTAGTTCGGATTACTGGAAGATACAGTTTCATTTTTTGCATTTTTAAATTTTTTTTAATGCCAAGATTTACAGTTTCAGCTGTTACTTGATGATGTGCCATTAGTACTTTGGGAATAATTAATTATTAGTTGCATGGGTGATTAGGATGTGCAGTAGAAGTTGATTTTCCAGAGATACCACTGCTTTCTAAGATGAGAAATGTGGCTAATCACTTTCTCAGCAAGTGTTGCACTAGCTCTCAGCAAATGTTGAGGTAACAAAAGTGCCACCAGGAGATTTTTCCAGATAGGCGGGGGAGAGGCAAGTACTACCACAGGTTTTGCTTTACCATGATTTTAATGGAAGGGATTTTAATTTTTCGGAGCGCCCATACTGCAGAACCATACTTGACTTCTTACATCGCAGTAGCTTCCAAAATTCTAATCTTGGGTCGCAGCCTTATCTTCCGATGGTAATAAAACGCAAACATTCTTGAAAATACTTTTTGGGTCACTTTGGTTTCCGACGATACTTGAAAACTATCATTATCGTGGCCTCTAGGACCCTAATCTTTGTCCTATTCTTCCATAGTGTTTCTTCAACTACGTAAATTCTTTGCTTCCTGGCCATATAACTTTTTTATATATTCACCGCACCCACCTTTGCTACTAATAATTCTAGCTAAATAAAACTATTTACTCTGTTGGTTTTCTCGGTACCTAGTATTGTCGCTTCCTCCAGATATATTCTTAATTTATACAACTTAGCCTTATTAAGTCTCAAGTACAAGGTGCGAGTTTACAAGCTAAGACGTCGGCTTATAAAAAGCCGGCGAATCGGTGAGTACGCCAGTAGTCGAGTAAACACAGCATTTCTCACTTGCTCAGCCAACTAGCTACCACGTATTGTCGTCTGCTGTTAACGCTAACCAGTGTAATATTTTCCTAGCTAGTATGCTAGCAGCAACTTGTGCATCAGCTAATGTGAGTACTAGTGCCTAGTTTACAAACTCAAAAGCTAGTGAATAGCGTGCAAGGTCACCAGCAGTTCAACTTTTTCCGGAGTGTTTTTAAAAGCAGCCAACGAATCGAGTGCATCAAGTACACTGGACTAGTTTACGCGCTGCTTGTGCAAAAGATAGCTTGTAGCTTGTAAACTCGCTTCATGTATTTGGCCCTTTAAAATTCATACTCCCCCTGAAACAAGTGAAAATGCAAAAAGTATGTAGCTGTAACTTACACCAAAAAGACGGGATAGGCCTAATTACATCTTTGGATTTATCAGTTTCAGATCAATCCATTCACCAAGCCAGAATTACAATATTATTTGGACTTTTTTTGGAGAAGGATCTAAACAGGCGGGAAAAATGAATAGTTCTCCTTATTTCAAAGATTTTCAGCACCTTGGTCATCGCATTTTAAATATAAAGAATCACTTAAATCCAAATTCTAAAAACTTAATTCGGTAGATGAATAAACCTGAATCTTAGCTACGAAGTGATAGCGAAACTTCTGTTTTTTACTGAGACAATAAAATCGTAAGCGACCAGAAAAATAACATACAAATAATTGCACCGGAAATATAATCCTTAATATAGATTTTCAAACCTCTTGCATTTAGAGCCTCTAAATATCCAAGATTCATTCATTTTGCCAACACTTTTACCTTGATACTTTTTACTTGACGCAATACTTATGAACTGGTGGGTGGTGAGAAAGTTTAACTTCTAACGTAAAAATAGAAGCGGATTGAGGGCACAAAAAGGCTAACTAACACTAGCTAAGATTTGTCATTTTAAGCAGTTATTTGACGACGATTAGAATGCAATATGTCATAAAAACGTTTAACAACGTAAAAGCAACTTGTGCATATTAACCAAAACAACTTAACCGCAGTCTGTCCCTGGTTTTGTAGAAATTTTTCTTTGTATTGCCAGAATTTAGTGATTCAAAACTAGTATTACAGTGTAAAAATGTAGTTTGTTTCACTTGCCTAAAAATAATGTATTTTTGAGCTATGTCAACTTTTGAGATACGTTTGGAACACCTTAAAACACAGCACTCAGAATTACCTTGATTCTTATTACTTCTCAACACCCTATTTTCTCTGTTAAGCTAAAAAAACAAAACAAACTATATGCATAAGGTTTTCGGAGAACTTATGAACTAAATACGCCGATATGTATATTTCACTAATGACCCTATCCATTCAGCTGTCGAACCAGCTGACGTAGAAGAAATAGAAGTGTTTAATTTACTATATGATTTAATTTACTTATTTGGGAGGCAAGGATAAAAAGGATTTATAAAGATTAAAAAATGAAACAAATAAAGAATGTTGTTCGTGTTTTAATGATTTAAGAGTCATATATCGGATTAATTTCAGCGAAATATCACTTTGCTAACAATTTTTTTTTCTAGACAAAGAATGGATTTTCAATTAAGGAGTACGCCTCCCTGACTCCGTCATAAACCCAAAAAGCATGTTTCAAATATCATATTTAAGACAAAGGATATTATGAACACATTAGCATAGGATATTAAGTTGGCAATCTTACTCTGTATAATTGTTGATAATTTTATATCATATGTAGATAAAGAACAGGTTAAATCATAGGCAGCGCAATAGCGCTGCCTAAGTAAAGAACGATGTTGGCAGTGTATTATTATTTTTTTTCAGACCAGGGCACTTCATATAAAGGAGTTGTCGAAGAAGCTTCGAAAGGGGCTCATTCGATTTGAAATTGAAAGTTCCAGTGCCCTTTTTAAGAGCCAAGTGATTGGAGGACAACCAGTCCCCCCGCCCCCGCCCATCATCTCCTCAAACACATCCAATAAAAACTTTGGTACTGGTGCATTATATGGGAACTTCTAAAAAGCTAATTTTGGCTAATGCTAATGAAATAAAATAGAATGAATATATAATAGTTTATAAACAAATTTGGGCTATTTATTTGCACATTGGTGTGTGTGTGGGGGGGGGGGGGTAAAGTATAGCATTAATTTAAATACGTAACCTTGCCTAACCTAGGTACCCTTCCCCCTCTCCGCCCTAAACCCCAAAAAACAACAGTTTAAATATCGTAAACGCAATAAAAACCACGCTTTGCATTGCATTTCTGTATAGCGGTCTCTTGCAATTAACCCGTCTGGCGGGTTTTTCGTGACTGGTTTCCTTGTACAATATATAAAAGTGACCATGTAACGCACCAGTACCAAAACTTTGATATAGCCATTTTTCAGCGTAGTTGAAGGTCCAGTAATTGTGTCTGTGGGGATAACCATTACAAAATAAAATGTCTTTTAAACGTAATAATTCTGAATAACAATATTCTTGGGAACAAATTTGCACTTTACTGAAAAATATAAATGTTTTTAAGTTTATAACTTTAATACATCAAATAATATTAACATTTTGATTACTAAATATCAGTATATGTAGATTAAACTGACAATGCACATTCCTTTGTATTTTTTTCAGTAAAGTGCAAATTATGTTCTGGCCTTGGTAAGGCAAATGGGTTTTGACCCTAACTTATGTTAATTTCTGCTCGTTTTGAGTTTGACTCGGTTATTTATTGTAATTTCTGTCCGTTTTGGGTTTCATTTAATTATCGATACTGATTTGTGGCAGTTTCACGCTTGGTAGATTATTTGATTTTATTTTTGTTTATTTTTTGTTTAATGGAGTTCTTTACTTTTCTTTGAAAAACTTATTTTGGGGAAAAAGTTTTTTTTAATTAATTTCTGTTCGTTTTATATTGACATAGTCTTTTCACGGAAAAAGAAAATAAAACCTTAAATCTTTTCGTTTTTTTAAAGAATTTATAGTTTGGCCTGCTATTTGTATGCTGGAGAAAAATTTTCAGCAATTTTTAATAACATAAACCCTCTTAAAAATCTGGACACAAATAGTAGTGTTTAATTTAGTTTCACACCTCCTTTAGTTGACCTGAAATGGAAAACTTTATACCATTCGCAAAAAAATCTTTTTACTTTCTTTGATAGCTTCGATACACTCACGCTATTTTGATTTTATTAAATTTTAAGAGCAGAAGCAGCCCTGAAAGTTTGGACATAATACCCTCAGTCGTTCTCGGGATACTGCTGGGATGCCTTATTGGGAATTAGTATTAACAGTGCATTTTGATTTAATCTTAAGGCAATATTTAATTTTTAAACATAAAGGCAAATGGGAGGGTGGGCGTGAGAGGGGGATTAATTTCCCTCCAATTACTTTCGACTATTAAAAAGGGCATCAGCCCTTTCTGTTTTCAATCGAATGAGCCCTTTTCGAAGTTCCTACGACAACTCCTTCGATACAAAGTGCCCAGGTCTAAACAACAACAACAACAACAAAAAATAATAAATTATACCCACATTTTTACTATAAAAATGTCAAGCCTTCCAATCACTTTCGACTATTAAAAAGGGCACTAGGCCTTTCGATTTCCAATCGAATGAGCCCTTTTTGAGTTTCTATGAAAACACTTCCTATAAACACCTTAAATTACAACCCTTACCCTAAGGTCTGTCATCCTTTAAGACCTAATTTCCAGAACTTTCAATACGTTAAAAAAATGGCTATCTCAAAATTTTGATTAGATGTGTCTGGGAAAATGCTGGGCGTGAGAGGGGCGTTAGTCTATCTCCGTTCACTTTCAACTATTAAAAGACACTAGCCCTTTCAATGTCCAATCAAATGAGCCCTTTTGAAGTTTCTACGACAACGCTTTCAATAAAAAACTTATATGCCCCCAGGGGATAACTTACAAACCTCGCCCTGAGGGCTGGGGAGGGGTGTCATCCTCAAAGACCTAAGTTCCAGAACTTTCTACTACGTTGAACACAATGGCTATCTGAAAATTTTGATTGGATGTGTTTGGGGGAATGGTTAGCGTGAGAGGGGGGTTAGTTACCCTTCAATCACTTTCGACTATTAAAAAGGGCACTAGCCCTCTCAATTTCCAATTAATTAAGCCCCTTTTGAAGTTTTTACGACAATTCTTTCATTAAAAACCTTATATGCCCCCAGGGCATAACTTACAACATTTGCCCTGGGGACTCTGGAGGGGTTTGTCATCCTTAAGTACATAATTTCCAGAGCTTTCAACTACGTGGAACAAAATGGCTATCTCTAAACTTTGATTGAATGCGTTTGGAGAAATGATGGGCGTGAGAGGGGGGGTAATTACTCTCCACTCATTTTCGACTATTAAAAAGGACAATTTGAATTTCCAATCAAATGAGCCCCATTTGAAATTTATACAACAAATTTCTATATAAACCTTATATGCCCCAAGGGCATAACATACAACCCTTGCACTGAGGGTTCTGATGGGTTTATCATCCTAAAAGACCTAATTTCCAGAACTTTCGACTACGTTGAACAAAATGGATATCTTAAAATTTCGATTGGATGTCTTTTGGGAAATGGTGGGCGTAAGAGGGGGGTTAGTTGTCCTTCAATCACTTTCGACTATTAAAAGGGCACTAGCTCTTTCAATTTTCAATTGAATGAGCCCTGTTTGATGTTTTTACAACATCGAATAGTACATTGTGCCAACATCGTTCTTATATGCCCTCAGGGCATAACTTAAAACCCTTGCCCCGAGGGTTGTGGGGAAGTGTCCTCGTCAAAAACATATGTTCTGTCTGGAAATCAACTACGCTAAACAAAATGCCTATCTCAAATTTTGATTGGATGTGTTTGGGGAAAGGATGGGCGTGGGGGGGGGCTAGTTGCCCTCCAATCACTTTCGACTATTCAAAATGGCACTAGCCCTTTGAATTTCCAATTGAATGACCGTTTTTTGAAGTTTCTACGACAACACCTTCTATAAGAACCTTATATGCACCCAGGGCATAACTTAAAACCCTTACCCTGAGGGTTGTGGGGGAGTGTCCTCAAAAACATATTTTCTATCTGGAAATCAACTACGCTGAACAAAATGGATATTTCAAAATTTTGATTGGATGTATTTTGGGGAATGATGGGCGTGGGGGGGGGGCTAGTTGCCCTCCAATCACTTCGACTATAGAATTGTCGATTTCCAATCGAATGAGCCTCTTTTGAAGTCTCTACGACAACCCCTTCCATATGAATTTCCCTGCTCTAAAGTAAAAAAATATTATATGGTGAATTTTGCCAACGTTGTACTCATATTCCCTCAGGGCATAAATTAAAACCCTTGCCCCGAGGGTTGTGGGAGAGTTTCCTCCTCAAAAAGATATTTTCTATCTGGAAATAAACTGCGCTGAACAAAATGGCTATCTCAAAATTTTGATTGGATGTGTTAGGGGGAAAGATGGGCGAGGGGGGGGCTAGTTGCCCTCTCACTTTCGACTATTAAAAATGGTACTAGCCCTTCAAATTTCCAAACGAATGAGCCAGTTTTGAAGTTTATATGGCACGATTTTCTACAGAAACCTTATATACACCCGGGGCATAAGTTAAAACCCTTGCCCTGACGGTTGTGGTGGACTGTCCTCCTTAGGAACACATTTTCTATGTGGAAATCAACTACGTTTAACAAAACGACCATCTCTAAATTTTCATTGGATGGGTTTGGGGGAATGATGGGCGTGGGGGGGGGCTAGTTACCTTCCAACCACTTTTGATTACTGAAAATGGCCATAGAACTCTCGATTTCCAGTCGAACGAGCCTCTTTTGAAGTGTCTACAGCTACCCGTTCCATATGAAGTGCCCTGCTCTAAAGTAAAAAAAATATATGGTACATGGTGCCAACATTGTTCTTATATGCCCTCAGGCCATAACTTAAAACCCTTGCCCCGAGGGCTGTGGGGGAGGGTCCTCCTCAAAAAGATATTTTCTATCTGGAAAACAACTACGCTGTACAAAATGGCTATCTAAAAATGATTGGATGTGTTTGGGGGAATGATGGGCGTGGGGGGAGGGGGGGGGCTAGTTGCCCTCCAATCACTTTCAACTATTAAAAAGGCCCTAGAACTCTCGATTTCCAATCGAATGAGCCCCTTTTGAAGTCTCTACGACGACCCCTTCCATATGAAGTGCCCTGCTCTAAATTAAAAAAATAATATATGGTACATTGTGTCAATTCTTATATGCCCTCAGGGTAAAAAAAAACTAGACCTTGACTTATGACCTTCTGATTAGCGATATTAGCAATTTATTCCACATAGTTTTTTTTCTTTTGCCTTATATATTTTAATGTATTGTTTTATATAATATTTTAACGGAATATTTATAGCTTCACATAATATTTTGACGGGGAAGTAAAATTAATGCGTGTCTGTGGGGGGAGGGGGGGATGTTGAAGCTACAAAAACTAGGTTTCTAGGCCACAACTTTCATTCTTATTATGAGAAGCAGTTCAGGTCGTCGACTTTTTGTCGTAAAGTTCAGCAGATAGTTCTAAAATAAGAGCAGCGAATTTAGTTTCTTCGATTCATATCCCTTTAAAAAAAAAAAAGAAAAAAAAAGTACAATAAAATGAAACGAAAATAAATTCAAAAAGGGTAGTATATATATTTGTTTTAATTGTAAATATAAATGTAGAGGGTTCAAAGAAAATTTGTATATGTATATCTTTTTAATCTACTAAATAAAAAGTAAATGTCGTAACCAGAAGTGAAGAAAGCCATGGCAGTAGGCTATTTCGTAGGTTTTGCTGAAATACTTTTGTAGTGTCGTTTTGAAACATTTTTTTCTACTATTAAGGCTTTACACTTCTTGCAGTCGTAACAACAGAAACTCGAGTCTTATATAAGCAAGGCTGTATCCAGGGAGGGGGTATATACCGGGTTTGAATCCCCCGCCCCCTCCAAAAATTGTAGCAAAAATGCGGAAAATTTTTTTTGGTCTATTTTTTAAAGTTTTTGTTACCTCCCACCTCCAAACAGAAATACTGGATATGTTCTTGCTCATAAGTACAAATAAAATCTTATGAACATCTTTCCTCACAATTTCCGTCACGTAGTTTTGCCACATATGTTCTAATGCACAGCTTTTTTTTTTTTTTTTTTTTTTTTTTT
This sequence comes from Artemia sp. Qi Xiang Cuo, assembly GCF_049724085.1. Lineage (NCBI taxonomy): Eukaryota > Metazoa > Arthropoda > Branchiopoda > Anostraca > Artemiidae > Artemia > Artemia sp. Qi Xiang Cuo. Next base: position 41,627,290 of record NC_142794.1, read on the forward strand.
TTTTTTTTTTACGCGGAGTTGAAAACAAATACTGTATGACTGGTTGAAGATTCGTAAAGTAGGTTTATACATGCATTTTGATCGGTTTTCTAGTGAGCTTTTCTAGATCAAACTGACATTGAGCGCAGGAGGGTTGGACCCACCAGTAATTCGTATACCATTTTTTCTGACAAATTTCATTCAAATGATTGCCATTTCAAAAAACATAGCTAAAAATGAACATAGACGGGAAAATTAAAACAAAAACATCTTTTTTGTCAGAATTTAAAAGACACACAAATAATATTACGTAGGAATAGCTCTGGGAGTTACAATTCTTTCTATTTTTCATTAGGTCGCTAGTCAAAACAAGCTTGAAAGTGTATTAAATCTAGGTTAAATAATTGTTTTATTTATCGGAGGTAGGGAGAGATGATATTGTATGACCTTAAAATAGAGTGTGGAATTGTAAAACAACAGAGAATTCACCAAAGACGGTGAAATTTGTGTTGAAATTTGAAATTGGACCTTAAAAATATTTTGGCTAGTTAGGGATGGAGGGACATGCCTCAAAGGATGTTTTCTGATGCCAAAAGATCTCAACGCTCATTGAGCCTTCAGATAAATACAGACTTAGTTCTAAGAACGAGACAAGGGGAGGTTGGTGTTGTAGAGATTGATGTATAATCCCTTGGGCCGTATTCAGGACTTTTGTTTGGATATTTTTTTTATTGGGGGGGGCGGGGTTTGCCCCCTCCCCCACCCAAAAAAAACTTTCACATCAAAAATGTGAAAATTATATTTAATCTCTCTTGATTTCTGGGGATACCTCCGTCTACGCTGTTATTATGAAAGTAAAGAGTAATATCAAACCCCAAAATGACCAGAATTTCTTCCTCCTAGGAAGGGAACTGCCCCTTCATCATCCCCACCTCCGCCTCATGGTCGTCGAAACTTTGGAGGATGTTCATTTGATCAGAAATTGAGAGTTCTAGTCTGTTTTTTATAAGTCAAAAGCAATTGGAAACCAACCAGCAGCGGGAAGGGGGGAGTATTTTCCTAGATTTTTTTCCGGTGGATTTTCCTCGCCCTTAGTATAAAAGTGGGTGAACAAAATAGCTAGGTACTACTCAAATACGGGTACGGAAATTTACCGCAGGACAGGGTAATGTATCGTGGGAGGCAGAGACTCCGATAACAACAGAAATAGGGGAATGATAGGTGCTCGTGGAGGGAAACGATGATTCTAAATCATAATCATTTGTAAAACGTGTTTTCCGTTGAATGCAAATGTTTACACAAACTTTTCCCATAGCTTACTTGGTTGGGATGATTATCGGCTGTAGAATGCTTGGGCACTTCTAATTTACAGGAGCTTGTACTGATGATTTGTTTTTTCATTGTAAGTGTCAAGACTTCAATCTTATTTCAAACATGATGTTCGACAGATAGTACATTGTTGGTTTGCGCTCCCGCTTTATCTTCAAATGTGAATCTTGCCAAGAAGAAGCTACGCTTCACACTGATATTCCAGTGAAATTAAAAAAGGATACTAAAGATAGCAGCAGTAACATAAAACAAGAGGAAAAAAAAGAACTGTCAAATAAACGACCGCTCAGCCTGAAACGGAAAGAAACCGACTGGTTAATTAGAGGTATGGACAAAAAGAGGCAACAAAACGAAACGGGGTCTAGAAATATCAACAAGGAAGTTGTAGTTGCTGCTATAAACGCCAGCATGACTCATGCCCAGACCCCGTTTCGTTTTGTTGCCTCTTTTTGTCCATACCTCTAATTAACCAGTCGGTTTCTTTCCGTTTCAGGCTGAGCGGTCGTTTATTTGACAGTTTCCTTCACGATTATTTGCTAGAAAACGGTAAAATAGAGCGCCGAATGGCATTGAAGGTTGATGGAAAGATTGACTCCAACGGAATAGTTTTTATGTGTGTTATAGTTGATGGAAGTTGGTGCACACGAAGTTATGGTAATAGATACACTGCATTATCTGGTTGTGGTGTTGTAACTGGATTCTATTCAACAAGACTCCTTCATGTAGGAATTAGAAACAAGTATTGCTGCGTATGCATGACAAATCGACAGCAAGAATCTACTTTAGTTCCTCAACATAGATGTTTTATGAATTGGAGTGGTACTAGCACTGCGATGGAATCAGATATACTGGTAGAGGCCTTTCGTGTTGCACCAGCTAGGCATAAACTAAGATATACAAAGTTTATAGCCGATGGTGATTCAAGCACCCATTCAGAAATTATTACAAAGGTTTCATATGGTAGGATAGTAGAAAAAATTGAATGCGCCAATCATGCTTGTAAGTGTTTGAAAAAGAGGCTTTGTAACAAATGCAAAGAAAGCACAGAATATTGAAAATTTCTCAGCAGTCCAGTAATAAAGAAATTGTGCGATTTTGCAAGAAAAGCAATTATGCGAACCACTACGCATACCATATCGTCAAAAGATCTGATTAGATGGTTAAACGCAATGCCTTTGTATTTTTCTGCGGAAACCACAGACAGAGTACGTCTTGTTCTGAGCTATCCAGAAAAATCGCGGAACTGGAAAATGAAAAAATCCCAAGCAGTGTCTTCATTAGCCATATATATGAAGCGTTTGACACCCTCATTAGCCGAGCTCGCTTACTAATCGGAAACGGCACAAGTAATTTGGCGGAGTATTTTATGTCCATTGTTGCTAGGTTTATAGGCGGAAAAAATATAATGGTAAGCAAAAGGGGACATTATAACACCCGTGTTACTGCTGCAGGAATACGGTATGCAAAGAGGCATTTAGGTCGCCAAGAAATTTTTAGGAAAGGCATATGAGCAACCCCAAGTCGTCAATTGAAAAAACTTACACGTGAAAGAATTATGGCTAGCTTAAAGAAAAAAAATGTAAAGCCAAAAAGCGCCTATTTGGCAGTATTTCAGGAAAGATTGCTAGCCGAGGAGATAAAAACTATGGTCCCAACGCAATTGCTCCAGATCTTGACGCAGAATCTTTTGAAAATGCAAAAGTGGCTGTTTTGCAGCGCTTACAGTGTTCAGAGTCAGAGATTGGCCAGATTGAATTAGCCACACGCCTTCAGGGACTCTGTATCGACAATAGTTGGCAGCTGCAGAGAAAAAATAGAATTACTTCTTCAGTAGCAGGGCTTCGTTGCAATCGGTGTGTTAAGACAGTAGCTGCAGTAGTGAAACAACTTCTGTATCTCAAACAAGACGGATTTCAAGAAATGAAGTAGGGTCATACCAATGAACCAAAGGCAAAGTTGTCTTTTGAAATAAAGTTTGACTGCAAAATTAGTCCTGCTGGCTTATATATCCACAAAAGTTTTACATTTTTGGCTGTTAGTCCTGACGGTATAGTACTGTTCCCATCTGGTGAAAAAGCGATAATAGATGTTAAATGCCCCATAACAGCCAAAGAGCTGTGTATCACTGAATGGTTGGAATCACAAAAGTCCAGTTGTATTGAAATCATTGACAGCAGTGAAATGAGACTAAAGAGAAACCACAATTATTATTACCAGATTCAGATGCAACTTGAGTGCTCAGACATCAAAATTGTATATTTTGTGTTATATTTTGGTAAAGGTTCAATATATACGGAGTGAATAGTTCGTTACAAGGAATTGTGGTCACAGAAAATGCCACCAAAGCTAGAAAGATTCTTCTTTGAAGCACTTCTGCCAGAAATGGTTGATGGTAGAGTTCCAAGAAGCATGGACATTCGGGAACCATTCCTTTGAAGCAATTAACTTAGTTTCGTATAGATAAACGATTTTTTGTTCAATGAATTCAGCTTGAATCAATTATTACTATCATATAAAGCATTTTTACTATCAGCATGAATAAATATTTACTATCATATGATAGTATGTCGTACCATCATACAAAAAAAATTTAATAGCCGTACCTCCACAATTCTTACTGTTTGACCATTATAATTCGTTTAACTTAGGTTTCAACATAAGTGAGGAAGCAGCTGTTTTGCAAAATTTTTTTATTGTTTTATTAAGATTATTATTACAAGATGTTTTCATTTACAAAAATGAGTTCCTTATCCTTTCTTTTTTTTTAGTATTTGTCATGTTCATTTTTATTTTGCAGAATTTGGAAGCTTTTTGAAATCAATAAATCGATTCTATAGTTGGACTTTCACGTTATCATTGGGATAATAGGGAGACACTAGTTGTCTTGGACAGCATTTTTTGCTCATTTGAAGGGAGAAGGGATGCATAAGAAGAAATATACTCTGTCTGGCCTTTCCAGTAATTTATTTCACCTCTTTGTAGGTTTTTTTTTAAAACAATGCTTACGCTGCAGTTCAGTGCACTTTTTCTAATAATTAATATAATTATTAAAAGGGAATATCGTACGCATATACATTTTAGGGATCTATCTTTCACACATATACAAGGCTCTTGAATAGGGGAGAGAGTACAAGGAAGTTGTGTACAAGATCAGGAGACGCTGACAGTAGTAGTAGAATAGTAGTAGAGTAGTAGAATAGTAATAACAGTAGTAGCAACAGCACTAGTAGCATCAGCAGAAAAAGCAGTTGCAGCATGTACATAGTGCTCTTGAGTAAGTCAAACCTCCCCCTCAACATATCCCATAAATTTTCAATTAAATATACGACATTAGTCTTGTGATATTACTGATAGGCACTTTTCACAGCTTGCATGCAAATAGTGTGTTTTGATTTAGTTCAATCTTTTTTCTCAATATTCCCTGAAACTTTCACCGTAATACCTTTATATCACCACAATACCGTAATAGCCTAATTAGTAGCAGTAGGAGTATTAGTAGGAGTAGCGACAGTAGGAGTGGTAGTACACTAAAAAATAAATTTGATTTCCAAGTAATTTTTGGCTGGAATTTAAACGGGTAAATTTTTTAGTTGAAATTTTGATTTGTGTTTTGGGTCCAAAAATTTTGAAATTACTAAGACTTATGTATTTTTCAGCAGAAAAAACGTAATCCCAACGAAAATAGGTTTTATTAATCCATATTGTTTGGATTTGTATGCTAGATCAAATTTTTTAGAATATCATATTGAATTTGATTAAGGTAACATTTAAATTAGTATGTTATATAGTAATCCGAATCAAAGGTTAGATTTACAACAGAAAAAAAAGAAGCTAATAGTCTTTTTGAGTAAAAAAGAGAGTATAAAATTTGGGTTGATATGAGTTGAAAAAAGTTTAATTTACACGTCTAGAAAGTGCTTACACAAAAATTTGTCAATAAATATTATATTTGCATAAAACTTTTATAGGCGATTTTGTTTCGTAATACATTTGTTTTGTGATTTTCCTTAACTAGAAAATTTTTGAAGCTGCTATCCTATTCTTAAAAATACTCAGAAAAAAAGAAGCTAATTGTCTTTTTGAGTAAAAAAGAGAGTTTAAAATTTAGGTTGATATGAGTTGAAAAAAGTTTAATTTACACGTCTAGAAAGTGCTTACACAATAACTTGTCAATAAATATTATATTTGCATAAAACTTTTATAGGTGATTTTGTTTCGTAATACATTTATTTTGTGATTTTCCTTAACTAGAAAATTTTTGAAGCTGCTATCCTATTCTTAAAAATACTAATTCTCAACATATTTTACCCTCTGAATCAAATGTTTTTCTAACTAATACCGAGAACTTTTGTGTGATATTTGCTGATAAACATAATAAAAATTTTTGTCGAATCTCAAACATTTTATTAAAAAGTGTAGTCGTATGTAAGTATTGCCTTTATATCAGTTGAACATCCCCCTCATCATGCCCTAAAAGTTTCAACCTATAAGCCTAATAACTAAGCGAACTTCACAGCCAACTTTGATATTTTAGTTTTTATCCTGATCCTCAGTATGAAAAGAGGAGAGACATTATAGCTGGGTCTCACTTGAGGACATTAGTATGGTTTTACCTTTGGAGACTCTAACGTTTCATGGGAGGCAGAGTTATCAAGAGGGCCAAGAATGTAAAAGAACTTGTGCCATTCGAGAGGAACGATTCCTTTAATTCATCATCATTCATAAAGCATGTTTTTTGCTGAACACTTATATTTACTCATATCTTTTCCCAAACCTAACCCTGTTGGGATACTTTCAACTGTAGAATCCTTGCGTACCCCTATTTTCACATTATTATGGACAGAGCTAAATTGGAAGCAACTCTAAAAACTCAATATATATCAATTTTCGAAGTGTAATAAGAATTTTCCTGGTAAAGTGTTTAAATTGGAAGAAAAGATGAATTGCACTGTTTCTATATCTTTTTTTCATGCCATACCGAATAATTAATACTAAAAAGTATTTTTTGCTTTTAAGTTACTAACATTTATTTCTACTTGATCATGCTATGTAGGGAAAGAGGTATAAGATATGTTTTGCGCATTATGTTTTGTTACGACCTAATGATTTACGTATTTTTATTTCTATAGGGTGTGTCGTTTCTCTCACTCACCGTTTTCTATTTTTGCGTACCAGAATAAATCCTTTTATTACCATTTAATTAGCCCTTTTTGAATCTTGTGTTAAAATGATGAAATTGTTTGTGGTTTTTAATAAGAATTTCTGAAACGCAATATTAGTAGAGATCAATAGAGTTTCAATTTAGTAATCCTTTTTGGCATGGAAGGAGCTGTCGAAGCAACTTTGGAAGGTTCTCATTCAGCTGAAAATTGGAAGTTTTAGTGCGTTTTATAAGAGTCAAAGGAATTGATGCCAACCCGTTTCCCTCCCAAGCCTTTTTTTCGCTACCTTTCTTCCAAAGACATTTGAACAAAATTAGGCATTTTGTTCAAAAAGGAAAGAATTGGGACACAATTTAAAGAGCGAGGTGTTGAGGAGGGGGCAAATCCCCTCATATACGCTATAATTTCTCCTTACTTACCGTCAGTTATCATGAACTATTTGATCAACATCAAAATCCAAAAAGAGGTCATTGAAATGTTGATCTTTTTTCTGCGTTACCAAAAGTATTGCATTCATCATTCTTTACAGTCTCATGAAATGTAATTAAACAAATAGAAAAGATTTTTCAACTAAAGTAAGGAGCAAGTTTAAAACTCATAACAGATTGAAGTTACTTTGTACATAAGAAAGACTGCCCCCTTTTCAACACCCTGCTCATTAAACGAAAGTTTTTTAGTGCTTTGAAAAATCTTTTTTTTTCAATTGCAAATTTTCTTTAAAAATTTGGACAAAAGCCAAAACAATAAAGAGTAAGGAGTTAAGGATGAGACAGACTTTTGATCTTTTACATAACTGATACCATCACAAGCTCTGTAATAGGATTCCTTATCGATAAATACATTGCATTCATTTGTTTAAATACATTGAAGTACTTCATATAAATATAAAAAAGAAAAATATTACAATTTGAAATTGCTGAAAACTAAGTTCCTAGCAGTATTTGTCACTTCAAAGAAATTTACTGGCGGGGCTGATGATGGCCTGCCTTGCTTTTCCCCCCTCTGTGCTGTTAAATATGGGAATTTAATATTTTAGCTTTATAGATAAACAACTTAATTAATTCTAACTCCTCGCTATTTCTTTTAACCTTTATCTGAAGTCTCATGAACAGTACGCAGTGTGTACATTACTAACTGCTTTTTTAAGGAGCATAACCTATCTCCACCTCCAGACTGACTCACCCCCCACCCTCCTCATTATTGCTGATACACAATTACAAATCACCAAACGTAGCCTAATTTCATTACAAATGAAGTGAATCAACTTTGTTGGATCCAGTACTGCCATCGTTTGGCATTACTTCTTTTGCAACTGGGAAGTATAAAATATAGTTATTGGTACTTTTAAATCAATTAACTTCTCACAATTTTAAATTGATTGCAAATTTGTTTTCTTTGGGGTAAAGTGGTGCCATAAAATGGCAGAAAACTAGACTTTCCTCTGGTCCAACGTGTACGGTCATTTAAAAAAGAGCTTTCAATTTACGTTTGAATGAGCTCCCTCCCAATTAACTTGGACATTCGCTTTGATACAATCACCCCTGTGAAAAAAAAAAAAAAAAAACATGCATCGACAATGTTTCTTCTGAAAAAAAAAATGTGAAACTCCACATTTTGAAGATTGGAGCTTGAAACCTCTATCGTAGAGTTCTCTGAAATGATTTTTTATTAAGGGATTTTCAATAAGATCGCTCACATTTTTGGGGGTGTTCCCCTTTTTTTTTAAAACAAGGCAAATTTTCTCAAATTTTTAGTTGTGGGTGGGTAACAATAAACTGAAATAATTTTATATATTTAGAATCAGTATAAAAAGCCAATACTGTCGGTTTAGCAGTTCTCAAGAGAATTTCATTTTTAGTTTTGGTGGATATTGACCCAACTCACTTTTTACTTCCAGTTTTTTTTTTTCAAAAACTATTTGATAAGATTCTCCTGTGACAAAAATTGTTTAAACCTTTTCATTTTATTTAGTTGAATAGGCTAATAAAAATAAAGAGGATCAATTTGACAGCTGGATTGTAAGTTTAAATTTAGTTTTTTCTTTCGCTGTTCTGTAAGTTTTTAAATGTCTGAATATAAAAGGGATTTAAGTTCGAGGTGGAGAATTGTCCTGTTATGAATGAGGTACATTTTACGTGGCTGGTATAAAATCAAGACGTGGTATCTATGCAGACAGGATGATTTTCGAGTATCTCTAGTCTTTCTTTAAACTATTTTAAGGAGTAGGAAATTGCATAAAGATAAGTCTACATCTGTTATAATCTATGGAAGCAACAAATCTTTCTGTAATTTTGGTTTGAATCTGATTTTCTTTTAAGATTATATGCATAAAAATTACATATATTATTGATTAAATAAAGCGATCCTTTGCCAGGAACTTTTGCTTAAAATTTACTGTATTTTGTTTCGTTTTGTATGGAATTTAATTGCTCTTTTTATTTGAGTTTTTCACTAAAAGTATTTAAAAATAAACTTATTCCTACAAAAATAAATATCCTGAAATATATTCCCTGTCCCCCAACCACCACTGGTATTTTGGCGTCTGCCCCCCTGGAAGCTTTTCTGCCGGTGCCCTCGCTAAATAAGTGTATTCTTTCCTGTCAACTTTATATCAAACGTCCTTACGTTGTTCTTTAATTGATCCTTCTTCTTTTTTAAATTTCTAGTTTTTCTCAATTTGACTAAAGGGTAATACTGAGAGGGAAACAAAATTCTAAATATCTGTCCACTTTTTACCTTTTTTTTTGCGATTTTGTCTTTAAAAATCAGGTGAGAGCTTGAAACCCTGCTATTCAAATTTTGCAGAGTCAAGTTAAGGACCGCCTTCTAAACCCGTTTGTATTCATCAAAAGATAACCGCCCCATTTTTGCGCAGTAAAATCTCTTCTGCATAGCTAATTTTCGGTTTTTATATCGTCCAGCCTTAAGCAAAAATGTTGGGCATTATTGAAACTATATTGAAATAAATCGAAATACACTTTGCCCACATAGGTTGTCAAGAGGATGCATCAGCAGTGCTTCAGGAATGGTTGATAGTATTAAGTTAGAAACTTTCATCGTGTGTTGAAGGGGATGTTAAAGAAACCCAAAGGTGTTATGTATATACTGCTGCTACAACTATTACTACAAAGGGTGTTAAGGTGAAGCTTTCAAGGAATATTCATCTCAAGAACGGCTTGCATTATTAAGTTACACCTTTCAGAGTAAGTTGTGGCGGATTTTGAACTAGCAAGAGGACACTGTGTGTATACTTTTAATGCAACTTCTACGGTTACTGCAACTAATGAAACTAAGGGCATTAAGGTGAAACTTTTAGAGAACTTTCTGGAGGAGTTTCAATTAAACGAAAACACTATATGCTTGCAGGTTTTCAAAAGGGCATATAAGCAAGAATATAGGCAGAGCTGCTCTATCATAGATAGTACTATCATTGAAACTTTTAAAGGAACAAAATCGATTGGAAATTAAAAGTTCTAATGCTCTTTTTAAGAGTCAAAAGTCATTGGAGGGCCAGCAGCCATCCTCCCTAGCCCATAATTTTTCAAACAATGCCATTCAAAATTATGAGACAAACATTTTGTTCAACATAGTTGAACGGTCCATTGACTACTGTCTGTAGGGATATGGGGGTTGTCAACCCCCCCCTCCCCATAGCTATGCAATTTGCCCTTTATGCTTTAAAACTAAATGCTGCCTTAAAACTAAATCGTAAGGCACTGCGTGCATGCTGGTTGCCAATAAGACATCTCAGCAAATTCCCAAGAACGACTGAGGGTGTTAAGCTGACAATTTAACTAAATCAAAAGAGTGTAAATGTATTCAGGTTGTCAAAGAGCATAGATATAATTCTTTGGAAATGGTATTAAGTTATATTTTTCAGGTCTACTAGAGGAGGTATAAAACTAGATCAAACAATACTATTTGTGTAAAGATTTTCAAAAGGGTGTATGTTGTTAAAAATTGTTGAAAAAATTCTCCAACATACAAATAGCAAGTCAAACTATGACCTCTTACAGAAAAAAACAAAAAAGATATAAAATATTATTTCTTTTTCCATGAAATGGACTAAGTCCATAAAAAAAGAAAAGAAATTAATTTAGAAGGATTTTTTTACAAAATAAGTTTTTCAAAGGAAAGTAAAGAACTTCATTACACCAAAGATGAGCAGAAATTAAATCAAAGAATCTAACAAGTATAAAACTACCACAAATCACCATCGCTAAATAAATGAAACCCAAAAGAACAAAAACTACACTAAATAACCGAGATAAACTAAAAACAAGCAGAAATTAAATGAGTAGGGCTGACAACTCCCATGCCTTCTCAAGACCAAAACATACTTTGCACACAGCCTATATACATAGTATTAGGACTTATAGTACTGATGCTCTTTTATAACCCTTTTTCCTTTTCAAGACTTCCTAAACAAGGAAACAAGTACATATATTACTGCCTATTTGGCCATTAAAACGAAGTAAATAGCAACAAATTCCTTTTTTGAATCTTTTCTACTATAAACTGAAGAAATTGAGAATCTTCAGCCTAAATTTACTATTTTACTTTTTGTTAAACCTGGTCTTACAACAGTTTTGTATTTTATTTATTTCATCAATAATTGTACTGGTTTTTAGCAGAGGCATTATTTCAAAAGAAAGAGACAATTTTGTTAAATGTTTTTCAGAATAATTGTCCGCGGATGGTTTCAGGGACCCATTTCACTGACTATGTCAAACAACAAGTTGTATGAAGATTGGTTTTATCCCACTTTCTAGGGCTATAAGGAAAGAAAGGTTGAGATGGTTAGGATATGTTTCATGGATGAAGGATGACAGATTACCAAAGACTCTTCTGTATAACCATCAATCTGAGACCAAATGAAAAGCAGATAATCTCTGAATATGCAGGAAAAAGTCATAAGGAAGAATTTAAATTAGATTAAAAATTTCATGGGGGGGGGCAAAGAGTGAAGCTTTGAATAAATGGGGATGGTTGAGAAGCGTGGGCACCTATTGGGGTATCAGGCAGCTTGGTGCTGTAGCGAGTTTTTAATAGACTAGTAGTAGTTTCTGGGAAATTAAGAGCTAATAATTTTCTAATGGGGCCAAGACTCAGGAACGGAGGCTCGAATTCTGAAAATATAGTGGAAGAGGCAAGGATTCTTATCGATTATTTTGTTGAGGCTACAAAAAAGTATTTTTCAAAAACTTGAGTTGGCAACTGGTATTCACTTTACTGGTAGCAAGATATATTAAATATGGATGGGTTTTTCTTAATACATACCTATAAAACAAGACAAAAACGAGGGATCCCCTTTAAAATCGGAAAGAAAGGTCCCTGTTTCCCAATTAAAATTAAAAGAATTATCATTCAAATCAAGTAGTTTTTATTTTTTGACCAGCCACATCAATCCCAAGATTCGCAACCATGTGTATCTGTACTTATGCTTGCTAAGTATATTTTTCGACGAAGTGTGAAGTATTTTTCTTTTTCTTGCACAGCTTGATCTTTATCGTTAAAGGTAGTTGGATTCTTTATTCTTCCCCTTCCTTTCTTCATTAACCTCTGTGTTCTCCGAGTATGGGGTTTCAATTACCTTAGTTTTTTTTCTTTCTTTGCTGTAGGAATACATCATTATTCTTTTGATTATTGTTTGGCAAGAATAAAATCCATTTACCAATACTTGTATACTATAAAGCTCTTCATTGGTTTAACTGTAAGTCTGTTTCTTTACAATGCATTCCAAAATAAAAAGACTAATGGGACCAAAATTTTCCCTTATGCTACAAGAAAAAAAAATACAGGATATAGAAATCCGATAATAGGCCCTGAGAGATAAAAAATAAAAAACAAAATAAAAAAGTGACGTTAAAATCCATACTATAAAGATAAATTTGGATGAAACTTGGCGCATACGAGTCTCTATGGCAGGAAAGGAACAAGAGAGAGGTTTGAATGATGGGTAGAAGGGGGAGGAATATATCAAGTTTTATTTAAAGCGTCTATAACACATGTATCTGGTGGAAGGCCAAAACAAGGGGGGGGGGATTTTGTTGTTTGTGCTCATGGATGTGTTTTTAATCATTTATATCATATATGACTTGAGACATCATATCTTTATCTTTAAACATTCCAGAGTTTTGATGGCTAAGTAGGGGAAAGGATTAAAATTTCTTGCGGGGTGGGGGTGGGTGAAAATTGCATGTTGCTTTTCAGATAAAGATGTTTTCCTCCTCATATTTGTCCAATCTGGATTACATTTTGGCAGGCGTACCCTATCCCCTCCCTGAAATAATTTATACAGGTACCCTTGTACACATTAATACTGACACTAATGTTTTAAATTTGGATCACTGAAACTAAATACCCCAAACAAACAAACTGAGAATATATATTAGCTCCTCAAAGAAAGGAAAGTTCTTCTATGTCTTACTCTCCCTTCAACCAAGTAACTTTATCTGTAGTTTTACATTAGAAAAGGAAATTTATAGCTTAAACTAAGAAATTACAAGCCAACACAAAAAGTCATGCCTGACTGCTGGTGTACAACGTTCCTAAAACTACCAATTGCAAACCAAGAGGGAAGGCTTGTTCTAGATTGTTGCTTCACCCTTCCCCTAAAAAAATTGTCTTAAGCTAGATGTCCTTAAAATTATATACTAATGGCAAAATGAAGAACTTCTACACACTGACATCCTTCTCTCCAGCCATAAAATAAAAGAAAACCCCTTTAAAATTAAACTTTAACTCTACACCTTGAAACCTACTCGCCTAAACTATCAAAGAAAGAAAAAGATACATATAAGTCGTAAGCCATACCTGCCTTCTCTTATGTCTCTTGTAAAGTAGATATAAAGCTAACAATTTTTCTTGCCTTGTTCTCAAACTAATGTTAAATTTTTTTTTTACGTTTGTCTTTAATGCCAGAGAGTAATCATATTCGTGAGTAAAACCATAATTTGACACAACAGCAAACAGTACAATATCAGCCCACAGGCATGGATCGAATGTAATAGCAAGATTAATTAAACAGGATCATGTATATTCCCAGATATGGCAGCAGCCTGGCTCAGGCAAAAACAGAGGAAACAGACGGTTTCAATGTAAATATTTACATCCTATTATAGATTTTGCTATATGTGGCTGCTGTATGTAAAAGAAAAATTGAAATCAATGCAAAAAAGTACATAAGGTATTATTTTGTCATTTGCAAACTCATTCTGCATGATTTAGAACTGCCTTTATAGCTCGTTTGTATTTAAATCAAATGTTCTTGTTCAATATAAAAGATTATACATGTGAACATTTATGTTATATTCAATAACAATTGTTATATTTAAAAAACTACTATATTTAAAAAAAAGTATAGATGATACAGAAAAAACTTATTTCATATTTGGATTGAGCATCCCAGAAACAATATTGAATCAGCTTAAAAAACCTTGGCACTAAAAACTTTTTTTCCCATTGACTTGTTATGAAACTAACTGAATTTGCCTTAGCTGAATTTCTGAACTTAACTGAATTTCGTTTGTGTAAGAAGCCATTTTTAAACTCAGATTGCACGCGACTGATAGAAGAGGGTGTTGGATATTTTGAGATTTCTGCAGATGCTACCAATAAATACAGCAGGAAAGAAAAGCATTCTTGGGACATTTAACTCAACACATATATAGAGCAGGGATTAACTTATTTAATCCCTTGTTGCGGAACTATTCAACAGTATATCACATATATACATTAAAAGTTCAACTGGTTCCAAATTAATAACCTAACAACTTAAAAACTGGTTAGAAAAGAAAAAACTTAGACCTTATTTTATAACGAATTAATAAAAATATTACAACAATGGCAAAAATATAGGCTAATTTAATTCATTATTTAGGCAGAAAAAAAAAAAAAAAAAAAAAAAGTATAGCATCGTCTTTTGTTAATTTGGATTGATAATTAGGTATTTGTTAAATGTGATACACATTACTGTGCTTATTTTATATTTATGGTGTCAACCTATAGTTAGCTACCATCAACATAACGTTTTTACAGACACATAAGGAACACAAGTTGTGTAAGCATCATTAGGTCACGTAAGGAATATAAGCTTATGATCAATAACGGAAAAAAAATTATAAAACACTTAATGGATATTAAAAACAAAAAACAGTATGACAAACAAATAAGTTATTCTAGATGCATGTGTAAGATGTGACAAAAACAAACAAACGATTATTTGGCGCATTTGAATCTTACTAAATGTTCATGGTCATTGCAGTCTGTTTTGCAGTTATCATATCACTAAAGCCTTGCTTATTTGATGACACTATATATATTGGCTGTATAGGCTATATATGTAAGTGATTGGCTATCAAAGTTAATTCACTTTCTTATTTTCAGCATTCCTACTTATGAACTATGACTTGAGTGCAGGACACAAAAACCAGATAAAAAAGATTTTTCATGAAAGAACAAAGGCACTGGTGGCCAAGTAATTTTATCACCAACCAAGGCACTAATACACAAAAGAGAATAAAAAGATAATAAGGGACTTAAATCAAGTAAGCTAGATTGCTATAGAAGGAGAAGAAAAGGGATAATATGGAAAGGGACAGGCAATAATGAAAAATGAAACTACCTATAGCACAGTTAAAAGGAAAAAATAACTCTTCAGTGTCCATGTACATATGATTTATAGTTAGAGCTAATGACACATCAAATGTATTATAATTAACAGCCAACAAATAAAGACAATGAAAGTCTACAAATTACATACTTTTGAAATAAACGATACTTTTGAAATAAAAGCAACAAATATACTCTGCCCATCCATACCATGATTGAATATGTTTTTCTTTGTTTCAGAAATATATTAAATATTTGCATAGTCAAATACCTAACTAGCAAAATGATAGAATTCAAGACCTTAGAATACTACTGAACGTTTTTGGATAAAACTAACTTAACCATTATATTACCAGATATGTGTCAGTTTGTTTAATTTGCATTATATGAGTTCAGGAAGAAAACCTAAAAATGATCTATTCTTATAATGTCCTCTATTCAGTTTTATATTGACACACACATTTTCCCTCAAAGAAACGTGAATGAAAAATGTAGCCTGAATTAAAGTCATCAGCATCGCATGACTATAGATATTAGTTGAACAAGTTACATGCACAGTGACAAAACAAATTTAAAAACCAATAAACATGTTGAATTAGGTATAAGCCTTTTTTCGCTTGGATATAAGTAACATCAACAAAACAAAACCAAAATCTGTTCCTGTGTATTTATTTCATTCTTTAATAGTAAAACCTGTATTTTGTCTTCCTTTTTTGCTTAGATTCTTGATAAAACAATTAAAACTTCAGGCCTGTTCTTTTTTACTAAGATATTACATCTAAGATCTCACATCTTTCTGCAAAGATTTCCATTCTTTTAACTCATCTTTATTCTGAGATCTTACAGCTCATTGATGTTAGCAAAAAGTGTGAAAGACGCCATCTTTCTGCCATATAGAACAATGATGAGAGAACTTTGATGATATACTCATCATTGTTCTTAGACCGCTGCTCAGAGCAGAATGACGAAAGACGTTTGCAACAGAACACTATAAGATGTAAGATCTTAGTGCTAAGATTTCACTTTTAAGTGTTCTTTGTCAAAAGATGTAAGATCTTAGCACAAAGATGAGTAAAAGAGCAGTCCTTTCATAAAACTACACAAAATCAGGTTTATCAAAGATATGAATCTTACTAAATTATTGTATAAGTTGAGGAAATATAAGCATAAACTTATTTATGTTCTTTGGTACTAGTTGCCCCACTACACAATAATAAATTATCATTAACTATGATGACCAAAAGATTTCTAGATAACAAAATTGAAAATAGATTAATGGCTATTTATAAGTATAATTACTGGTCTTTCCATTTTTAGATATGAATTATCAAGATCCCCAGGACATAACCAGAATGAACAACCTATTTCCAATAGTTAATTATCAACTTATTTGCTTGAATACGGCCGTTCTATACTCCTTGTTGACAGGATTTTATTTTATTTGGGTTTTATTTTTATTGGATAAATTGAAAAAAATATCTAAGCATAAACTCATTTTGGTTATTTTGGTGCTGGTTGTCCCTTTATACTATAAAAAAAACAACCAATAAATTATCATTTACTATGATAACACATACATTTCTAGATACCAAAATTGAAATTAGGTTGTTGAGCTATTTAAAATTATAATGACTAATCTAATTATTTTTAAATATTAACTATCAAGATCCAAAGGGCATAGGCAATTTTAATTTAAACTTTATTTATTTTCATTGCTACTTTTGTGATTATTTTTCCCCCTCCTAAGATTTCGAAAAATATCTTTTTTGAGATATTTTTGGTGAAAAATACCTATTTGTGGCATTTCCATTGAAAAAGACAAATTTGCCCCATTTTAGATTTTGAAATATTGTCCCCCCCCCTAATTTCGCGTATTGACACCACTGCTCTTATTAGTTGATTTAGTATAAATTTTTCCTGCAAATAGATGTTTCCTTTGTACCTTTGGGCTAAATGAAAACAGCCAAAATGCAGCATAGGTATGCCTAAATTTAATGACAAAAAAAGGGAAAGTCAAATAAATCTACTACATAACCAGCATAATTAATGTTGAATTGAGTAAGCAACCATTTTGTATACCCCATATAACTAGTTGTTCTTGTTTTAACTAAGTAAATTAAGCATTAAAAATGGTTTAACCATACATGCAGAAAAAAATAGTTCATTTTGGTAATTTCTAATGAAAATTTAGTAACTTTGTTTGATTGCAGCACCCTTTCTTTTAAAGTTTACTAAGGCTCAAATTCAGTCATTTCAGTAAAAATAAGAGATACTTTTAAATAATAATGCAGGATACAGATTTCAGTTTATTTGGTGGCAGACCAGTGGGCCCCCCCCCCCTCCCCATAAGGTGCAACTATTTATCAAGTATTTGCATAAAGAGGAACAGATTTTCCAAAATAGGGTAGAGTAGAGTTTATACCTCTGCTCTTTTTTCCCTCCTCCAAGAATAAATTATCGGAGTATTTCTCCCAAAGAGGTTCAAATAGTATAGCTGTTCTGACTAAGCTCCAACAGTTCAGGAATAGCCTAAAATACAAATCACATTTTCTGGAAGAGTAGACCTACAAAGTTGTAGACCTAACTTGCTTCTTAGGCTCAAATTTAGCCTTGAAGTTATCTATATAATTTACAAAAAGAAAAGTCTGTGTTTTTTGTAAACTTCTAGTGTCCGCCCATGAAATACTTTCAATCATCTTCTTTTCTGCAAATATTGCACAGGTGCGGCACTTCCCAAAGACACCGGAGGGGGAGGGAGGGTTATGGATATTCATGGAACAGACTATATCAAAAATTCATCTATATAGCTGTTTATAAACTTTTTCCTGTTTCTTGAACTCCAGGAAAGAGCAATGGATACTTTTATAATTACATCCAGAATTTTTAAAATGCTACTTACTTAAGTTGATTTGAGACGTACTTATAGCCCTATCTAAAACCAATTTAAAGATAAACTACGCATTAAAAGGCATTATTTTTCTCCATAGTATAAAAGTATTAATTACGCTATTTCCGAAAATAAAAAAAAATAGATTTGTACCCAATACATTAAATAGTCCAATACTTTCACCTGCAGATGTTCCCATCCAAGTGCAATTATTTTGATGAAGAGATAATCTAATATGTTCGCATTGTAAACTTTGATTTCCACTGTTTTTTTTTCTTTTGAAGCCGTAAAACTGTAAATGTGTTTTTGTTTTTTTTTATAACGTAGAATGAATTGAAAATTCCTTATTTTTCGCATTCACGCCTTTTCTCTCTAGATTGAGATTATGTATTTTCATATATTTTTAGTATATTAGATATACTAAAAGTATATGGAAATAAAATTTGTTATAATACAGGAGATGACGCCGTGAAAAAAATAATGAAGAAGATATTTCTTAGCCCCCGTTTCCATTAGATGATTTACGGACCAAACGCCAGACGAAACAATCAATAGAAAACCGAATTTTCTTGTGATGTGGTGAAAAGAAATTTTTGCTCCCGTTTTTTTGGAAGATTATCTCCCCGTTCTATGACATATACCCCGAAACAAGAACAGGTTTTGAATCCGCGTCCAATAATCTTATTGCAATTGATGTTTGTACTTTTTGGTGTTAAAAAGCCAATTGCGATTATTGAGTTATACTCAAAAGCACTTATTGAAATCTCTTGCAATAAATTATTCGCTTTTTGCAATTCAGAGCTCAATAAGCTGCAATTCGTCCTTTTACAGATAGAAGATCTTTCAAATATTATCTATTAGAATAAGCCAACAATATTTTTAGTTAGTTTCTTAGCTTCCATGGGTTTGCAATACTTTTTTTGAAAAAAGTTTCATTTTGATGTTCAAACGTACTCAACAGACAACAGCTTACGCTTTTCAATACATTATTGAAATTAATTATAATAAGCTCTGTTAACACGCAACTACTAGCGTATTTTGGACCATATTCAATTTCAGCACTTCCTTATTGATAAATTTCTATTGCTTCTGTTTCCCTAATCATCATCCTGATTAAGTAACTTTTTGATCAATTCATGCACCAAAAACAAATTTTATGTATAAAATATAAAAACTAAACTTTCTCTTGAGAATAAATTTCAGTTCATTATTCCCAATAAAGTAAAAAGTTTTATTCCAAATATTTTGCAACTGCTGATTTACTTGATGACGAGAACAAATAAAAGGGGAGATGCTCATCTGGACTAATCAACTAGGGGTTTGATCTTTTTTAGGATGCGCCAAATAAGATCTAAGTGTGTTTTCGCATGTACATTTTGTAGCTTTTTGTTAAATTTCTATGTTTACTTTAAATTGGGCAAGTAATATAAGACCTACTTTGGCACAAAAGACCAAGAGACGCTTTGAAAGATAATTTAAAAGAGCCATAATTTTACCCGGCCAGACTTTACGCCAGATCCGAAGTTTGGCCCAGACTTTTGGCCGTCTGGGCCAAAAGAATACTATAAAAATGTAAACTTAAAACATCCAGAAATCACTATCAAAGAATCAATGAAATCCGAAAGGAAAAGCAATTACAATAAAAAATTATATTATAGATGAAGATAGCAGATACTGAAACAAATGAATAGTTAGACCTAAAAAGATTAAAAATTAAATTGCATCCTCAAATTAAACTTAGAACAAGTAAAATCTACTACAAACCTAATTTACTGCTCCTAAGACATTATACACGAAAATAACTTACATAATATTGCATAGCTTACAGCCCTTGGCCCAAGAGCTGCGGAGGGTTTCATCCCCCGGGGCATGGTTATTGGACCTTTCAACCATAGGCTACTGAACACAATGACCATCTCAAAACTTTCATTTGATATCTTTGGGGGAATTAGGGGCGTAAGGGGGCTGCCGCTCTTCAGTCATTGTTTACTCTTAAAAGGGGCACTAGAGCTTTTAATTTCTAATCGATTGGGTCCCTTTTGAAGTTTATACGGCATAATCTTCCATACAAGGTGCCTTGGTGGAACAAAAATAATGCAGAACGCTCTTCGCTCTTTACTTAGGCAGGGCTATTATGCTGCTTATTATGAAAAGGGTTCTATTTGATCATGGGTCACCAAAAAGGCTTAGGCTTTAAGTTGAAACTTTCAGGATATGTTGAGGGTGATGTCGAACAAAATCGAAACACACCGTGTTTATTCTGGTTGTCAAAAGAGCGTGTTACCAATATCTAAGAAACTACTGACGGTATTAAGTTTAAACTTTCTGAGCATGTTGCAGTGGATGTTGAAGAGTGATTGAAGGACAACAAGCCCCCTTGTCCGTTTTAGTTGCCTCCCCTAACACTAGTCGAAATTTGGAAAAAGCAATTTTTGTTCGAAATTGCCAAAAGGCCTAATGCCTGTGCGTCTGGTGATGCAATGCGTTCCGTATTCCTCGGGGCAAGGGTTGTAAATTGTACAATTTGGCCATTGCTCACATTCAAGATTTATTATTGGGAAAGGGGAGAGTGCTTGATCCTGAGCATGTCTGATTAGGCTTAGGGGCACTACAGTGAAACTTCAAGGAATGTTAAGGGGCACGTTTAACTAAATCAAAAGACAGTATGTGCATCCAGTTTATCAAAGAGGCGTATCGGAAATACCTCATGAATAGCTACGGTTACTAACTTGAAACTTTCAGGGACACAGCTACTGCGACTTTATCTTTGCCTGCTTTTGACTGCAACTGCGACCATTTGTAACTGCACCTGCTATTACTTGTGGCTGAAACTCTGATTGCTTGTGACTGCGACTACTTAAAACTTTGACAACTTGTGCCTTAGAGTACGCCTAAGTGTGACTGCGACTTCTTGCGAGCACTCGTGACATGTGGCAGCAACTACTTATGGCTCCAACTACTTTTGCTTGTGACTATTTCCAGGAAATGTTGAGAGGGATATTAAACAAAATCGAAATACGGTATATCAAAGCTAGTTATCATTAAATAAAAAAACAAGTTTTTAAACTGAAAGTAAGGAGCGACATTAAAACTTAAAACTAACAGAAATTATTCCGTATATGAAAGGGGCTCTCCCCTCCTCAACGCCTCGCTCTTTACGCTAAAGTTTGACTTTCCCACAACTTTATTTTTTTTAAACAATAAAAAACTTTAGCCTAAAGAGCGAGGCGTTTAGGAGGGGACAGCCCCTTTCATATAAGAAATAATTTCTGTTTGTTTTAAGTTTTAATGTCGCTCCTTACTTTTGGTTTAAAAAAACTTGTTTTTTTATTTAATTTCTGATCGTTTTTTTTAATGTAGCTTTTATTTTGGCTCACCGTCATTGAATAAGTAAAAAAGTGCAAAAAAACTTGTTTCCTTGTGAATCAGACGAAATTGGGAAAAAAGGGGCGTGGGAGGGGGCCAAGTTACCCTCCAGCATTTTTGGTCACTGAAAAGGGCACTATAACTTTTAGTTTCCGTTCGAATGAGCTCTCTCTTGATGTTTTAGGGACACTAGGTCGGTACGATTACCCCTGAAAAAAAAAATAAACACGCATCCGTGATCTTTCTTCTGGCAGAAAATACAAAGATGCACATTTTTGCAGATATGAGCTTGAAACCTATGTAATAGGCTTTTCTGATACGCTGAATCTGACGGTGTGATTTTTATTAAAATTCTTTAACTTGTAGGGGGTATTTCCCCCCTCTTTCCAAAATCAGGTAAATTTTCTCAGGCTCGTAGCCTTCGATGAGTAATAGTAAACCTAATAAAATATATATATTTAGAATCAACATTATAAGTCCATTCTTTTGATACATTTATTGACATGAAAAATCCGTTTTTTAAAGTTTCGATTATTATTGAGCCGTATCGTTTTTTATTATGTTTTTTTTTTATTACATATATGTTTTTACGTATATGAGGGGGTTTTCCCCTTAGTCAATACCACGCTCTTTACGCTAAAGTTAAAATTTTGTTTAAATCACAAACCCCTGAATCACAAAGGCCGTTTAATTAGAATAGATAGCTCTTTTGAAAGCACTAAAAAAACTGTAGCGTAAAGAGCGAGGTAATGACTTGGGGGCGAACCCCCTCATATACGTAATAATTTCTGTTCGTTTTAAGTTCTAATGTTGCTTCTTACTTTCAGCTGAAAAAACTTGTTTTTTTTTAAATTTAATTTCTGATCGTTTTTTAAATAATGCTGGGAAGCGAAAATTGAGACAGCCAAACAAAAGATCAAGGAGTGTTATCACAATGATGAAGATTATAGACATGCGAAAATTGAGACAGCCAAACAAAACATCAAGGAGCGTTATCACAATGATGAAGATTATAGACATGTGAAAATTGAGACAGCCAAACGAAACATCAAGGAGCGTTATCAAAATGATAAACTTTATAGAGAAGCAACAATTGAGCTGGCTAGACAAAAGATCAAGGAGCGTTATCACAATGATAAAGATTACCGAAAATATATATAAAAAAAAAGTTGCTACCAGAATAATGGGTAGATACCGGGGTGACAAAACCTATAATGAAAAAATTAAATTCTCTGCGAGGTTGTACCGAAGAACGTATAAGGACAAAGGGAAAAATTGTATTCAGAAATACAAGAAGATGGCAAAAATGCAGGCTGATCTTCGTAAATTGAGAAACATTTTACGCATGTTTTACCAGGATCACGAAAAGTATTCAAAATTACAGATTAAAATTCTCTTGGAAAGAGCGGATGCTGTTGAAAAGTCGGCTAAAAATGCTTTGGCAAAGCTTCATAGTAATATCCAAAAGAAATGTTGTCAGTTTAATGAAAAGCTTCCAAGGCATGGATTGGCAACTGCGGAACAGTTTATAGATGCAATGGAAAATGTTCGACAACACAGTGAATATACGGAGGCGTACTTCTTAGAAAATTCGTATATTAATTTTGGACGGAGCAATTGCAGTTTATGTAGCAGCACTAAAAATCTATATACAAGCATACCTATCAACAGCGAAGGAAAAGCAATGTTTTTCAATTATGGCGAAAACGAGCCTGTTAGGGTTATTAGTATATGTGTTTGCAAGACTAATGATTTAGAACAAATTCCTGGAACACCGACCCAAGAAAAAAGTATTTCTAACTAACAGTTCTTTTAGTTCTACTGAATATTTGGCAAAAAATGCTCTGTGTAGTAGAACAAACTGTCCTGGAAAGTACGAGACAACTATTGAAAAATGCTCTGAAACTAGATCTGACAAGGAAATTATGATGGCTGGAGTCACCTATAACAATCTGAGTAAACATTCAAAACCAAAAATTGGGCAGCAGGTTACTTGGCAATGTCACCCTGATATCTGCAAGCTCTATCCGAACGGACATTGAATTATGTCAAATTCTTTTTGATATCCTTGAAAATACAATAGAATTAAAATTTTCAACTGACAAAGTGGTTAATTTCTACCTTGGCGACTTGGATTATTGTGAAATCAATTGCAGGGACACAAGAAAGCATGGGCATTCGTTATACTGTAGCCCAAATGATGGATCTCAGAGATATTTGCGTTCTCTAAGGGCACTAGCTCCACATTTTCCTGTCTTGACCTGTTTCATTAATAGTTTACAGTAAAGACCGATCTCTTGCCCATAGTAACTGATATATCTAGGGGTTTTACATTAAAAGACGATCATTGGAATAACAAGCAATTGCATACATTGGAATTAGTTAGCTACTTGATTGTTTGAGGTTCGTCTCTTACTATTTCAAAGAAGAAAAAGCCGTAGGCTTTTTCCTGTTTGTAATCAGTCTATTTTCCGGATTGCGGCGGTAGCTAGCAACTTATTACATCCGGGTTGCAGCGGTAGCTAGCATCCTAGTAAGAGACGATCACGTCCAATGTTAAGAAATATAAAAACCCCTAACTCTTAAAAAAAGAGTCAGATCAAAACAAAAAATACACCATTAGAACCACCTCGTCCGAAACCCCTATAAAGGAAACTTACCGCCCTTTGGCTTGAATAACAAAGAAAATATATTGGCTTAAAAATCAAGAAAATTGACTTTAACCACGTCATTCTCCACAAACGGGATATTTTTTTCTTTCTTTCTTCTTTTCCACAGATAGCTTGGCACTGGAACATCGTAGAGAGTTGTTCAATGGCTCATTTTAAATACATAAAGGATCGATACAGTTCATTATAAATGGGGATCGTCTCTCACTAGGTTTAAAGCTACCACTGCAACCCGGATTGCAAGTTACCACTGTAACCCGGATCTTGGTTAAAGTTATTCTTTACTATAACAACCTGGATGATTAAAACTCTGTTTCCTACTAAATCTAAATTGAAGTTCCCAACGAAATTTACATAATCCATATTTATAATGAAATATACCGATCCTTTACGTAATTTCCATTGGCACTATTAACCCTAGCAATGGCTTTGCCCCCCCTTTCCCTAATGTATCAATTCACATCTTATGCGGAGGGGGGCGTTTGTGCAATTTTGTCAGTGACGCCGTCATGATTTTAAACGAGGGATATTCAACAGAATAATCTTCTTTGTTTTGTATGACGTCATTATGGTTGTAACATATTATATGTCTTTAGACATTATGATGTCATTCATCAACATAAATACGACTTGGCTAAATCCTACGATTATGGCATCATTTATCAATCTTTAACATGAAATATGCAGTTTTTAGTAAGAAAATTGATTCTATTTTGAAATCAATTTGTTTTAATTACAAAAAGTTTTTAACCCCATTAATTTTCTTTAAAATGAACCATTGAACAACTCTCTACGGTGTTGCAGTCCCAAGCTATCTGTGGAAGAAAAAAGAAAAAAAGAAGGCGTTTAGGCAGAATACGGTAGTAGCTGTCACTTTTCTTGATTTTCAAGCCAATATATTTCCCTTGCTGTTAAATCTAAGGGACAGAAAGTTTCCTACATAGAGGTTTCGGACAAGGCGGTTCTAATGGCGTACTTTTTGTTTTAATCTGACTCTTTTTTTTAGCAGTTATGGGTTTTTATATTTCTTAACATTGGACGTGATCGTCTCTTACTAGGTTTGTAGTTACTCCTGTAACTCTGATAAAAGACCGATAGAGTTCATTATAAAAGCGGACAGTGTAAGTTTCATTGAAACAGCTGAAACCTAGTAAAAAATAAACCACGGCAAATAGTAAATAAAAGTTAAGATAATACAACCTTCTTTTGAATAATCACTTTTCTGGGTAATACTGCCATACTGTCTCTTACTATTCGTCTCTTATGTCTCTTACTATTTGGTCCCTTAATATGTCTCTTACCATACTGTTCGTCTCCTACTATTCCAACTAAAAAAATCCACAGGCTTTTCCCTGTTAGTTATAATATAAAGGGAGTTTTAGAACACACAGCCTCGTCAGTAGAGCCTTAAGACGAAATCTGATCGGCGAATTGATAATAGAATAAATCCTGAAAATTTTAAATATAATAATTTTATTTCGTGGACCGCTAAAGTTATTTTCTAAAATGCAAAAAAATTATGATGTCTGAGCAATAATTTTGATTTTTAATTAAAAATAGAAATATACGTGAAAATTTGAAAATTAGTTTTGTGTTTTGATAGGTTTTAACTACTCGACGCGTGATTTTATGGGTATTATATGGTTATAACCTATACGATTATAATCTAATTCATCAAGCTAGGCTACGGCATATAGTAACTAAAATTTAAGATAATAAAAACATCTTTTGAGAAGTAACTTGTCTGGGATACAGTACAGTAGTGATGAGAGAACCATTGACATGAGAGAACGTGGTTGCAGCGGTTTTCTTGGTTTTTATTCCGTCTAGCCTGCTATCTTGAAACCATCACAATTTACCAACTTAAAATGTTAAGGCAACATGATGAAATCCTTTTATATACAGGCGATAACCAAAAATTCAAAAAACGCTTTTAGAAAAACTGGCAATTGAGAAAAGATTACCTTTTCTAGTTAATTCAGTAATGGCACCAATTTACTTGTTGGTCTTATAAGTAAAATGTAATTTTGAAAAGAAAACTTAAGGGTTGTTCAAAGAATGGTCTGAAGTCCTTAAAATTGGCGTTGGATCGATATAAGAACTAGACCATTGGAATTGTATTTGCCGAAAATCCTTTACCGGTAACATAAAGCCCCCTGACGTTGGTGGGGGACTGTAGCCAAGTCCCATAACAATTTGATTATATGATTTTTTCGCTACTTACAAAAGTGACTATGTGTAGAATTTTTTTTTTTAAATGATCCATTAAACTGCTTTCTTATGATATTCCAGTGCCCTTCAAATACTGAAGAAAAACTGGATAGAAAAATCAAAAATATACTTTCGATATAGATTATTGCGGTTTCAGCCACTTTCATTGTCTTTTCAAGTCAAAGGATTTTACTTGTTGTTCAAGCCAAGGGACTATAGGTTTCCTTTACAGGGCGGCCAAAACTATTGCAATTTTGTGCTTTGTGTTTCGATCTGACACCAATTTTAGGAATTATTGGGTATCCTTTTGATATTATGGAACGTGCGCGTCTCTTACTTGTTTGCAGCTACCGCTGCAACCACGATTGTTTCGGAAGGTCTCAATTGGCTGAAAAGTCTGATTTCTTTTTTTTGGGAAGCGTTTGATCAAAGCTCCTTGCCACTGAATCACCCGCATTCAAGTAAAGTCTTGATCTTTGATATTAAACTTTAATTTTATCTCACTGGTTACATCATACGGCCTTGCAGATATCTTCCGCACCTATTGGGACACTGGAATATCATAGAGTGCTGCTTATGGACTCATTTTAAAAGAAACTGCTACATCTATGTGCTTTTATAATTAACCAAAAACAATATTCAAAATAAAATAAATTTGCTGACACAAATCTGATCCTTATATACAAGGTGATGAATCTTTGATGCTGCTTTTTAATTTAATCCCACATGGCTGTTTCATACGGATTCGTAGATTTCTTAACATTTTCTTGATAGCTTTCAACATTCCATGTTAATGTCGAATCATGAAATTGTTATACTAATAGCAATATCTTGCATTAGTAGCTATATCCCTAATCATAATGTCCTTGATAATACATTGTTATTTAATAGCTGCTGTACTACAGTGGTGGCAAGGCCCTGCTTTGGAAACAAAGGGTTTTGGCTTAAGCCAGTCTACGGTAGCGAAATAGAAGTTGTCCTCTCCATTATTTGGCTAGTAACTATTTGTCTACATTTGTACCGGTAACCACCATCGTTGTGATAACGCTCGTTCATCTCTTGTTTGTCTCTTAATTTTTGCTTCTCGATAAGCCCTAGTTTGTTGAATATCTTGGTTTTTCTCTGTTATATTTCACTTTCTTAAAACCTTTGTCTACCTTTAACGTAGTGCAATTTTTTCAGTTGGTATTTTGGTTCCTCGGCTCTAACGCTTTTCTTGGCTCTTCTTCCGTCTAGCTTTCTATCTTGATACCATCACAATTTACAAACGTAGCTTTTAAGGCAACATGATGACACTCTTTTATATACTATTTTAAAAACTTTTTGTTTTTTAATTACAAAAGGCACTAGATGCGGTAATTTTCTTTAAGATGAGCCATTTAACAGCTCTCAATTTCTAGTGCATAGCTATCTAAGTGGAAAAAAACAGATAGAAAAAATGCCTTCGATGCAGAATATCGTGGTTTCAGCCACTTTTCTTGATTTTCAAACCAATCATTTTCCTTTTTATTCAAGTCAAGGGACTGTTAGTTCCATATATATAGGGGTATTGAACAAAGCGGTTCTAATAGTGGACTTCTTTTTTGATCTGACTCTAGTTTTAGGAGTTATGGGCTATTTCGTTTCTTACTATAGGACTTGATCGCCTCTTACTAGGTTTCTAGCTACCGCTGCAGTCCAGAATAGCTACCGCTGCAACCCGAATCGCTAACAATCACTACAACCCGGATGATTGTCTTTTCATACAATCATTTAAGCATAACATAAATTATTTTAGAATTGTTTACTTGAAAACATTTTGCTTTATTAAACAGTGTTGATATTCAATCATATGCTTATGCTTATCTGCAAGTTTGCCATAGTATATCTGAATCTGTCTAAGGGTTTCTAGTGCCGAATCGACATCTCCGTTATCAATTTGTATTTCACTAGCCTTAAGTTGACACAGAATGGCCTGTGAGCTATTCACATTTTCGTAGTAGTTACTAGCTTGCGTAAAATTTTCTATTGCTTCAAAGAAATCGCTGTTAATTTTTTGAATACTTGCAATTTTTTCAATGGCTTTCCCAGCCTCTTCCCAATTCTCTAATCTTACGGAAATGTTGGCAGCTCTTTTGTATAATTCAAGTATTTCCTCTTCTTTAGATTTTAAAATGCTAGCTGTGAAAAGCTCATTTGCATTTTCTGAATATTTATCCTTAGCTTCAGGTAACATTTGTGTGGTTTTAGACTGAAACTTTCATCGAATCAAGTACATTTGAGGAAGGTAAAAATCATGTTTATAGAAAAAAATACATCTGTAATCATTGGAAAAAGTATACTTTTATATTTTGTTTCCAAGTGTAGGGCAGTAAATTTGCGATTATTATTTTAGGTGATTTCTTCTTGAATTGCAACAGATTATGAATATAAAATTTGCGTGTTTTCGTCATGTTTCATTCAAACGAATTACAATACATGTTTAACTACCCATTTCATCATTTTTCATATAAACATACTACGACACATTTTGAATACTCTATTTTACTCTAGTGTATTACGTCTGAATGATGACTTAGAACTCCTGATATTTCGATTGCTTTTCTTTATGTTATGGAATTTGCATAATCTGGATTAGCTGAATATATTTGGGGTTGGATTACGGTATGTTCAATATAAGCGCATGGCAATTAACCTTTCCTGTCAAATCTTTTTTGTTTTAAAGGCTGTAAGATTCTCATCAGAGAGGTCTCAAAGATACTTCTTCGATATCTAGCCAATAGCTGGGAAGCCAACAGTTTCACGTACAACAAAACTATTTGTTTTATCTATCTGAATAGATTACCTGTATCTGAATGCAAGAAACAGTACAACGCTAGTCATCATGAGCTAGAACTAAAGATGAGCCTTGAAGGCTTGGCTAAGTATGTTTTGTCAATTTAAAGTCTATATAAACTTTCTATTAAAGAATACTACATGAGATCCTCTTGACTTACACAATTGAACTATATCAATCCTTTATGTAAAATAATTAGCAAAAATAAATTTAAAACATAATATTTTTTTAACGAATAACTGTATTTTTCTTTAACTCTTTAGTAACAAATGTACACCTTCCTGCATACAAAAATCGAAATAGGAGTTTTACTATTATAAAAAACATGTAAACATAGTTATGAAAAATGCAGTCATTTTTGGGGGCTCTGCCCAAAAATCTGACTCGTCTACTAAAGCTAGAATAATTCCTGAAAATTTTAAATAAAATAACATTATTTAATTAAAAACTGCAAAAATATTTATGGTGTCTGAGCAATAATTTTAATTTTTTAATTCAAAGCAGAAAAATACCAGAAATTTTCTAATTGTTTTTTTAGGTTCTATCTACACGACCGTCGGTATTTTTGTTAGAAATAAAGCAATTTAAAAATGAGTACTAAATTAAAGCAAATTTTTAAACAAGAAGCTATGAATAAATCTTGCCCTCCATCTCTGCTCCTTCAAAATATGTAAAGTATGTAGGTTGTGTTCCACAACCATCATCTTTTGTTCAACCTTGTAACACTATTATTGTTACAACATTGGTGCCACCTGGGACAGGCCCTACTTATATAGTGTGTCCACACTGTCATGCTGAAATTGATACATCTATTATATCAGAACCAAGTCTTCTTGCCTGAATAAATGGAGGAATTCTTGCTTTGACCGGATGTTGATTTGGCTGCTGTTTAATTCCGTGTTGGATCCCATCTTGCATGAGTATTGTTCATTCTTGCCCAAATTGCAAAGCGCATTTGAGAACCTTTAACTCGCGCTAACGATATTCGCAGCGGAGCAGCTCAGAAACGTTTGCCTAAATTCATTTCGGTTTTGAAATAGCTTGTGATTTCGTATTTTCTATTTGGATTATAGTAAAGAACCTATTCTCTCGCGTGACAAGTGGGTATGCTTACCATTGGACCATCAAAGACTTATGAAATATAAGTTAAATATAAGACATGATAATGTTTTCGTTAATACACGAAACAATTATATAACAATTATATGTTCTGGTTAACTATTAATGGTGATTATGTTAGTTCCATCAGTATAATAGCTGTAGAGATGGCTCAAACCTAGTAAAGAACAAATCATGGCAGACATTTAGCTTAAATTGATGCCTCATTATCTGAACCTCGTCTCTTACTATTCCAAATACGAAAAAGCCATAGGCTTTTTCACGCAGTTCTCGCGATACCCTTTGGAGAATTGCACTAGTTCTAAGTTACGATTCGACGAGGGCTCATCCTAACTCTATCAGTATTTTTCTTCGGAGAAGTCTATCTCTTTGGGTTTTGATCAGATCAGAATCATACTGACATTGACTCCAGCTATATTCACATGCCACACCTACTTGGACCATATTCTCTTGCGGCGGCTAGTTATGTAGTGGACTAATTTTAGTCTAGAGAGTCCTCTTCTTTTTTGTTGCGTTGTAGGTCATAATTATCTCTGGTTTACCATTCCGATGTTCAATTGCTGCTAAAGAGTGGATGGACGAATCAAGAATGACTACGTTTATTTCTTTGGAACACAAGACACCCGGTTCGAATGGACTCTTATCTCACCAGGAAAGGGTGGATTACTCTTTCGTTCTTTTTCATGGTGTCTACGTTAGTCATTCCCAAGTGACTGAGGATTTCAATGAGCTCTATGGACGTGAAACAGCTGCCAGCTGATATTTTGGGGTTTGAGACCTTCAAATGATCGACAAGGGTCATTTGCGTTGGATCTGAAACATTGTGGATTCCAACCATGGGTGTTTCCTTCTCAGTATAGACAAAGACACTAAATAGATAAAATGTCTTCAAAACTGAATCTTGATTCCAGAAGACATTGAATCTTGATTCCATATTTGTCCTCTTTAGAACATATCTACTTCTTGAATTAACATTGTTCTCTAAGTTCAAGCCAAGGAACGTTAAGTTTCCAATATAGGGATTTCGGACAAGATGGCTCTAATGGTGTACTTCTTGTTTTTATCTGACCCATTCTTAGGAGCTATTCTTAGGTTGCTAGCTACCGCTACAACCCAGATTATGTCCTCAGGCCTCAAGGATATGTTTTACAAAAATATGTATATCCCCTATTGCTAGAATACTTTACCACATGAATGTTTCGTGGTGTAATGGTTAGCACTTATGACTTTGAATCCTGTTTATACTACTGCTGAAAACCAGATTATATTATCCTATCGAAAGATAACTGTTTTATCTTTATTCGATTCCCCGCTGGAGGGAATTTTTGATGTATTTAATTTAAATATAACTCTACAAGCCCATACTAGAGTTAAGTTGCCTATACAAGTTAGTATAGGCAAGAGTTCGTTCTTTAATATAACTAGCTACCGCTGTATCACGGATAATGACCCTGATTACAAACAGGAAAAATCTTACGGCTTTTTCTTATTTGGTATGGTATGAGACGAACCTCAATGAATCAGGCAGCTAACTAAGTCCAATATATGCAATGGTTTGTTATTCTAATGATCTTCTTTTAATATAAAGCATAAACTATTTTAAAATTGTATACTTAAAAGCCTACGCAGCGCAAAGGTTAGGGTGTTGGAATTCTACTCCAAAGGTCACAGGTTCAAATCTTGCTGAAGGCAATTTTTATACATTTATCGTTTTAAAGTCTAAACAAAACTTGTCAATAATTGGCGCCCTTGTCATATTGGACCCCCCATCTAAGATTTTGCTCTAGATCCGCCTTTTCTTTGGGGGGAGGTGGGGGGGTATCTGAGAACTTTTTCCAGGAGGGGGTGAAATCCTCCAAAAAGCAAATTTTGTTGTTGTTAACTTTTAATAATCCAAACAATACCCATGTTACAATTCCTTAAAAAAAGTGGCAAAGAGTATCACGAAATTTGGGGTAGACTGCATTTGCCTGATGACACCAACGTCATTCGGTATGTGTCTAGGATGGGTTCTTAAGGGGTGGAAAATGAATGAAAGGGAATATGCGTTATTACCTAAGTATAAAAAATGCAACTAAATTGAGAATTTGTAGGACAGGGTATCAAACAGCTCAATAGTAAGGAAAACTCTAAATTACGGAATTTTGATACCAGTAGATACATCAAAAGAAGTATATTTTTATGCTGATTTCAAATATATAAGTTTTATCAAGTCTAGTTTAACCCATCAAAAGCTACAAGCCTAAGAAAATTTATCTTATTTCTGAAAAAATGGGGAAACATCTCCTAAAAGACATAGCATCTTAGTGAAAATCACACCATCAGATTCAGCGCATCCGAAAACCCTACCGTAGAGGTTTCAAGCTCCTATAAATGTGGAATTTGGCTTTTTTGCCAGAAGAAAGATCACGGATGCGTGTTTATTTGTTTTCTTTTCTTCTTTTTTTCCCCAGGGGTGATCATATCAACCCAGTGGTCCTAGAATATTGCAAGAGGGTTCATTCGAACGGAAACTAAAAGTTCTAGTGCCCTTTTTAAGTGACTGAAAAAAATTGGAGGGCAAGTAGGCCCCCTCCCATGCTCATTTATTTCCCAAAGTCACATGATTAAAATTGTGAGATAACTATTTTGTTCAGCATAGTCGAAAAATCTAATAATAATGTTTTTGAGGATGACTTAATCCTCGGCTGTCCCCGGGGGAAGGGCTGCAAGTTATGAACTTTGCCCATTGTTTATATATAGCATTAGCTATTGGGTAGTATTCAGACGTGTTCAGGGGGGATTTTTTATTGTGCGGGGGGTTGTGTCGGGTGGGGGGAAGGATTGGGTGGGAGGATCTTTTCGTGGGGAAAGGGATAGTTCTATAAAGGTGAAGCCAGATTTCCCAGTATTATTAAAAAAAAAATGGACAAAAATAAGTTCATAAAACAAAACAAGTTTTTTCAACTGAAAGTAAGGAGCAACATTAAAACTAAAACCAAGAGAAACTAGTACGTATATGAGAGGGTTCGCCCCCTAGTAAATACCTCACTCTTTACGCTAAATGTTTTGCAGTACTTTAAAAAGAGCTACTTTTTCTAATTAAACGGTCTTTAGGATTCAGGGGTTATTCTAAAGGAATTGGAACAAAATTCGAACTTTAGCATAAAAGGGCGAGGTATATTGTATTTTGTGTATATTCACAAAGGTATATTGTGTATATTCACAAAGAATATTGTGAACGAAAGAAAATAGTAGGCTACGTATTTGAGAAAAAAAAACAGGATGGAAGACAGGAAGATTAGAATGAAAAACTGAAAGAATTTTCAAAATTGAAGGACCAGTTTTTTTTCTGAATAGATGTATACCATCCTACATCAAATTTTAACCCAACATTTTTCTAATCCTTTTGAGATTTTAGTTGTCTAGGTGTAACCATATGCATAAAAGAAAAAAAGGCAAAAAAACTGTTAATAGACACATCACAGTTTCTAAAGGAATTGCTGCATTATTAATATTCCAGCTTTAGAAATTCTAATATACTCATAGCACCAGAAAACTTAAAAATTAATGTAATATTTTAATTCCTCTTCGTGTCTGTGCTAAAGTTTAGAACACTTCCGACTAATATAAGTAGCTATCATCCCCTTTTGATCTCGAGACGTTTATTTTGAATGTATTTTAATAAAATTTATTTCTTTTTCTTGTGGGAGGGGGTTCAGTAAGTTTTGTTATACAATTTCTAGGGCCTAGCCTTTTTTTTATGGCTTTGGTGTTTCACCCTTTTGTGAGTCGTTTATAAAAAAGCCTTTAGATAATATTTTAACCCCCACCCGCGATATTTATTTATAACAACGAGCGGTTGTGTGTATTGTTGTCTTGTGTTTATTTTTTTTTATTAAAAGTATACGGGGAGGCGTCATAACATCTTTATGATGTTATGACGGTTATTGGTTCTGACAGATTTTCATTCGGATGTTATGAAGTTTAGTGCTTGTGACGGTTAGTCGAAATGGTAGCACCACCAGTATACTGCTTTACCTTGGTACTAATTATTTCTCTTATTTTTAAGGTGATGAACAAATTGCTGACGCTCCCACCAGATTATTGGGTACAGTTTATTGTAGTTGACGACGCTGATCCTTTCACTCCAGGCTACAGTACTTGAAATCAAAGAGGATCCATGACTAGCACAACCGATTCAGCTGGTTGCATTCGCTAGGAATGACTTCTTCGATAATGTCGGTAGTGGAGAAAAAAGAAGCATCTTGGTGTCACAGAGTGGTCCATATTTTTGCCTTATTTATGGGCGTAAGGAAGATTAGAGTGACTTCATAAATTAAAACTTCATAAATTAGTATCAAACAAAGGAGAAGTCTTTGATAATTGCGATTTTCAGGTACGGACAGACATAAGATGGGTCTAGGGGGAAAAAAAATGTTTTTATTTCGACGCCCTTGGTAATTTAAATATTTTTCCTCTAAAAATGATTGACAGCTTTTATATTACGAACCCCTCTACTCTCTCTTGAATAGACTTTAAATGACAAATAGATTTAATTTAGTTATCATCGGACATCCCCAGGCTGCACGGATATTCCGCGTACTTCAACAATTCAAATGGTCTAAAAGTGTATCTATCAAACAGTTCGTGGTAACGAACTGTAAGTAAGGAGCGACCCGGCTCAATGGTAACCGAGACTCTAAAAAACGGCTCAACGCCTCGCTCTTTACGCTAAAGTTTGACTTTCTCACAACTCTATTTTTTTAAACAATAAAAAAACTTTAGCGTAAAGAGCGAGGCGTTGAGGAGGGGACAGCACCCTTTCATATACGGAATAATTTCTGTACGTTTTAAGTTTTAACGCCGTTCCTTACTTTCAGTTAAAAAAACTTGTTTTTTTTATTTAATCTTTCGCAAGGAGACATCTTGGAGCGCCATGTGTGCTGCACAGTTTCGCTACGCGTAGCACATACCACATGGTGTATATGATTCCTGAAAGTCACCAACCCTTTTTATGTACATTTTAAAGAGTTTAAGGATTTGATAGATACAAGTTTTGGGATTTGAGTGAGAAGGAGGCTATTGATAGTGTAAATTTGAAAACGCAATTGCCAGCTGGATATTAGAAATTTAGGAAGAATCGATGTGTATGGAGAAACTTCGTAAGGACAATAGTGAATCTTATACTTGTATATTTTAATAGACTTGATGAATGACTTAATAGTTTTTTTTTAAGAATTCTAATAATTTTTAAAATTAAATAAAAATTGCTGTGTAACCAAAGGACTATATCTCACCAGTGACAATCTAATGCTTTGTTGAATAAAATTGGGATATATAGGGTGTTTGCATAGATTTTTGGACTAAATAGAACATACAAAATCTCCATACACCTAAAGGCTGGACTGTCGCCAGGATATTTGTTCTGGGGTGGGGGTCACAAAACAAAAATTAAAAGTGCATGAAAAATTTGTTTATATCCATTTTTGTTACGATTTTACGTGTCGGACTTGATACGGTCTTGCTTAGTGCGGTTTGTTTTGTTTATTTTTCCTTAGGTTCTATTTTTTCTATATGTTTCCGTTTTTATGTCTTTTTTTAACCCATGGCCCATGTGGCTTCCATATTTAAGTATAACATCTGTGCTTTCTCTAGATGGACCAATACAAAAGTATGCACCTGGTATCGTTACTGCACCTTTACAACGGCACTGTCTTATCAGAGTGCTATCTGCTTCCCAAAACGTTAAGTTTCTCTTAGCGAAACACTAAGTTTTCAACATATTTTTTTGGGAGGGGGGGTCAGGGAGTACAAAATTGATATCTTAGTTTAAGTAACCATGTTCTTTTGAACTTATAGGTGGTACGTTACTCTATGGATATGTATTTGTTAATAAAGTTTTAAGCTTCAAACGGACACTTTTATTTTTTTTAATAAAAAACATCAAATTCGATTTGTCTTAGCTTAATGTCTTTTTTTTTAAGAATCCCAAGGTTCTTGTTTTTTTCATAATGGTGCTATCTACCTAATTTAAATTTCTGCCTAAACTAATTAAAATCCTAATTTAAAATTTAACTTCCCTCGTCTATAATAAAATGTATTACTTGGTTCGTCAGTAGAGTGCTATGTTATATTTCTACGACCCCACTAGGAATCAACGTGCTATTTGCTGACCGCTCTACACCCTTTCAAAGAGAGTGAGTATCCCCTCGCAATGTCATATGGATTTACATGGTTTATGTTCCTTGCTATGTTATTTGCTTGCAACACGTTCCTTGGTACCTTTCCAAGCAAAGCGATCAAACACGTTTTGGAACTATGGTTGAGATTGTGTAATGCAACCAGACTGGTTTCGTTTCACGGGTTCATTAATAGAACAACTAATGTTTTTGAAAAGGGTATTAGTTCAAAGTTCAATAACCAAATTAAACTTCCGATGGTTAAGAATGCGTCACGGGTAATTAAAGAATGAGGAATGCAATGCTATAGTTAGAATGGCTTTAAGTTGAAAATTGTACCATTTGCGTAAAAATAACTCTATTTGCGAATTTTTTTTTTGCGAAAAGGTATTTGCGAAAAGGTATTCCGTTGGTTAAGAATGCGTCACGGGTAAGTAAAGAATGAGGAATGGAATGCATCAACAATACAAATAATATGCTCAGATACGTAATAGATTTGACGCCTACAAGAGACATTGGTACAAAGTATTCAATAGCTTAATTGGCTTTATATCATTTTGCATAAAAGATAACTCTATTTGCGAAAAAGGGTATAGCATTTGCGAATTGGACTGTATGAACGATATTAATTTTTGATTGAATACTAGGGATGTGAATGATCCTAATTCTGGAAAAAAGGGGGAAACATCTCCTAAAAGACATAGCATCTTAGTGAAAATCACACCATCAGATTCAGCGCATCCGAAAACCCTACGTTAGAGGTTTCAAGCTCCTATAAATGTGGAATTTTTCTTTTTTGCCAGAAGAAAGATCACGGATGCGTGTTAATTTGATTTCTTTTCTTCCCAGGGGCGATCGTATCGACTCAGTGGTCCTATAATATCGCAAGAGAGTTCATTCGAACGGAAATTAAAAATTCTAGTGCTCTTTTTAAGTGACTGAAAAGAATTGGAGGGCAACTAGGCCCCCTCCCATGCTCATTTATTTCCCAAAGTCACCTGATTAAAATTGTGAGATAACTATTTTGTTCAGCATAGTCGAAAAATCTAATAATAATGTTTTTGAGGATGACTTAATCCTCGGCTGTTCCCGGGGGAAGGGCTGCAAGTTATGAACTTTGCCCATTGTTTATATATAGTATTAGCTATTGGGTAGTATTCAGACGTTTTCAGGGGGGATTTTTTATTGTGCGGGGGGTTGTGTCGGGTGGGGGGGAAGGATTGGGTGGGAGGATCTTTTTTGGAGAAAGGGATATTTCTATAAAGGTGAAGCCGGATTTCCCAGTATTATTAAAAAAACGATCAAAAATAAGTTCATAAAACAAAACAAGTTTTTTCAACTGAAAGTAAGGAGCAACATTAAAACTCAAAACCAAGAGAAACTAGTACGTATATGAGAGGGTTCGCCCCCTAGTAAATACCTCGCTCTTTACGCTAAATGTTTTGCAGTACTTTAAAAAGAGCTACTTTTTCTAATTAAACGGTCTTTGGGATTCAGGGGTTATTCTAAAGAAATTGGAAAAAAATTCGAACTTTAGCATAAAAGGGCGAGGTATATTGTATATTGTGTATATTCACAAAGGTATATTGTGTATATTCACAAAGAATATTGTGAACGAAAGAAAATAGTAGGCTACATATTTGAGAAAAAAACAGGATGGAAGACAGGAAGATTATAATGAAAAACTGAAAGAATATTCAAAATTGAAGGACCAGTTTTTTTTTCTAAATAGATATATACTATCCTACATCAAATTTTAACCCAAAACTTTTCTAATCCTTTTGAGATTTTAGTTGTCTAGGTGTAACCATATACATAAAAGAAAAAAAGGCAAAAAACTGTTAATAGACACATCACAGTTTCTAAAGGAATTGCTGCATTGTTAATATTCCAGCTTTAGAAATTCTAATATACTCATAGCACCAGAAAACTTAAAAATTAATGTAATATTTTAATTCCTCTTCGTGTCTCTGCTAAAGTTTAGAACACTTCCGACTAATATAAGTAGCTATCATCCCCTTTTGATCTCGAGACGTTTATTTTGAATGTATTTTAATAAAATTTATTTCTTTTTCTTGTGGGAGGGGGTTCAGTAAGTTTTGTTATACAATTTCTAGGGCCTAGCCTTTTTTTTAGGGCTTTGGTGTTTCACCCTTTTGTGAGTCGTTTATAAAAAAGCCATTAGATAAAATGTTACCCCCCTCCCGCGATATTTATTTAGACCATCGAGCGGTTGTGTGAATTGTTGTCTTGTGTTTCTTTTTTTTATGAACAGTATACGGGAAGGCGTCATAACATCTTTATGATGTTATGACGGTTATTGGTTCTGACAGATTTTCATTCGGATGTTATGAAGTTTAGTGCTTGTGACGGTTAGTCGAAATGGTAGCACCACCAGTATACTGCTTTACCTTGGTACTAATTATTTCTCTTATTTTTAAGGTGATGAACAAATTGCTGACGCTCCCACCAGATTACTGGGTAAAGTTTATTGTAGTTGACGACGCTGATCCTTTCACTCCAGGCTACAGTACTTGAAATCAAAGAGGATCCATGACTAGCACAACCGATTCAGCTGGTTGCATTCGCTAGGAATGACTTCTTCGATAATGTCGGTAGTTTTATGCAACTTGGAGAAAAAAGAAGCATCTTGGTGTCACAGAGTGGTCCATATTTTTGCCTTATTTATGGGCGTAAGGAAGATTAGAGTGACTTCATAAATTAAAACTTCATAAATTAGTATCAAACAAAGGAGAAGTCTTTGATAATTGCGATTTTCAGGTACGGACAGACATAAGATGGGTCTAGGGGAAAAAATGTTTTTATTTCGACGCCCTTGGTAATTTAAATATTTTTCCTCTAAAAATGATTGACAGCTTTTATATTACGAACCCCTCTACTCTCTCTTGAATAGACTTTAAATGACAAATAGATTTAATTTAGTTATCATCGGACATCCCCAGGCTGCACGGATAATCCGCGTACTTGAACAATTCAAATGGTCTAAAAGTGTATCTATCTTTCGCAAGGAAACATCTTGGAGCGCCATGTGTGCTGCACAGTTTCGCTACGCGTAGCACATACCACATGGTGTATATGATTCCTGAAAGTCACCAACCCTTTCTTATGTACATTTTAAAGAGTTTAAGGATTTGATAGATACAAGTTTTGGGATTTGAGTGAGAAGGAGGCTATTGATAGTGTAAATTTGAAAACGCAATTGCCAGCTGGATATTAGAAATTTAGGAAGAATCGATGTGTAGGGAGTAACTTCGTAAGAACAATAGTGAATCTTATACTTGTATATTTTAATAGACTTGATGAATGGCTTAATAGTTTTTTTCTAAGAATTCTAATAGTTTTTAAAATTAAAAAAAATTGCTGTGTAAACAAAGGACTATATCTCACCAGTGACAATCTAATGCTTTGTTGAATAAAATTGGGATATATAGGGTGTTTGCATAGATTTTTGGACTAAATAGAACATACAAAATCTCCATACAAAGCTGTGCTTCGTAAATTCCTGATATTCAGTTGGTATTTACTCTTCAAAATTTCCACCACCGACAGCTACATATAGAGTTTTTGGAGGGTGGAGGATGGGCAGGACAAGGAGAGACAATTTGACAAGTTCGGTATATTTCTAAAGGCTGGATTGTCGCCAGGATATTTGTTCTGGGGTGGGGGTCACAAAACAAAAATTAAAAGTGCATGAAAAATTTGTTTATATCCATTTTTGTTACGATTTTACGTGTCGGACTTGATACGGTCTTGCTTAGTGCGGTTTGATTTGTTTATTTTTCGTTAGGTTCTATTTTTTCTATATGTTTCCGTTTTTATGTCTTTTTTTTAACCCATGGCCCATGTGGCTTCCATATTTAAGCATAGCATCTGTGCTTTCTCTAGATGGACCAATACCAAAGCATGCACCTGGCATCGTTACTGCACCTTTACAACGGCACTGTCTTATCAGAGTGCTATCTGCTTCCCAAAACGTTAAGTTTCTCTTAGCGAAACACTAAGTTTTCAACATATTTTTTTGGGAGGGGGGGTCAGGGAGTACAAAATTGATATCTTAGTTTAAGTAACCATGTTCTTTTGCACTTATAGGTGGTACGTTACTCTATGGATATGTATTTGTTAATACAGTTTTAAGCTTCAAATAGACACTTTTATTTTTTTTAATTAAAAACATCAAATTCGATTTGTCTTAGCTTAATGTCTTTTTTTTCAAGAATCCCAAGGTTCTTGTTTTTTTCATAATGGTGCTATCTACCTAATTTAAATTTCTACCTAAACTAATTAAAATCCTAATTTATAATTTAACTTCCCTCGTCTATAATAAAAGGTATTACTTGGTTCGTCAGTAGAGTGCTATGTTATATTTCTACGACCCCACTAGGAATCAACGTGCTATTTGCTGACCGCTCTACACCTTTCAAAGAGAGTGAGTATCCCCTCGCAATGTCATATGGATTTACCTAGATTATGTTCCTTACCATGCTATTTGCTTGCAACACGTTCCTTGGTACCTTTCCAAGCAAAGCGATCAAACACGTTTTGGAACTATGGTTGAGATTGTGTAATGCAACCAGACTGGTTTCGTTTCACGGGTTCATTAATAGAACAACTAATGTTTTTGAAAAGGGTATTAGTTCAAAGTTCAATAACCAAATTAAACTTCCGATGGTTAAGAATGCGTCACGGGTAATTAAAGAATGAGGAATGGAATGCTATAGTTAGAATGGTTTTAAGTTGAAAATTGTACCATTTGCTTAAAAATAACTCTATTTGCGAAAGAATTTTGTTTTGTGAAAATGTATTTGCAAAAAGGTATTCCGTTGGTTAAGAATGCGTCAAGGGTAATTAAAGAATGAGGAATGGAATGCATCAACAATACAAAGAATATGCTCAGATACGTAATAGATTTGACGCGTACAAGAGACATTGGTACAATGTGTTCAATTGCTTAATTGGCTTTATATCATTTTGCGTAAAAGCTAATTCTATTTGCGAAAAGGAGTATAGCATTTGCGAATTGGACTGTAGGAACGATATTAATTGTTGATTGAATAATAGGGGTGTGAATGATCCTAATTAGGGATCGGATCGTATGAAGGTGGAGAAAAGGGGTTAAACTGATTAGCAGTTAAGGTAACCCCGAGGGGGTTGTTAACTCATAGCTTATTTATTATAAATTTGGAATACCATCAATCTATGGGAATGGTTAACAGTGATAAAATGGTCTTGTGAGTTGACCTACCTTTACTTCAACGATGTGTTCTGTATAATACACAAGTACTGTTTGAACAGTGTTGTCAATATAAAATATGGTCTAACGTTATAGTATACTAAAAGGTTGATTCTAAGAGAGAGATGTAAATGGCAAGAAAAGAATTTTAATAATGAAATTCAGAACAATCGATAGAAATCCTTACAAATCAAGTAGTGATGTATATATGAGTATGAACCGTCAAGAATCATAAACACAAACAACCCATAACCATCCGGGACCTCAACCCCAAAAGGTCCCCTATCCTCAACCTCTAAGAGGGTCCCCTCCCCTCCAAATTTTTGGCCCATTGTTTTTTTTTTACTTTTTTTTAGTTTTTTTTAATTTTTTTAATTAGTTTTTTAACATGATATATTTTTTCACTTTTTTTACATCTCTTAGAATGACATAAAACATACTTAAAACATAAAAAATTCACATTTAATATTTTCCAACTTCAAAATGGGAATGATATAGACATGTGTGTCGCGACTTTTACTATTAGAAAAATAATGTTTGTAGTGACCATTTTTTTGACATTTTTTTTCAACTTTTTTTTATATCTAAATCATATCAGAAAAATAGACTGACACTTTTGATTTAAATTTTAAAACATATTCTTGTGTATACCCATACTCCTATTGATGAGGACTGATGGTTCTCATTCAATATTTTTTCATGGAAAACAAAATATTTTTTTTAACTAGATTTTTTTGGGGCTTTGAAATTATTCAACTTTTTTTCAACTTTTTTTTCAGATCTAAATCATATCAAAAAAATAGAATGACACTTTTGATTTGAATTTTAAAACATATTCTTGTGCATACCCAGACTCATATTGATGAGAACTGATGGTTGTCATTCAACATTTTTTCATGAAAAACGAACTATTTTTTTTAACTAAGTTTTTTTTGGACTTCGAAATTATTCAAATTTTTTTTAACATGGTATTTTTTTCAACTTTTTTTTACATCTCTTAGAATGACATGAAATATTCTTAAAACGTAAATAAATTAACATTTAATTGGAATAAGCAAACACCCGCCCAGACACACAACCAAAAAGAGTGAGGGAGACAAAAACACGTACAAATACGTAGATTCAGACACACAAACCGAGAAAGACATGCATTCAGTAGTGTTTTAGCGTGCTTTACCATGTCACTGTTACATTCTGAAGATGTTTCAAAATTCATTTAGGATTTTTGTTTTGTTGAAATGTAAGAGTTGGAATATTTCAGTAGTGTTTTGTTGTGGTTTACCTTGTCACTGATACATTCTCTTGATGTTTCAAAGTTC
This sequence comes from Artemia sp. Qi Xiang Cuo, assembly GCF_049724085.1. Taxonomy (NCBI): domain Eukaryota; kingdom Metazoa; phylum Arthropoda; class Branchiopoda; order Anostraca; family Artemiidae; genus Artemia; species Artemia sp. Qi Xiang Cuo. The sequence goes on from NC_142794.1 coordinate 41,670,171, forward strand.
ATTTTGGATATTTTTTTCACATTAAAAAATCACTTCAATAAGGGGGTTTAGACCATTTCACTTGCTGACACAAAGGGATCACGACTATTTGGAATTGACCTTAATAGGATTTTTGTGTCAAAGCAATTTTGCATCTATCACAGAGTATGTATTTTAACCTTATAATTGGATAATTATAATAGATTTACTATGTCTTCTTCCCATACAAAACTTCACCTTATTAAAGTCTTTGGGGTGGGGGTGGCGTACTTTGCATAAAAAAGAAAACTTTAGCATAGATAGTAGGAGGGGGGGAGGGTAAGGTTGGAGAATCTTCCAATACGGGGCGGAACTTCACTTATCTCCTCCGTTCCCGATTTAGGAGATTAGACAGACTCATTGGGCTGTAGAATGTTGGACCGTTTGAGTTGTAGAAGACGTTTAAATACTCAAAAATATTTTATATTTTCAGTTATTGCAGGATTGATTTCATAGATTTTGGAATGGTGAGCCCCCTTAGCCATCATTTGGGTGAGCCTCAACTCATAATATGCACTTTGATTAATTGTTCCGTGTTATGTGCATATATTATTCTATATATGTTATTTTGAGTTATACTGTTATCGCATTGCGTTTATTTTTAAACCTTGAGATAAAAACTGAAACCTTAGCGTAGACAGTGATGGAGGAAAGTCTACCCCCTCAAATGCATAATTGAGCAGCCACAGAGAAAGTAATACAACTGAAAATAATCTGTCTTTTGAAAATGTCTTTAAAAAAAATCGTCTAAAGGAACCTGAAGTGCTATCTCTGACATTTCGGTTGATTCTTTATTCCCATTACTTTCAGATGTAAAATTTAGAATATTATCGAATGGTTTTCGTCTTCCCCTCCCTGAATAATTTACATTTGGAAGCACCCCTGGGAAATTCCTCCCCCCTCAAAGAACATTTTCTTTTCCTGCTGATAATTCCCCCACATTAAATTCCGCTCAGCAAAAATTTATTTATTAATTTACATTAATATCTATTGTATGTTTGTTTGCATTGATTGTTTATTTAATGATTGTTTTGATTGCTTATATGCCCCCAGGGCATAACCTATAACGCCTACCCCCGAGCCCTGGTGGGCTGTGTCGACACCTGAGTTTTTTTTTATCAGAACTTTAAACTATTTTAACAAAATTTCTATCTCAAAATTTTTATCCGATGCATTTAGAGCGTGATGGAGGGGTGGGGGGGGGGCTAGTTGCCCTCCAATCTCTTTTGACTCTTAAAAAGTGAAAAAGAACTTTCAATTTCCAATCAACCGAGCCCTCTCTAAAGTTTATACGAGCATCCCTTCCATAAGAAATAATATGAAGGATTCGGAGAATCCTTCAATTACAACCCTTGCCCTGAGGGCTGTGGGGGAGTTGTCATCCTCAAAGACCTAATTTCCAGAACTTAACACTACGTTTAATAAAATGGCTGTCTCAAAATTTTGATTGGATGTGTTTGGGGAAAAAGTGGGCGTGAGAGGGGGGTTAGTTTCCCTCAAATCACTTTCGACTATTAAAAAGGGCACTAGCCCTTTACTTTCGAATCGAATGAGCCTGTTTTGAAGTTTCTACGACAACGCCTTCTATAAAAACCTTATATGCCCCAGGGCATAAATTAAAACACTCGGCCTAAGGGTTGTGGGGTAGTGTTCTCCTCAAAAATATATTTTCTATCTGGAAATCAACTGCGCTGACCAAAATGGCTATCTCAAAATTTTGATTGGATGTGTTTGGGGGACTTATGGACGTGCGGGGGGGGGCAAGTTGCCCTCCAATCACTTTCGACTGTTAAAACAGGCACTAGTCCTTTGAATTTCAAATTGACTGAGCCTTTTTTGTGGTTTCTACGAAAACACCTTCTATAAAATCTTTATATGCCCCAAGGGCATAATTTAAAACCCTTGCCCTGAGGGTTGTGGGGGATTGACCTCCTCAAAAAGATTTATAAATGGTAAAAGCACTTGGCCTTATTCCACCAATCTCCTCCCGCAGGTCGAAGTTGCCAAGTTTATTGGTGTCCACATAGACTCCTCCCTATCATTTGCAACTCATGCATCCTGCATCAGAGCCATAATTTTGCGACAGGTAAGTATGATTAATTTTGTGAATAATTTTCTTCCCCCTGATATCCTTGTCACCCTTTATTGCTCTTTCATTTAGCCATATATCTCATAGTCCGGATCTGTTCGGGGAAAAACTGATCCCTGAGCTACAAATAAATGAGAATCTGCCCAGTACTATACCTTCAAAGCAGTTTATTGGTTGCCCCGACACTATCCCACTCAGGACTTATACTCTGAGTTTGGTATTATTCCTTTTGAACAAATTATTAAAAAATTAAATTTATCCCTTGCATACTCCGCTTACCATAAAAACCTCCCTCCCCAATTATTATCTTATTTTAATTGCAATAATTCTGAAGGCCTATGTCTCCGTTCATCCAACCGTTCCTTTATGGTCCCCAAGTGTGTCTCTAGCTCCGCCCAGCGATCTCCCATTTATAAATCTATACTTCAATGGAATATGATACCCCCTAGTATCGAGCTATCCACAAGTTTTCGCACGCTGTATAACAATGTTACTAAACTTTGATATTATAAATCTCTAAATTTTTAATCAATTTGCTTTAATTTACCCGTGTTTTCTCTTTTTTTCTGTTTTTTCTTTTTTTCTCTCTCTTGTTCTTTTTCAATTTTTGTTGTTATGGTCCTCAACAAGTTCGCTTCCAGGATCCATATTATTATTGGTGTTATGTGTCATCTTGTTTTTATTTCAATAAATTGAATTGAATTGAATGAGCCTGTTTTGAAGTTTATGCGACAACGCCTTCTATAAAAGCCTTATATTCCCCCAGGACATAACTTAAAACCCTTGCCCTAAGGATTGTGGGGGAGTGTCCTCCTCAAAAATATATTTCCTATCTGGAAATCAACTACGCTGAACAAAATGGCTATCTCAAATTTTTGATTGGATGTGTTTGGGGGAATGATCGGCGTGGAGGGGGGGGCTAGTTGCCCTCCAATCATTTTCGACTATTAAGAAGGGCACTAGAACGCTCGATTTCCAATCGAATGAGCCCCCTTTGAAGTTTCTACGACGACCCTTTCCATGTGAAGTGCCTCTGGGGAAAGAAAAATTAATAAAACATTGGAGCCGTATGGCCTTTACTATAGGCAACGCTACAGCGTTGCCTCTGAAATAAACTAAAATAACTTTACACAAGAGATAACCATATCCTCTCATAACCATGGGAGGATATCATAATTAATTTGATAATTTATATAGGTGATAACCATGGACTAGAAGTTTATGGAGCTATGAGACTCACAGACACATATTTACATGCACTGTTAGTGGGAGGATAAAGGGGTCGGGTTTGATGCTAAGGGGCGGACAGGGTTGGCTGTCTAAAACCTTTAAATTGGAGCATTGTTTTCACAATTCTCAGTGCATTTATACACAACTAGCAGCGCATCAAGAAGATCCAGGATCAAACATGCCCTATTTTCTGTTAAAATAAACTAAAATAACTTTACACAAGAGATAACCATTCACAGGCTATGGGACTCACAATCACATATTAACATGCGCTGTTAGTGGGAGGATATTAAGGGGTCGGGTTTGATGCTAGGGGGCGGACAGGGTTGGCTGTTTAGATATTGGAATTTATGTTTAAATGAGCCCATTTCATCGCTCTAACACCACTGGTTCAGAACGATCATTCGTGGAGAAAAAAGAAGAAGAATGTATGGAGAAAGATCGCTACTGCCCATGCAAATGTGATTTTGCTTGTCTTTCAAGATGGGAGATTGGAGATTTGGAACAATGGATGTTTCAGTAGTTTGTTGGTTATTTCAATATGGTGTTGTATGAGCGTTGTCAGGCTCTTTTTCAAAATTCTGAAAATATTTTCTTTATAACTAAGAACCATATTCTTAGTCCTCAAGTTCCATCAGATATGAATGAAACGTACTTTTAAAGTCAATGGTAATTGGTATATTGTTGCCACTATAATACTTCTTTAAAAACCCGTTTTTAATTATCGATCACCATGGACCGTGGTTGGCTACTTGCTATGTTCCAGCTAATACAATTGTGTCGGCTATATAAGAAGAAAATAGTGATGTTTCTTAAATGGTACAAATTTTGGTCAGTGGTAAAAGCGAAAAGAACTTACTTGATATTCAGACAAAAGGGTCTTACACCAGCACACGTATTTTTCATCTACTTAAAAATTATTTGTGTTTCCTTTTTTAAGTGCATATTTGATGTTCGGAAACAAAGCCGTATCCAGGGGTGTAAGGGGTTTTAACCCACCCCCCCTCCCGAAATGTTTGTCTGACTCGTAAGAAAAGCAACAAAAGTGAATATTAACAAATTTTTGATGAGTTTTTAAAGTTTTTTGTACCCCTCCTTTTTTGTTTGCATATCCAGAAGTAATCACTAAAAAAGAAAAACAAATCATGATTTGTTTTTCTTTTTAAATTTTTTTTTTATTTTTAAGGTAAGAATGAACTTTGTAAAACTTAAGTGGAAGGGATATTTTTAGATCGAAGACTTGCTGGTAAAGGATGTGAAAAACTCAATTTGATTACTGTCATTGTTTTGTTGTCAGGGAAGGATTGCTAGCAGTGAATCTAAAGTAGATGCTGATGAATTAGAAACTTGGTTTCATGAAAAATGTCTCTATTGGGCTCCAAACATATATATGCTAGCAGGCAAGATAATTGGAATTGAAGTTGTTATTCGAGAACTAAAGAACTCTGTATGTATATTATTTGACTTTTTTAATTTAGTCTGATTCAGAAATAAATTAGATGGGTTTATTCAAATGTATGTATGCGTTGTCTTTATTTATGTATTTTTAATTTCAGTTGCCTCCTTATAATATTGTGGTAAATCATTCTTGGTGGAAACTAAGGTTGCTTCTTCAAAAATAACTAAATTATCCAGGCATTCAAAAGTGCAAAAGGCCAAAGCATCATCTAAATCGCAAGATTTTCTTTCATCCTTCAGATACTTAAATGAAAATAATTGAAATAGAATTGATGACGTTGATTCAGCTTTAGACCTCCAGACTTGAGAATTTTAAGGTCATTTATTTCATTTTAACGGGGTAATTTAAGTTTCCACAGAAGATGATCCACCACAAGCCACAGGCAACCGACGAGTCTATGCCACATCGTATCTCAGGATTCTAACGGTTTTCATTATAATTTCTTATATTCTACGTATAACTTGTCTATTTTCGGCTTTTCTTTGACATTGTATGCCTTATTTAAAAAAAAAAATCGCCCATACAATTTCCAATTGCCTGGTTTTTCTGTATCCGTTATAAGCCGGAATGCTTTATTTAGCTTTGAAAATAAAGATTGAACATGAAAACCCTTTGTGTTTGGTGCAAATACCTAGACGGCTTAATTGTAATATTGCGGATAGAAATGTCGTATTATCTCCAACATATACAAAGATTGTCTATGTGTCCATGTTTAAACATAGACAAGCATTAGAATGTTAATTATTTCGTGTTTTTCAAGGCTATCAACATAAAAATATAAATATTTCATACTGGTCAAACGTATCATTATGAGAAGGTATGAAGATTTGTATAGTACTGTTTAGGCTATTATGGTTACAAAGATCAAGCAGGTAAATAGTTTTGGCGAATAAGTTCATTTGATTCTTGGAATCCATTTAGGATAAACATGCACTTCAAATGAGTGTAACCAGAATAAGTAACTTATTAGCGAAAATGTTATTAACTTGTTTAATTTTCAGGCTTGTAATCACTGTCATATTGAAGGCGCCACAATTGCCTGTTATCACAGATGCTGTGAAAATCAATCCCACTACCCATGTGCTGTTGGCAAATGGCAGCTTATGGAAGATACCTACCAGTGCTACTGTCCTCGTCACCTTCTTTAAACTTATAAATTTTTATAAATAATTTTTGTTCTAGGAATATATTACTTTACAAGATGACTTTTATTAGCCGATATATTGTGATACTTAGTTATTCTTGTCCTTAATTAGATGAATGAATTATGGTTTTTTTTCATTAGTTCTTCCTACTTCTTTTTTTTATCTATTGTCTTCTATACTTTTTTTATTTTTGATTAGAAGCTTAATAAATTTTTGTACTACTACTACTAATAATGCACTTCAGCACCAAGCCACTTCAAGGTTCTTTACTACAATAGCAATAAATTATATAATTTTATACATTTTTTCCGTTGGCGGGGAGCAGAGCTCGTATACCAACAAGAAAAAAGCAAATAACAATGCATCATATTACTGAAACAAACACAACTATTCTTGCCTGTAGTGGCGCAGTGGCGTAATTTCGTTAGAATCCTGAGGGGGGGGGGGCAAAGTTGGAGCCAATTTTCCAAAATCAAGTGAAAATGACTGTAAGAACAAAAAAATAAGCCATTTGGCACAATAAAGGTACTATAAAGGTACTTTATAGTACTACAAAGGTACTTTATAGTACTACAAAGGTACTTTATAGTACTATAAAGGTACTTTATAGCACTATAAAGGTAAATTTGTACTAAAAAAACTGATCTGTTTCTGTTGATACTTGCATTATGCAGGTTTATCTTAGTTTTGACAAGATTCTGGAAGAAACTAAATTTCAGCTGGGGGGGGGGGCAAACCGAAGTCTGGGGAGCGACAGTTACATCCCCATGCCCCATAGAAAATTAAACCCCTGCTGTGGGGCTGGGAAGACAAAGGGCCTGTATATTTTGTGTTTAGAAGGATAAGAGACCGGGGCATAAAAATTCGTGTTTCCAATCGGTTTTGTATTTCGTCTCTTCAATCAGGTTGAAAATGACAATTTATAAGTTCCTTGGCCAGATTTTAAAAAAATTTTTTTTTTTTAACTGAAACTAAGGAGCGACATTAAAACTTAAAACGAACAGAAATTAGTCCCTACATGAAAGGGGCTGTCCCCTCCTCAACGCCTTGCTCTTTACGCTAAATTTTTTTATTGTTTTAAAAAATAGACTTGTGGGAAAGAATCAAACTTTAGCGTAAAGAGCAAGGCGTGTAGGAGGGGACAGCCCCTTTCATATAAGGAATAATTTCTGTTCGTATTAAGTTATAATGTCGCTCCTTACTTTCAGTTAAAAAAAACTTTTTTATTTTTTATTTTTGAACGTTTTTGAATTCACGCAGGCTTATATTTTGGCTCACCGTACATGAATAATTAAAACAAATTTGCATATTAATTTTACTTTTTTTGGTTAAATGGCTTTCTCGAAAGTTATTTAATTTTATTTACGAACATTTTTGTTAGTAATAAATATACGTAACTTACGCAACGAACTTCTATATTCGTACATTTTTAATACGTATATTAGGGGGTTCAACATAAAGCCACCTGATTTCAATACGGATACGTTTTATGATGAAAAATATCTGAAAATGTTGAAGGTATAGTAAGAAAGGCTTGTAAAAAACATGATAATACTACTAGTACTAACAACTTACCGCACTACTAAGCCATGTATAGATTATAGTATGAATAATATGCGAAAACATGACATGCAAAAACATGAAAAGCTACTACTACTACAACTAGCAACTCCTCTGCGACATAAGGACACCAGAGGCCAATACAAATCCATTCTTAGTATACCTTAAACATTTTCAGATATTTTTCATGATGTAACGTGTCAATTATGACCTCCGGCGATTTTGTATTGGATAAACTTAGTAGTAGTAGTTCTATTTTCATGTTTTTTGTAAACCATTTGTACTTGATCTAAAGCATTTTCTGATATATCCTTAATAAGACGTAGTTGCATGGGTATCTCGTGTCCTTTTGTTGCAGTGAGTTGCTAGTAGTAGTAGTATTTCATGTTTTTGCATATCATTCAAACTATAATCTATAAATTTTATAATACTTACTTTTGTAAAAACGTACTTTTTTTGACCTCAGATGTCTTAGTAGTGCAGTAAGTTGATAGTAATAGTAGTGTTATCATGTTTTTTGCAAGCCTTTCTTACTATACCTTCAACATTTTCATATAATTTCATGATAAAACGTATCTGTATTATAGCCATTTTCATTACGTAGTCTTTTGATTTTAACGTAAAAGCTGTTTCGATTTATAACATTTAATGTTCGCCTCCATCTGTATTTCTCGTACTTATACATATTGTATCTGACGTTCCATTTATAGCTATGGACTTCACGCCGTTTTTCGTCTAGCAGTAAGAAAGCTGCTTTGAAAATAATGCCAGTTGAGGAATATTTCAGACCAATATATTCTTTGTTAATCACACCAAACATTATTATAGCTGAAAAAAGGGCTTAAATTAAATAAATATGTAACGTTTCTGACACTCTAACAAATACAGCACACTTTCTTAGAATAATTCATTTTCACTTAAGGAGGCTGGATAACATTAAATCCACACTTGAAAATTACTGCTTTGAGCAAGGAAAAATAAATTATAAATATAACAGCGGAAAAAAAGTTAATATTGAGCTGTTGACCAAAAAAAAGCCCCTCCGTCCCTATAATACGCTCCCTCCTCCCTGAACCTAATCCCTCTCATTTCCCCTTAAATTGCGCGTATTATTGTTTTTAATTTTATTCTTTTATAACCCATTTCATGTTTTTCCCATTTGCATTGTCTTGTCTGAAAAGGGTCAGAGCTCAGACAAACCAGACGGGTTTAATTAGTGGGTACTCCGCAAGTCTAGGCTTATAGGATATTACTTCTGGCAGCAAATTCAAGCTATTCTGGATCTTGATTATGCTGAATACCATTGTTGCCGTTTTTTCACCGCAGCTAAGGTATTGGAACATCATAGAGAGCTGTCTAATAGCTAATTTTAGCTATTTAAGCTTTTTATAGGTATTTTATAGCTATTTTTACAGCTGTTTTTAGCTATTTAAGCTTTTAAGTTTAATAGCTGTTTAATAGCTTTCTAAAGTTTAATATTTGAATTTAAAGGAAGTTTCTACATATAATCGCTTTTGTAATTAAAAAAGAACAGTTTTTAAAGTAAAATCTATTTTTTACGAAAATTTAATTTAGAATACGAGATCGTGTTTGCAGCAATAGCTGCAACATAGTGAAAGACAAATACGGCTATTATTAATCATGGGTTGACAGTTATTTCTGAAGGATATGACGTCATTTTCTCTAAGAGACAAGCTATATCTATTTCATACATTATATGAATATCTATATCAAACACATGTAACATCATGGTAGATATAGTCACTTCAGGAAACATTTGGGCCGAGGTTCAATCTCGACTCTTGGAAGGGAACAGGTCCCTGACATGTAAATATTCTGTCTTACATATCTTAAGATACAATGTCCCTCTCATAGTATCCAACTTATATTCCAGTAAAAAAATTGACCTCCTGACATGGAGTTAATTAGTGGGTACTCCGCAAATCTAGGCTTATAGGATAGTGCTGGGAGACCGGTGGTCTTGCCGCAAGGCCCTGGCACTCGACACGCGGCAAGCTTCTATTTATGGATTCACAAGTCACTTGTCTTCTAACCACAGACAATTTGAGCCTTTTCTTTGTGTCATGACGTCACCATAGGTTTGATAAAGCGACCCTGTGAAAAACAAGGATTCTTTCTTAACTCGAATCAAACTTGAAATGAGCAAAAATTACTACAAACAAGAATTTACTACTGCCCCCTCCCCTAACCATAAACCTTCTAAAGGTCATTGCGTGATTTGCGCTTTGCTGAAACAAAATATATATTAAATTTTTTTCTATAACTATAACATTGAAAAATTAAAAAAATAATATTCAGTAAAACGTTGAATCTAGAACTGCATTATATCTTAACATTCAGTTTATTTTCTCAAGTTTCTTTCCAGTCACCTTGATTATTATATTAATTTAGGTTTATTTTTCGTCTATGTGTTGAAACATTAAATCACACTGCTCAAAGTACTGGGAGGAAGTACAGGGGGGGGGGCTTTGACTAAACTGGGATGAAGGAAAAGCAAGGGAAGGTGTGCTGGCCTCACGCGGCCTGGTCCTACAGTAAGTTGTTAATAGTAGTAGTAGCAATAGTAGTATTTAAAAAACTAAAATTAAAGGTCATTACCAAGCGCAAAGAGACTGTGAAAGTGTTTAACATTCAGAAGATCCAGGATAGACAAGTGAGGCGGTCATATCGTGTTGTCCTTTCTAACAAGTTTGCAAACCTGTTTTGCAATGGAACCGGTGTCCCAGTGGATGAGAAGTGGAATTTAATTGTGGAGTGTTTAAGGGGAGCTACTGAAGAGTCGGTTGGTTACCCAAAAAAGAAGAGTGAACAGTGGAAGTAGTATCTATTCTATATATTCGAATTACACATACAATTACACATGAAAAACCCATGCCTGAGACACTACACTTACACGTGGACATTTTAAAAAGCTGGCACGGTTTTTGTTATTGATAGGAATTGCACATGGTTGTATCATTTGACGTAGACATTTCTTAGGAGCCAATCAGAGACAGCGATGGTTGCTCAATATACGATAACTTGATTGGTGAATTGGATTTGAATAAAAGGAATGGTTTTCATTACAATTCATATTAGTAAGAGAATTGAATTCAGAAAGAATAGTTTATTTGAGAGGATATTAGTAGAGAAAAAGTATATTTTTTAGAGTAGAAAAAATTCAGGTTAGTCTGAAGTTGATTGTGAGAGTGTTAGGACTCTAAAAAATGGATAGATTTGAGAAAGAGCGAATCATGAGGAATCTAGTGCTTATGGAAAAACATTTGATTCTAGATGACGATTTTCTAGAGTTGTCTATTCAAAGGAAGATATTTTTCTCGGGGAATGCTTGTCTATATAATGAAAACTGATTCTCCATCAATAGACTATTGTATGAAGCTTCTACATAGTGGTCCAAATGCATTTACACAATTTATTGATATATTGATAATGACACGGCAAAATGATATTGTGTATATGCTTTTAATCATTAGTTTAGAAATTTAGGACTTTTTTTCATGAGAAAGATGGTATTCAAGGATGATTTACTCCTCTCTCTCTATCCAAGACAATTTTTTGTTGTTGCTAGCTCAGTTTCATTGCGGCAGTGAGTGTCAGCACATGAAAAAAATTTTTATCGCATGCCCCTTGTGTGGGCACTCGGTGGAAAGCTGGTCACAAAGTGAGACTTGCTCCATAGCCTTTGATCGTGCCCATAAGTGGATATGGAGAAACCCATGTGAACTGAAGGGAGAATCAGCAGTGAACGTTCAAGACTGCCCAATATGTCATAAACAGATCTTGGCCTTTTATATTTGAGGCCACCTATGTTCCAACTGCCATTATCCTAAATGTAATCAATAGAAGAATACGTACCCAGGTATGATTGGAAAGGATCCTAACTGTAACTTTAGTTTATTGCTATGATACTAGTTTCGTCTTGGTTTTAGATGATTCTGGGAAGAAGAACCGGGTCAGTGATGTATCTGTTGGTACAATAAAAGAATAGGGTTTCTAGGGCATCGATTTGAAGACAATGGGTGTTATGATTATAAACCCACTGATTTTTATTTGGCTGTGACGGAATGTGATTCGACACTTGAGGACACTGTTTGTGAAATTGCTTCAAATAAGCAAATTGAAACATGTGAATTCTATAGAATGAATGAGAATAGTATCATCGACTATACAAAGAGATATGACAAGAGTGAAGTCACACTCTATTCTAGAGAATGTGAGTCTGACATTGTAGCACATAAGGATAAGTACGTGATGGATTAAGACGCTCGATCTACGATATTTGGTGTCAACAAAGACCTATATCTAGTTTAATCTGAACCCTCAAGAGTAGAGCCGTCATTTTATAATGTATATAAATTTTTATAATTTATTAAAAAGCAAATTCAAATACACTCTTAGAGAATTTTAATATTAGGGCACTAAAATCAATATTAAATACGCTTGTAAGTATATTTTCCACTAGAAAGTCGTTCAATTGAGGTAAGTCAACGTAGATGTCGAGAAACTGCTTGTAGGTGTAGCCACGACATCTGAACATGAAAAAGAGTAGTACGTGAAAGCCACATGTCTTAGTCGTTAAATTCTGTACTCTTCGTTGATTTTGAATAATGGTTTTCCCACTGCTTTCAATAAAGTTGCTGATGTATGGAGTGTAGAATTTATACGATAGGCCAAGAGGATCAAAAAATCAATATTCTTCGCTGTTTGAAAGATGCATAGCCAATGGCCAGTCTTCAATGTCGATGGACTGCTATTGACAATGATTATGGTATTGTTAACACTTGGAATTTTTTCAATGAAGTCCGAAGGTATGCAATAGGACTTGTACTGGGACATGTATGGATCCATACTAAATACGTTGATTATTTGGTTCGTGTTCATGGTGCTAGGTCTAGCAGAACACTGCCGTCGGGTGTGATTTCCCAATAGGTTTTAAATTGACTCAATAATATTAGCGTGATAATCTCAGTCAAAGCATCGGCAATTGTATACTCTAAACGTACATTCTCTGTTCGTACTATGCTTTTATCCTGAGACACCGACAAGTCCAAAACAATAACCCCATGATTTTTTGAAAATATTGAATCGGTTATTCCATTCTCAAATAGTTGAGAGTCATGATCTAGGGATTGCATGGTCAACTCATACAGAGTTCTATAGGATTATTTGTCAAAAGATAGAGTGTACAGTGGAATACCATTCACTTTGCACACAAGGCTAGATAGACCAAAAAATTAAAATCATGGGGGGATTCAGTCCAGGATCCAACGGTACTGCCACTCTTCACAAAGGCCAAAGCCAATTTTGATGGGATTTCTCCATTGATAAATGATGAATTGCTATAGCTACGAGAGCCGGTGGCAATGTGACGTTGATTGGTGATCGTATGGGGGACAAGAAGTTTAATGTTGTTGCCATTGGCTATTAGCTTTTCCACTGCCAATGCAACAGAGCTCATAACCTGTTGTTTTTGGACGTGGAGAATTACCAATTTCATAATGACATTTGCATCGGGTTCTGCAGGAAGTTTTTTTCTCAAAATGAAATTCGATGGGGCCAGCTGTAACTTTATGTCAATCTTGATATTGGGGGGTAGCCATTGGGATATATTGAATATCTCATGATTTAATTTTCCAACCAGATGAAACTCCTTGGTCACTGCAGTATTCAACTTGCCGTCGGTATAAACACCTGATCGATATTCATAACCCAATGATTGTCCTCTCAACTCCTTGTATGCCTTTGGTGTCATCATCATAAATTGTATGTAGCTTGCATAGTTGGATAAATTATTACTAGTGCTCACCAATGTTTCATTAATAAATACATTAATTTGTTTGAACAGATTGTGTAGAATACAGTTCTCGCAAGAGAGACCATCGGCAACATTTGGAGTTGTATTATCTGACTTTTTCTTCACCACAACATTTAAATCAGTAAATGTTGATGACAAATCAATGAAATAGTCTTCATTGGAAAATATTTCAAAGTGTATATTTTCCGAGAGGGTTTGTTGGGGGTCAAATTGTTCATAGTAGCCATACTTGACACTGACATCAACATCTTCAGCATTGAATAGATTCAATGAGGAACTAATTGATGGATATGATTCCTTGTGGGGGAGATAAGTCATCTTAAGAGAAGAAATCCTTCTTTGATCTAACAATCTTCTTCTTTTTCTTCTTCTGCTTATTGCTCTTCCTTGTTTTATTCCTCAAAGTCCTTGTTAATTTCCTTCGCTTCCCACCTGGGTTGAGACTGATGAGTGAATGACGCGCACGCATCCTTTTCAATCCCTCTCCATTTTGCCGAGATTTTAATTGCTCACCAACGGATCCTGCTGAAGATCTAATATTTTCCCTAACACTCTCCTTGAAATTCTTGCCCGACCCCCAGTCCTGTAGTGTGGAGGCAGCAAAATTTGGTGCAGCAGGTACAAGATATTTTTTGCCAAAGGGTACTACAGAACGAGATAGCCTAGCAAACCAGCTACCAAGACCATAGCCAGACAATGCAGAACGCCCCGTGAAGTATTCCCATTCATTGTCGAATTGACGGGGACCCAGGGTACCAACATAAAAATTGATATCAGGACAGACAAATGGATTTCTTCTATTGTTCATTTTAATTGATTGTGCAGTCGCTGACAATGGCTCGAAAATGACATGTAATCACTGCTAAGCCTTTTGTTATTGCTAGAGGATCACCCAACTCACTTCTTAGTGTTAACTTACAGAGTTCCAAATACGAAGTATTTATAGGAACATACTGAAAATGCTTTATATTATTGTGATGAACAAGTTCATGAGTTGTTTTTCGTTCAAGAACACGTAGGAGGGGTACATTTGAATTACCGACTCTCGATGTTTCCACAAAGGATGCATAGAGAAATATGCAAGAGTCCGAGAAGAAACCAGGTGGATAATCTGCAAAAATAACTTGATCCATCCCGTAAACGGTGCCAGCATTTTTCCCATTGATTATATTCTGTTTAAAGCCAAGAACATTTTTCAGATTATCATTGAGAATAATTATTTCAGTGTCAACAGGTGAGGTAATGTAAATCCTATCGTGTTCCAATAAATAATTAAAATAGAATTTACCATTCCTACGAAATGATATTTTTCTATTGATTGTACGACACAAATCTGTCATATCATCATATTCAATATATTTCAATTTGGCATGTGGGTATTCGCTAGATTTAAGTGCTTCAACCCATTCATAGTTGACAAAGAGTGTCTAATCGAATGGTATAACTTTTATATTATACACACGATCCCTTCTCAGGATGTCATAGGTATTTTTGAGAATACAGTCGACAAGAGCCACTTCATAAGCACCGTCAAATTTGATGGCGGGGGAGAGTTTCGTCCAAAAATCACTTATCGTATTCAAGTCGTTGTAAAGAGGATTGGAAACATTGGACATAAAAGTTACATAGAAATCATTGGGCATTGTCAATATCTTCAACACCGATCCAAGAAACAAAATTAGAGTTGTATCCTAGCCACCGAACAAGTAACTGTTTCTTACCTCTGCGAGTACGTGTCTTTAATGTCTTTTCAATTTGGTAGATTTCACTATTATTTTTAACTTTTTGTAGTTCATAGTCATAAAAACCACCGAGAATCTCTTCATCCTTGGTATCGCGCAAACGATAAGTTAAGGCTTTAGCTTCTAGGATTTCTTCCACCTGAAATAGTTATATGGGTTACAGTTATTAATCTTTCACAAAAATCTTGGTTTTCCTATTAATTCGAACGATATCATCGGCATTGAATTTATTTTTATTCTTATAAATCATTTCATTAGAATACTGATTAAGACAGATTCAAGTTGTGTCACTACCAAACTGATGAGACCAAAGTTGCTTTGAATTAGACAACGATTGATGAGGACGTTGATTATAAATCAACATTAGTTCATCTAAATTGTGAATAAAAGCCGGTGTATTTTTCAATGTGCAATTTCTTAAAATTAAAAGTCGAATAGTTCTTATCAATCGTTCGGCCAATGCAGCCTTTATAGGACTATGACTATGATAGAGCAGTGTACTATATTTCGCTAGTACTTTTGCAACATGGGGATTAGCAAATTCACTACCGTGATCCGTTTGAATTTTTTTATATGAATCCTGTTCGAGAAAACTTTCAATGGCCTGAGCAACTTCAACACCTCTCTTTGATCGCCATGGAATTGCATATGCATAACGACTATAAACACTTATTGCAAGTAGAATGTACTTGTATGGTGTATTGTGACGTTGTTGAATCTCATATAGAGTCAGGAGATCTGCTTGCATTATATGCTATGGGAAAAAGGGTTTAGTTTTTCGATATTGATTAGCATGAAAGTCTATGATTTCTATACAGAGTGTAACTTGATTAATTTTGTAGATAGTCTTGTACACTTTTATCGTGAACACCAGTGACTCTGGAAAGAGTGGTGGGGGGAACTTAAACTCCCCGCCTCTCCAATATTTTCATAAACACCTTTCAGAACTTCAACCATTTTGAACGTAAACACGTTGTGTAACGTCCGCTACCCTTTTGTATACTAGTTGTGGATGATGATGGTGACATGATACGTTTTCGCTTTTTCCTCCCCATCATTGTCAAGTTTCCACTAGGTGTGCTAGTATTTTCCAAGATTGATTTAAAATCTTCTTCTTCTTCTTCATGTTTTAATGGTGTTGTTGATGATGATGATGCATGTTCATTTAATTTATTTGTCTATTGCTAATAAGACTTTTGGGGAAGTTTAATGTTTTTAGAAAGTTGTATAGATGAGCGTCAAATGATAATAGTCCTTTACGATTTGTAACCATATCATAGATTAAATCGAGTAAATTATAGCTCTTTCCCTGAATTATAATCCCTTTCCCATTGCTATCAACTTGAATATGATCTTGACCACTTTCATGAGATAAGTTGGGAGTCGTTTAATTTGTTCTGGATATTATTGGGGAATTATATTTCTAAATTTCGAAAAAATCTAATACAATTCCTCCTTCTTTAGATGTTTTCCAGCAGAAGAATATTGAGGAGCTGAATCTTTATAGTGATCAAAAGCACTGGCCTTTGACCGATAGGGCTTATGTTTGTCCACTCGGTGAAGTGCATCTTGAAGTAAAAGTAGTTTTTTATCATCCTCAATATTCTCGTTGTCAAGGAATTTACTCGAATTGTTCTCAAAGTGTTCCACGGGTGAGAGAGCGAGTTCTATTAGAGTCAATTTATAGGGTTTTGCCATTCTCTCTCTAGAGAAAACTGTTTACAAGTCCTGCAATTATTTGCAGTAAAAAGGTGAAAAAGCTACCGCCCGCCTGAAGACGATGTTTCTTTTTTAAATCCGTCCTTTCTTTTTGGATCTCAATGCACGTATAATGGAATAGTTTTGTCTTGCCTCCTGCCTAATTACGTCCAGTAGTTGAACCTTGACCTTGGTTAAATTTAAAAAAATTGTGTATATTAGATGCATGAAATAATTGTCAAGATCAGGTTTTAGTATGGTTTTCTCAAGCGTTGGCTTTGAAATACCTAGAATTGAGAAAAGATGTTTATTTTAATGTAGTTTCTTCCGTGTCATGATAGTGACTAATAGGTCTTTTTAGTATTCACGGGGAGATAAGGGTATATTTTGATTAAGATCCAATAGGTTATAGCCGTAGGGTTTATTAGTTGCCTGATTGTATGCTGAGAGCAGAAATTTAGGGGCGCCTGGATAGATTTGTTTATTGAGAGTTATTAGCCAGCTAGAATCACGAACAACTCTGTAGATGATGTAGTAGGTACAGTTCAATGCAAGTGTTCGCATACATTTGCTCTGGTGAAAGAGATTGTGTAGAACCAGAGTAACTGAAATCTGTTCATGATGAGAGCGAACAGTGAACAGTTGTAGTATTTCCTGGGACCACTGTTCAATAGATTCAGCCAGATCGTCAATAATCAGCCAAGAGTTTGGTTCAATAATGCTGAAAACATCAAGTCCCTGTAAGAATTGTACCTACACCAATCCCGTCGTGGTAATTGCTTTGATTTTATCGTATGACTCCTGCCAAATACTGTAACAATAGTAGATTTTTTTCAGCTTTTCCACAAATATTTTATCGCAATTTTTAATTATTTTAGTTAAGAGTGTTGTTTTGCCAGACATTGACGGCCCACACAGAAACGATTTGAATGGTATTTTAAATTGATACATGTTCCCTTCAACAGTTCACCTAGCCAACTAACTGTAGACAATAGCTGTCTAATGACTAAATAAATTCCCTACTACTACTACTACTACGTTCAAGAATGAGAAGAAAAAAACGAATAAAGAATCATATTTTCTTTTTATACGCATAAAAAAGTAACAACACTTAATGAAAAAACATGAAAAAAATACACTTTTTTTTAAATTTATTTATAATAAAAAAATACAACATTTACATAGGCACTAGAAAAAACACTTCAATAAATACACTTTTTTTATTTATTTATTTATAGAAAAAAATACAACATTTTTATTAGAATAATGCACTTGAAATAATATCAAACACTTTTATTTACAGCATTTGGTATGGGATCCCCCCTCCCCCCACCCCCACCCCCACCCCCTGGGGTGGCCGCTGCCGCGGCCGGGGGCCCGCATGTGGCGGGCCGGGAAGCGCCATCCTCAAGTACATAGACTTTGTCTGATATGGCGGACATGGCATTTTTCTCAACTCTAACTGTGTAGTTTTTAAAGTGTATAGAGCGACTCACCATAACTTTCACTCTTTGCACTAAACTCATTTTCAGACAGTTCCTAGGCCCACTCATATAGAAATTATTTTTCACAAAGTGTGTAGGCACCCCCTTGCAGACTTGTTTGATATCCTTGTTGTGCGTTTCCACACAGTATACCTTCGGCCAAGGGAACAAACCAGTGGATATCAGATCGCTACCCGTTTCAGATTTTAGTTTTAACAATTGATTTGGGGCCCGGCGTTTCACTAGCTCTGGGTAGAGGGATTCGTCCAAGTTAGTGTTGTCCATTCGTGAGCTAATGTACTCACCCTTTTCCATATCATTCCATAGATTTTTAGTTTTTACTTTTAACAGGAGTGAATCAGTGTCCCCGTAATACACTTGAACTTGTCCCTCAATCGGCCACTGGACATTGCAAAAATTATAAGAAAATGACAAAATGAGTTTCTTGGGGATTTCAGTTACTGCAGCTCCACCTGCAATGTTTTTATTTAATACAATGTTTCTTTTTTTGCGGTGTTGGAGCACTTTATCAGAGTCTTTGATTGTGAACGATGTGAGGTTTGGATCCGCAATGATTCGAGCACAATCTTTGGGATTGGTTACAATGTCACATCGACTTCTGTTTCGTACGCTCTCGCACATTTTACCGAAAGTTGAGTTCAAAATGAGTTTATAGACTTCTTTTTCAACTTTCGTTTTCGCTTGTAAACACTTACTCACAAAGGTATCAATAAACGTTTTCATGTAAGGCTTTTAATCAAATTGGAGGGCTCTATGAATCTTTGTGACCTTGAAACCATTGGACACCACCCATTTCAAAAGCACGTGATGAACAACAATATTCTGCTTTGGGTTGAGGTCGCCAATTACTTTTTGTTTTTACGGTACCCAATGCATACTCCCATACTCTACTAAAGACAAATCGAAGGTGCTTAGAGAGTCCATACCCACCGTTCTATTTATGCACGTAAAAACAAAGCCTTTTACAGAGTCATGGATTTCAATGGGTATTTCACCGTCAATTTAAAAAAACCATCCCTGTGCCCCATTCTCCTCAACACCAGCAATATCGGGGAAATCCGAAGCAAACGGATTTTCAAGACATTTATAATTGCCACATTGCAAACAGTAGTTAGACATTGCCTATGGGTAAAGGGAATTCATATCCAAAAAAACTGCGCCCAAGATTTCATCGGTGTGCTGTCCGGTGTACTGTTCATGATACGATCCCCGTAAAAAACATACCCACCCCTCATTGATCTCTCTACAAACAGATGCTGATCCACATCGGCAATCAGACCTATTTCTTCTTTGCTGATTTTGAGTATTAAGTCCATCACCAAATGAGGAGTGGAAAAATAATAACCTAAATCCAACCCAAATTTCCCATAGATTTTATCCGTATTTTTGCACACAATGTCCAGAAGAGTGAGTACGTCACTGGCCAAGTAAAATTTACAATAATACCACCCATTTTTAATCCCGCCCTTTGCCCCAACCCTCTCAGAAAATTCGTAGTCACTAGTGGTGCACCCACTCTCAGTAAGAGAATTGTAAAAAGCTTCAATGGGCGGTAGGGACACCTCATCTAGCCTCGAGCCAGAGTTGTAATAATCATATGGATATATACCCTTACACGTTAATAAATCATACATTTCATTATCGGGGAAGCGCTGTTTGAAGAGGGGGAAGCTATCAAAATTGTCACTTTTCTTTACCTCAATCAATTGACTTAAAGATTTGGGGAAGAAGCTGAAAGAGTCTAAAAAACGGATTTTATTCAGGCACGTGTTACCCTTGTCAACTGTTTTCCACATGAATTCTAGCAGCAGTAGCTTCTCCAATGATTTGGGTATGATATTATATGAAAAAAGAACCATCTATCCATGCGTCATCTACAACTCCACTCTTGGGAATACGGGCCAACGCCGGTAGAAAAAACTTTAAGTCGTAATTGGAATTGTGTATAAAAACAGGTACGAAATATTGTTGTCTAACGTTTAAATTGCATGACTGATGTGCTACCTCCATAGAGTTGCTCCCTCCCGATGTAATTTCCTGCCACAAATGATCATGGTCGATCATCTTCCTCCTTCCCCCAGTCCCAACACCATCATCAAATTCTCCCTTGCAAACCCAACACATTTTACGATTTTTAATGGCCGCTATGTCATCTGGTGATAGGAGCATAGGATAGTATGTATAACGAAGGCGCGAAATTGCACCATTCGCTGTTTTGATTAGACTGACCAATGCCGAGCGCATGAAGTCTTCACCGTCACCCAACATCTCAACTACATCTAGCACTTGCATGGTATTATTGGAATCCCGTTGCGCGTGAGCGTAAGAGACACCTATGGCTTCATGTATTTTAGCACGATTTGAATTTGAAAGATCGCACACGCCTGTTAGTTTCGCTTCACAGTCTAAAGCGTTGCTAAGTCCCCCTGAAATTTGAATTTACTGGTAAAATGATTTTTATTTGGAAATAAATTAAGAAATTCAGTAAGCTGTACTCACATTGAAAATTAACGGATCCATTGCTCCAAAGTTAATAATATTCGGTGTATTATCTTAAACACATCAAATCATAATGAAAATTAAATCGTAAGGTGTGGGCATTTTATACAAAATTTCAAGGATGAATAAAAAACCAGTCCTTTTATTTTTAACCAATCACCACTCGAGTTATCGTATATTGAGCAAGTACCAATGTCTCTGATTGGCCTCCTAAAAAATGGATGTTGGCTCGAAAAACACTCTGGTTGAGTTACATAATTTCGACTATGCTCCCAAAACATGTTGGACTGCTTTATACCGTGTCAGCTTAAAAAAAAAACAGTCTGCTTGAGTTATATAATTTCGACCATACTCTCAAAACATGTTAGACCACATTATACCTTGCCAACTTTAAAAAAAAATATCTACGTCAAACTGTGTGAGGGAGTACTGACTCTCTTTGAAAAGGTGTAGAGCTGCTATAGAAGTATTACCTATATACATGGGGCTACTGACTCTCTTTGAAAAGGTGTAGAGTTGCTATAGAAGTATTACCTATATACATGGGGCTACTCGCTCTCTTTGAAAAGGTGTAGAGCTGCTATAGAATAACATAGGAAGGAACATAGTGCTATAGAATAGCATGGGAAGGAACATAGTGCTATAGAAATATAACTTAGCACTCTACTAGTGGATCAGCGATGGCTCGTGGAAACTCATGCAAGAGACAAAAGAAATAAGGATCCAGCTAGACATCTGTGATAGTAACGTCATCCCTCACTACAAAGACCAACTCAAGGCCCAAAATAAACAAATCCACAAAGAAATGATAGACGTTGCTTTTTGGAGACAAAAGCAGCCGAAGCTGAGGCGTCTGACAGCAATGGCGACAGTAGAACGGTGAATCAAATAACTAAAGAGATCACTGGTGACCACCAAAAGCCAGCATGCGCTGTTGAAAGTAAGACTGGCGAACTGCTTACGAGGAAAGAAGATATTGATAACAGATGAAGAGAATTCTTTAACGAAATACTAAATTTTCCTCCCCTTGTAAATCCCATGGAGTCTTCGCCTGGTGTTCCGCTCATCAATCTTGGAATCAACGTTGAACACATTAGCCTACTGGAAGTAAAAACCGTTCTACGTAACCTGAAAAACGGCAAAGCTCCAGGAATTGATGGCGCACAGCCTGAATTATTGAAAAATGGCACCTTGGCCTTGACGAAGCGTCTCTACGAAATTTTGAATCAAATTTGGGAAACCGGGAGTGTCCCCACTGATTGGAAGAAAGGAGTTATTATAAAACTTTTTAAGAAAGGTCGTACCGTTAATTGTAACAATTGGCGAGGTATAACCCTACAGTCCATAGGAAGTAAAGTTCTCTATCAAATACTCCTGAATCGTATTCAGTCGAGAATTGACGAAATCCTGAGAGATGAGCAGCACGGTTTTTGGTCAGGTAGATCTTGTGCTGATCTGATACTCAGCCTAAGAATTCTAATTCAAGAATCGAACAAGTGGCAAACCGAAATATTAATAGTGTTTGTTGATTTCTTTAAGGCGTTCGATTCAGTACATAGAGAATCATTATGGAGAATACTACGATATTATGGACTACCAGACAAGATTATTAGTTGTATTGTTTCTTTATATAATGACCAGATAGCCGCCATACGAACCGACCATGGAAACCTGACGTAATGGTTCCAGATCCATTCTAGTGTACGACAAGGTTGTATCCTTTCTCCTGTACTCTTCACGATTCTCACTGACTATGTATTGCGGTCCTGTCATGTTCTTGGAGGGATACAATTGAATGAGAGGCGTAGTGTCTTTGATTTTGCTGATGGCATAGCGCTCCTCTCTCATCTAAGAATAGACCTGCAACACAACATCAATGAGCTCTCGAACAAAGCTGGACGAGTTGGATTGTTCATTACTACTCAAAAGACGAAGGTTATGCGTAATAGCGTAAATACAACCCCGGCCAGGCCACTGAATGTCGGTTTAGATGAGCTAGATGAGGTTACAGAATTTAAGTATATGGGAAGCCTCATCAAATTTGATGGAAGTCCCTAACGTGAAATTACTAAACGAATTGTTTGTGCAGGCAGTGGTTTTACCAAGTTAAGAATAGTTTGGAAAAATGCTGCGTACTCTCTGAAGCTCAAACGCCGACTCCTAAATAGCAATGTCCTCTGTATACTGACTCATGGATTGAGACACGGGCACTGACGAAACGGCTTGAGAAACACATAAAATGTTTCGTAAACAACTTCGGCGCATCCTGGGGATCCACTGGTCCGAAAGAATTAAGAACGCCGGCATAACTGAAAGGACGGAACAATCGTTAATAGTTGAAAAATCCTAAGTAGAAGTGGGAGATATTGGGTTTATATTGACCGTATGGACGATGGCAGGCTCCCCCATCAGGTTTTGTTTTGGCCCCCCCCCGGCATTAGAAGCCGTGGACGACAGAGAACGACGCTTGGCTGATCCCTAGAGAAAGAGGCTACTCTGGCGAGGACGTCTTTGGAAGATCTGTGGTCTCAAGCTCTCCAGGGGTCGTCGTGGAGAGGCACCGTTGTCCCCTTTTGTGCCAAACGGCGTGGGAGGAGCTAAGTCTAAGTAAGTAAGTAGTAGTATTGATAGGTGAAATCAAGCCAACATTTTAGTTTTTCACAATATAAACCATATAAGTTTTCTTGGACCCCCGTTTGCAAATTATATTTTTTTGTCACGCCAACTTGTACCCCTATTGAGTCTCTAGTGGACCCCTAGGAGTCCACCTTGACCACTTTGGGAGACACTGATCTAGAGCCCTATAGCTCGTCCTTTAATTTCATTATAATTTTATCGAATTCATTTTGCAACGAGACCTCAGATTTTAAACACTGATGTTTCTGCTCAAGGAAATGAGAGCAAAACCGCTTAAGATTGCATTTTTGAAAAAAATACAATGAGGCTCATACAATTCCACTTAGTTGGTGTCCAAATGAAGGTTTTGAGCCGATCCCACTTATGAGGGGTATCAGGCTACTTTTAGAAATTCCGATAATGTTGTTTTCCTAGCAAACTTTTACCATAAAGATTAATCAAAATAACACTCACCATTCCTGAACCAGCTTAATATGGCAATTCTTCCTTACTTTAAGGACTAGTTCTGACAATGTACAACATAGATATTTGCAAGTAAACCTGATAGAAGAGCACCCTTAATTTGTTGATAAGGATAATCTCGAACTGGAAGCACATCGAATAGCGGATGCACATCAAATTAAAGCCATTAGAACATTAACCTAGAGCCCTAAAAACAAAAACTGCTAGAATAGATAACTTTGTTAGATAAAATATCTAGCACATTGAATCCTTTTTGGAGAAAGATGCTGGAGGGTCTTAATCGCAATATTCAAAAAGCAACTAACACCCTTTCCACGCCCACTATTTTCCAAAACACATCCAATCAAAATTTGGAGATAGCCATTTTGTTCAACGTAGTTGAAAGTTCTGGAAATTATGTCTTTGTGCGGGACACATCCCTCACAGTCTTCCGGGTAAGGGTTATAATTTTTCTCTTGGTGGCATACATGGTTCTTATGGAAGGAATGCTCGTAAAATCTTCAGAGAGGACTCATTTGATTGGAAATTGAAAGTTCAAGTTCATTTTTTAAGCGTCAAAAGGTGTCGGAGGGTAACCAGCCCCTCCACGACCTTTTTTCCCAAATACATACGATAAAAATTTCGAGGCAGCTGTTTTTATAAAAATAGTTCTAAGATCATATAACTTTCATGAAGGTTCTATGACTTTTAAAGGGTTTTTTCCCCCTTTTTTCGAAAATCAGGCAAATTTTCTGAGGTGCGTAACTTTTGATAGGTAGGACTAAATTGATGAAACTTGTATATTTGAAATCAGCATAAAAGTTTGATTCTTTTGATGTATCTATTTTTATCAAAATTTCGTTTTTTAGAGTTTCGGTTACTATTGAGCCGCGTTGCTCCTTACTTACAGTTCGTTACCACGAACTGTTTGATAGACCCCTGTACATAAAGCAAATTTGACTCTAATTTTAACTGCATCAGTTTGTGTTTGTCAAGCATTCGTTTCTTGATCCAAAGGGTCTGTTGCTTCAAGTAGCCTGAAAGCCCTAATTACCTCTTACCTTTTCTGCCTACATTCCTCATCGGAAAAACCCTCATATCTTCTGAACGGATTTTCCCTATCCTCAGTTAAAGGCATGATGCTCTCATAATTATATCTGTAGTTACCGAAACAGCTTGATCCAATTCAGTTGGTTCTGGAAAATTCAAAATCGAATGCCAATCATTCTGAAATTTCTCACTTCCTAGTTCCATTTTAACCAATTCTTCTTTCTCTTTGGCTATCCAAACTGGTTTTCAGATCCTTTCCTCGCATGCATGCCTTTCATTTACCTTTTCAGACTGTCGAATACATGCTCTCAGCTTAAGACTCACTGGAAAATGGTCAGATCCGATCAACTCATGGACCCCTTATGCAATTTCCTACGCCTTAGAATAGTTTACAGAAGGAGTAGAGAAACTCAAAAATCATCCTGCCTGCATGGATACCAGGTTTTGATTTTATAACGACCATGTCAAATGTATCTCTTTCATAACAGGGCAATTCTCCCCTTGTACTTAAATCCATTATATATTCAGACATTATAAAAAAAATAGAACCAACGAAAGAAAAACAAAATTTAAACTGAACTGTCGAGCTGTCAATTTGACCCTCTTTCTTTTTGATGTCCTATTCAACTAAATAAAATGAATAAGTTCAAAAAAAATTTCGTCACACGAGAATCTTATAAAGAAGTTTGTGATAAACAACTGGAAGTAAAAAGTGACTTGGGTCAATATTCAGCAAAACTAAAAATGGAATTCTCATGACAATTGCTACACTTGCAGTATTGGCTTTTTATGCTGAATAAATAGAAAAACATGTTTTTTTTAAAATTAAAGTAAGGAGCAACACTAAAGCTGAAAACGCACAGAAATTATTACGTATATGAAGGGGGTTGCCTCCTCCTCAACACCTCACCCTTTACGCCAAAGTTTATTAGTACTTTTAAAAAAGGTTTGTATTATTCTAATTAAATGGCCCTTGTGTTTCAGGAGTCGTTCTTAAAGAATTGGGACAAAATTAAAACTTTAGCGTAAAGAGCGAGGTATTGAGGAGTAGGCAACCCCCTTCATATGCGTAATAATTTATGCTCGTTTTAAGTTTTAGTTTTGTTCCTTATTTCAGTAGAAAAACTTGTTTTTTTATTTATTTTCTGATCGTGTTTCAAGTAATCCCAGGAAATCTGGCCCGATTTCCATGGAGAAATACCCTTCCCACGGACATATCCTCTAGACAGTTCATTCCCGGTGAAAATTTACCTGTGACAATTTACCCTTAACAACTCCACGCGTTAAATTGAGACGGAAAAAAGAAAGCAAGACATATACAAATAATTTTGTATAAGAATTCTAGCAAATTCCCCCAGCATATAATTTCTCCTTACGAGTTCATCCCCCGGAAACTTCCCTTCCGATGCAAAATTCACCCGTGAAAAACCGAAAACTCTCCCCACCCCCTCCACCCTAAACTGTATGCATGCAATTGTCATTGTCATCAATTGTCATCAGAATTCCGTTTTTAGTTTTGCTGAATATTGACCCTAGTCACTTTTTACTTCCAGTTGTTTATCACAAACTTCTTTATAAGATTCTCGTGTGACGAAATTTTTTTTGAACTTATTCATTTTATTTAGTTGAATAGGACATAAAAAGAAAGTGGGTCAAATTGACAGCTCGATAGTTCAGTTTAAATTTTGTTTTTCTTTCGTTGGTTCTATTTTTTTATAATGTCTAAATATATAATGGATTTAAGTACAAGGGGGAGAATTGCCCTGTTATGAAAGAGGTACATTTTACATGGTCGTTATGAAATCAAAACCTGGTATCCATGCAGGCAAGATGATTTTTTAGTATCTCTACACCTTCTGTAAACTATTCTAAGGCGTAGGAAATCAAGGAGGCACACTTGTGCCTCTATAAAGAGGCGACCCACCACAATGTTAAGTGATTTCCGGTCCTAGCGGTTGCAGAGAGACAGCGGTGGTCACATGTTGTAGCCCAAGCTACGTCTAAGAAAACGTGCAAAATTTTACCCCCCTCCGACTTTATCTTCATGGGTAAAAGTGAGCTGGAAGTTTCGACCCTCCGACCACAGCCCCCCTTTAACGTTGTCCGATTGGCATGAAATTTAAAAGTTAGGCTTTACTAGGTCCTGGGAGCTTATCCTCGAAATTTCAGCTCAATCTGATCACTCCTTCCCTGTTTTCCAAAAAAACAAATATAGCCACTTAAAGTTCAATTCTCTTTTTTTTATCAGCCACGCCTATAGGCCACAGTTGGCAACGGATCCGGGTGAATGAGGACTCATTCAAACCGGAATTCCACCCAGCAGGGCCTTTTGATATTTTCAGACCGAAAAAATTATCCCCCGAATTTAAATTTACGAAAAACCTCGTTTTCCTATAAGAGCCCATGTTAATTTTTCCCACCACGGCCCCCCCCTTTAACATTGTCTGATCGGGCTAAAATTTAGAGGATAAACTTTCTTGGGGCCTGGGAGCTTATCCTCAAAATTTCAGCTCACGCCGATCACTCCTTCATTGTTTTCCAAAAACCAAATATTAAGTTTTGTGGGAATTTGCTTGCGTCAAAAATATATTCCACTTACTAAAAATACAAGTACAATTGTGTCTATTTGGTACTGCGGTCAATACTCCTGACTATCAGGCAGAACACCCAGGTTTGATTCTCTGTCAGAGGAAATTTTTTATATACTGAATTTAAAGTTTAAAAAAGAAACTCAGTTTCTTTTTTAAATTATTTGAAAAAATTTACGTTTTCTAAAGAGTTAAAGAGGCTGAAATACAAGGTCGACCCTTAAAACGTACAGGGATTAGGAGGCACAGTTGGGGGGCTGTTAAAGAGGCTGAGTCACAAGTTCGAACCTTATAACGTACAGGGATTAGGAGGTGCAGTTGGGGGGCTGCCGCCCCCCAAACCCTCGCTTCTGTATATGAAAGGGGCTGTGCCCTCCTCAACGCCGCGCGCTTTACGCTAAAGTGTTATTTTCTCAAAACTCTTTTTTTTAAACAATAAAAACTTTAGCGTAAAGAGCGAGGCGTTGAGTTTATATTGAATTTAAAGTTTAAAAAAGAAACTCAGTTTCTTTTTTAAATCCAATCTATTAAATCCTTCGGATCAACAGGCATCTCCAGAAGAATATCAAAGTCGGGCTTCAGGCTAAAGGTAAGTCTCAACTGCTTTGACAACATGGGGCCTGGGAGCTTAAAACCTTATTTGTTGAAATTCCTAAAAGCAAAGTATTTCAACATTATATTAGATCAAAATAGTCCTCTCAACCTGACAAGACCGACTGCAAGCTTCCAAAAATTCCAGCTACTTCCCAGAAGTTTTTTTTGTCGAAAAACAAAAATCTTACTTTGTATTTGCTTGCCTCGAAAATAGATTGCAGAGACTTTGACAAAAAGCCGTTGGGTTTTTCTGTTGCCGAGCTAATCAAGGAGGCACACTTGCGCCTCTATAAAGAGGCGACCCACCACAATGTTAAAAGATTTCCGGTCCTAGCAGTCACAGAGAGACAGCGGTGATCGCATTTTGTAGCCCAAGCTCCAACTAAGAAACGTGCAAAATTTCACCCCTCTCCGACTTTATCTTCATGGGTAAAAGTAGGCCGGAAGTTTCGACCCTCCGACCCCACAGCCCCCCTTTAACGTTGTCCGATTGGGCTGAAATTTAGAGGTTAAGCTTTCCTAGGGCCCGGAAGCTTATCCTCGAAATTTCAGCTCAATTCGATCACTCCTTCCCTGTTTTCCAAAAAACAAATATAGCCGCTTAAAGTTCATTTCTCTTTTTTTTTATCAGCCACGCCTACAGGCCAAAGTTGGCAACAGATCCGGGTGAATGAGGACTCATCCAAACCGGAATTCGACCCTGCAGGGCCTTTTGATATTTTCAGACTTAAAAAATTATCCCCCGAATTTACATTTACGAAAAACCTCGTTTTCCTATAAGAGCCCATGTTAATTTTTCCCACCACAGCCCCCCTTTAACGTTGTCTGATCGGGCTGAAATTTAGAAGATAAGCTTTCCTGGGAGCTTATCTTCAAAATTTCAGCTCAATCCGATCACTCCTTTCCTGTTTTCCAAAAACCAAATATCAAGTTTTGTGGGTATTTGCTTGCGTCAAAAATAGATTCCACATACTAAAAATACAAGTACAATTGTGTCTATTTGGTACATCGGTCGATACTCCTGACTATCAGGCAGAACACCCAGGTTTGATTCCCCGTCAGAGGAAATTTTTTATATACTGAATTTAAAGTTTAAAAAAGAAACTCAGTTTCTTTTTTAAATTATTTGAAAAAATTTACGTTTTCTAAAGAGTTAAAGAGGCTGAGTTACAAGGTCGACCCTTAAAACGTACAGGGATTAGGAGGCACAGTTGGGGGGCTGTTAAAGAGGCTGAGTCACAAGTTCGAACCTTATAACGTACAGGGATTAGGAGGTGCAGTTGGGGGGCTGCCGCCCCCCAAACCCTCGCGTCTGTATATGAAAGGGGCTGTGCCCTCCTCAACGCCTCGCGCTTTACGCTAAAGAGTGATTTTCTCAAAACACTTTTTTTTAAAAAATAAAAACTTTAGCGTAAAGAGCAAGGCGTTGAGTTTATATTGAATTTAAAGTTTAAAAAAGAAACTCAGTTTCTTTTTTAAATCCAATCTATTAAATCCTTCGGATCAACAGGCGTCTCCAGAAGAATATCACAGTCGGCCTTCAGGTTAAAGGTAAGTCTCCACTGCTTTGATAACATGGGGCCTGGGAGCTTAAAACCTTAATTGTTGAAATTCCTAAAAGCAAAGTATTTCAAAATTATATTAGATCAAAATAGTCCTCTCAACCTGACAAGACCGACTGCAAGCTTCCAAAAATTCCAGCTACTTCCCAGAAGTTTTTTTTGTCGAAAAACAAAAATCTTACTTTGTATTTGCTTGCCTCGAAAATAGATTGCAGAGACTTTGACAAAAAGCCGTTGGGTTTTTCTGTTGCCGAGCTAATCAAGGAGGCACACTTGCGCCTCTATAAAGAGGCGACCCACCACAATGTTAAGCGATTTCCGGTCCTAGCAGTCGCAGAGAGACAGCTGTGATCACATTTTGTAGCCCAAGCTCCAACTAAGAAACGTACAAAATTTCACCCCTTTCCGACTTTATCTTCATGGGTAAGAGTAGGCCGGAAGTTTCGACCCTCCGACCACAGCCTCCCTTTAACGTTGTCCGATTGGGCTGAAATTTAGAGGTTAAGCTTTCCTATGGCCCGGGAGCTTATTCTTGAAATTTCAGCTCAATTCGATCACTCCTTCCCTGTTTTCCAAAAAACAAATATAGCCGCTTAAAGTTCATTTCTCTTTTTTTTTATCAGCCACGCCTACAGGCCAAAGTTGGCAACAGATCCGGGTGAATGAGGACTCATTCAAACCGGAATTCCACCCAGCAGGGCCTTTTGATATTTTCAGACCGAAAAAATTATCCCCCGAATTTACATTTACGAAAAACCTCGTTTTCCTATAAGAGCCCATGTTAATTTTTCCCACCACAGCCCCCCTTTAACGCTGTCTGATCGGGCTGAAATTTGGAGGATAAGCTTTCTTGGGGCATGGGAGCTTATCTTTAAAATTTCAGCTCAATCCGATCACTCCTTTCCTGTTTTCCAAAAACCAAATATCAGGTTTTGTGGGTATTTCCTTGCGTCAAAAATAGATTCCACGTACTAAAAATAAAATTACAATTGTCTCTTTAGTACAGCTGTTGATGCTCCTGACTGTCAGGCGGAAGACCCGGGTTTGATTCCCCGTCAGATGAAATTTTTTATTTACTGAATTTAAAGTTTAAAAAAGAAACTCAGTTTCTTTTTTAAAAGAATAATACACAATCATCTAACAGTTAGTCAAGCAATAATAAGTAATAAACTGTACAAAAACCTGCAGAAATTATTTGAAAAAAACTACGTTTTCTAAAGAGTTAAAGAGGCTGAGTCACAAGTACGAACCTTAAAACGTACAGGGATTAGAATGTACAGTTGGGGGGGCTACCGCCCCCCAAACCCCCCACTTTCGCAGCCTTTAAATACAAATTATTTGAAAAAAACTACGTTTTCTAAAGAGTTAAAGAGGCTGAGTCACAAGTTCGAACCTTAAAACGTGCAGGGATTAGAAGGTAAAGTTGGGGGGGCTGCCGCCCCCTAAAACCCCCGCTTTCGCAGCCTTTAAATAAAAAAAATTTTTTTTAACTGAAAGTAAGGAACGACATTAAAACTTAAAACGAGCAGAAATTATTCCGTATATGAAAGGGGCTGTGCCCTCCTCAACGCCTCGCTCTTTACGCTAAAGTTTTTATTGTTTAAAAAACAGAGTTTTGAGAAAGTCAAACTTTAGCGTAAAGAGCGAGGCGTTGAGGAGGGCACAGCCCCTTTCATATACGGAATAATTTCTGTTCGTTTTAAGTTTTAATTTTGCTCCTTACTTTCAGTTTGAAATTTTTTTTTATTTAAAGGCTGCGAAAGCGGGGGTTTGGGGGCGGCAGCCCCCCCCAACTGTACCTTCTAATCCCTGTACGTTTTAAGGTTCGAACTTGTGACTCAGCCTCTTTAACTCTATAGATAACGTAGTTTTTGTCAAATAATTTTTATTTAAAGGCTGCGAAAGCGGGGTTTGGGGGCGGCAGCCCCCAACTGTACCTTCTAATCCCTGTACGTTTTAAGGTTCGAACCTGTGACTCAGCCTCTTTAACTCTTTAGAAAACGTAGTTTTTTTTCAAATAATTGCATAAAGGGTCCATGAGATGGTCAGATTTGACCATTTGCCAGTGAGTCTTAAGCTGAGAGCATGTATTCGACAGTCTGAAAGGGCAAATAAAAGGTATACATGCGGGGAAAGGATCTGTAAACCAGTTTGGATAGCCAAATAGAAAGAAGAATTGGTTGAAATGGAACTAGGAAGTGAGAAATTTCAGAATGATTGCCATTCGATTTTGAATTTTCCAGAACCAGCTGAATTGGATCAAGCTGTTTCGGTAACTACAGATAGAATTATGAGAGCCTTATGCCTTTATCTTAGGATAGGGAACATCCGGTCAGAAAATATGAGGGTTTTTCCGATGAGGAATGTAGGCAGAAAAGGGAAGAGGTAATTAGGGCTTTCAGGCTACTTAAAGTAACAGACCCTTTGGATCAAGAAACGAATGCTTGACAAACACAAACTGATGCAGTTAAAATTAGAGTCAAATTTGCTTTATGTACAGGGGTCTATCAAACAGTTCGTGGTAACGAACTGTAAGTAAGGAGCGACCCGGCTCACTAGTAGCCAAAGCTCTAAAGAACAGGAATAGTGATATAGATAGATATATCAAAAGAATCAAACTTTTATGCTGATTTCAAATATACAAGTTTCATCAATTTAGTCCTACCTATCAAAAGTTACGCACCTCAGAAAATTTGCCTGATTTTCGAAAAAAGGGGGGAAAACCCTTTAAAAGTCGTAGAACCTTCATGAAAATCACATCATCAGATTCAGCCTATCAGAGAGCCTTACTGTAGAGGTTTCAAGCTTCTATCTGCAAAAATGTAGAATTTTGTATTTTTTGTCAGAAGAAAGATCACAGATGCGCGTTTATTTGTTTTTTTTTCAAGGGGTGATCGTATCGACACAGTGGTCCTAGAATAACGCGGGAGGGCTCATTCGAATGGAAATTTAAAGTTCTAGTGCCCTTTTTAAGTGACCAAAAAATGGAGGGCAACTAGGTCCCCTCCCACGCTCATTTTTTTCCCAAAGTCACCTGATCAAAATTTTGAGATATCCATTTTGTTCAACAAGGTCGAAAATATAATAACTATGTTTTTTAGGATGACTTAATCCCCCCCGGTCCCCCGGGAAGGGTTGAAAACTATGAATTTTGCCCATTGTTTACATATAGTATTGGTTATTGGGAAATATACAGACGTTTTCAGGGGGGTTTTCTGGTAGTGGGGGGGGGGGTTACGTGGGAGGATCTATCCATGGAGGAATTTTTCATGGGGGAAGCAATATTTCTATGAAGGGGGAGCCGGATTTCCCAGTATTATTTAAAAAAAAACGATAAGAAATTAAATATAAAAAAAACAACTTTTTGAACTAAAAGTAAAGAGCAACATCAAAACTTAACACGAACAGAAAATATTACGTATATGATTGAGTCCACTCCCTTGTCAATACCTCGCTCTTTACGCCAAAGATTTTTTAATACTTTCATAAGAGCTATTTATTCTAATTAACGGCCTTTTTAATTAAGGGGTCATTTTCAAATAATTGGTACAAAATTCGAACTTTAGCGTAAAGAGCGAGGTATTGACTAGGGGGTGAACCCCCTAATATACGTATTAGAAATATATGAATATAGAAGTTCGTTACGTAAGTTACGTATATTTATTAGTAATAAAAAAGTTCGTAAATAAAATTAAACAACTTTCGAGAAAACCATTTAACCAAACCAAAGTAGAATTATTATGCAAATTTTGTTTTAATTATTCATGTACGTTGAGCCAAAATCAAAACCTGCGTGAATTCAAAAACGTTCAAAAATAAAAATAAAAGTTTTTTTTAACTGAAAGTAAGGAGTGACATTAATACTTAAAACGAACAGAAATTATGACTTATATGAAAGGGGCTGTCCCCTCCTCAACGCCTTGCTCTTTACGCTAAAGTTTGACTCTTTCTCAAAAGTCTATTTTTTAAAACAATAAAAAACTTTATCATAAAGAGCAAGGCGTTGAGGAGGGGACAGCCCCTTTCATATAGGGAATAATTTCTTTTCGCTTTAATTTTTAATGTCGCTCCTTACTTTCAGTTAAAAAAAAAAAATTTTTTAAAATCTGGCCAAGGAACTTATAAATTGTCATTTTCAACCTGATTGAAGAGACGAAATACAAAACCGATTGGAAACACGGATTTTTATGCCCCGGTCTCTTATCCTTCTAAACACAAAATATACAGGCCCTTTGTCTTCCCAGCCCCACAGCAGGGGTTTAATTTGCTATGGGGCAAGGGGATGTAACTGCCCCTCCCAGACCTCGGTTTGCCCCCCTCCCTCCCCCAGCTGAAATTTAGTTTCTTCCAGAATCTTGTCAATAATAAAAGAAACATACATAATTCAAGCATCAACAGAAACAGATCAGTTTTTTTTAGTACAAATTTATCTTTATAGTGCTATAAAGTACCTTTATAGTACGATAAAGTACCCTTGTAGTACTATAAAGTACCTTTATAGTACCTTTATGGTACCAAATGGCTTATTTTTTGTTTTTACAGTCATTTTCACTTGATTTTGGAAAATTGGCCCCAACTTTGCCCCCCCCTCAGGATTCTGACGAAATTACGCCACTGCCCCACAGTAACTCCGAACTCTGTTTCCAAGATGTTGAAGATATACCATTTTGGTAACCTGGATGTATAGTTTCTTTCAATATACCTATTATTAAGTTGATATTGTCTCGAATGAACGTGGGTTGGCGGTAGGTTGGAGTGGCATATCAATGTTATTTCTTTAATAAGAAATACATGCAAGAATAGTTGTGTTTGTTTCAGTAATATGATGCATTAGTATTTGCTTTTTTCTTGTTGGTATACGAGCTCTGCTCCCCGCCAACGGAAAAAATGTATAAAATTATATAATTTATTGCTATAATAGTAAAGAACCTTGAAGTGGCTTGGTACTGAAGTGCATTATTAGTAGTAGTAGTACAAACATTTATTAAGCTTCTAATCAAAAATAAAAAAGTATAGAAGACAATAGATAAAAAAGAAGTGGGAAGAACTAACGACAAAAACAAAACATAATTCATTCATCTAATCAAGGAAAAGAATAACTAAGTATCACAATATATCGGCTAATAAAAGTCATCTTTTAAAGTAATATATTCCTAGAACACAAATTAATTTATAAAAATTTATAAGTTTAAAGAAGGTGACGAGGACAGTAGCACCGGTAGGTATCTTCCATAAGCTGCCATTTGCCAACAGCACATGGGTAGTGGGATTGATTTTCACAGCCTCTGTGATAACATGCAATTGTGGCGCCTTCAATATGACAGTGATTACAAGCCTGAAAATTAAACAAGTTAATAACATTTTCGCTAATAAGTTACTTATTCTGGTTACACTCATTTGAAGTGCATGTTTATCCTAAATGGATTCCAAGAATTTAATGAACTTATTCGCCAAAACTATTTACCTGCTTAATCATTGTAACCATAATAGCCTAAACAGTACTATACAAATCTTCATACCTTCTCATAATGATGCGTTTGACCAGTATGAAATATTTACATTTTTATTTTGATAGCCTTGAAAAACACGAAATAAATAAAATTCTAATTCTTGTCTATGTTTAAACATGGACACATAGACAATCTTTGTATATGTTGGAGATAATACGACATTTCTATCCGCAATATTACAATTAAGCCGTCTAGGTACTTGCACCAAACACAAAGTGTTTTCATGTTCAATCTTTATTTTCAAAGCTAAATAAAGCATTGCAGTGCAAAATTTATTTGAAATTCTTCACAAAATTTCAAGTCAAAATAACAGTTTTGATTCTGGTTTTTACTTTCGCTGATTTCATTACACACATACTCTATCTTCATGTTCCCCTTTGTTCTCGCATACAGAGAACTTTTTATTGAGCAAGTACAGTTGAACATACTATTTAAACTATGTGACGAAATATAGATTTTGGCTTATTTGAACTATTTTTATATCCTTGTTTTTGTTACCATGCAGGGAAGAGGGAGGGGTCAAATACTGTTGAACCGCCAATGATTTTTTTCGTATTTTTTTCACTGTCAGATTCCTATGATCATTCCTAATTCAATACTGAATTGTGTTATTTCAAAACTGCACACTAGGCCGGTTCTTCACTGGACAGGCTCATAACCGATACAGAAAAACCAGGCAATTGGAAATTGTATGGGCGATTTTTTTTTGAAAATAAGGCATACAATGTCAAAGAAAAGCCAAAAATAGACAAGTTATACGTAAAATATAAGAAATTATAATGAAAACCGTTAGAATCCTGAGATACGATGTGGCATAGACTCGCCGGTTGCCTTGGGTACGTGCCTTCGGAGTGGGTACGTTTCACACTGCTATACATGATGTCCGACATAAAAATGAAAAAAAGAAAAAGAGAGAAAAAACAACAAAAAACCAGTGTGACGTTCAGCTAATGGAAAAAAGATAAAGTATATATTTTGGAAAAATTTTCCCCCAATGCAATCTCAATTTAAAAAAAAGGAAGGCAAAAAAGTATATAAAAAAAACTAACTTGTTGAAGTAAAATAAACAAAATCAGTGAAGGAACTGAACAAAAAAAAAAGAAAAAAGAGGAAAAAACAAGCCATCAATACGAAGACTAATAAAAAAAACTAGATTTGGCTACAATTTTTTCCGTTCCAACAACTGCAGCTTGCTTTATTTTAAAAGGAAAAGGATTGCAATTTTGATCTCTTTGTATTAAATTATCATAAACTGAGTTTATAAAAATGTTCCCTGTATCTCTGGTTAAAGCGAGATCTTTATGTAGTCTGTGTATTTTTTAATTTTGATTGCTCCTTAAAAGCTTCTGGTGGATCATCTTCTGTGGAAACTTAAATTACCCCGTTAAAATGAAATAAATGACCTTAAGATTCTTAAGTCTGGAGGTCTAAAGCCGAATCAACGTCACCAATTCTATTTCAATTATTTTCATTTAAATATCTGAAGGATGAAAGAAAATCTGGCGATTTAGATGATGCTTTGGCCTTTTGCACTTTTGTATGCCTGGAATTTTTGAAGAAGCAACCTTAGTTTCCACCAAGAATGATTTACCACAATATTATAAGGAGGCAACTGAAATTAAAAATACATAAATAAAGACAACGCATACATACATTTGAATAAGCCCATCTAATTTATTTCTGAATCAGACTAAATTAAAAAAGTCAAATAATATACATACAGAGTTCTTTAGTTCTCGAATAACAACTTCAATTCCAATTATCTTGCCTGCTAGCATGTATATGTTTGGAGCCCAATTTAGACATTTTTCATGAAACCAAGTTTCTAATTCATCATCATCTACTTTAGATTCACTGCTAGCAATCCTTCCCTGAAAACAAAACAATGACAGTAATCAAATTGAGTTTTTCACATCCTTTACCAGCAAGTCTTCGATCTAAAAATATCCATTCCACTTAAGTTTTACAAAGTTCATTCTTACCTTAAAAAGAAAAAAATATCTAGGTTTCAATGTAAATCATGATTTGTTTTTCTTTTTTAGTGATAACGTCTGGATATGCAAACAAAAACGTCTGAATAAATTTTTCTTTCTGGCTTCCGAACAGAGCCATATCCAGGATCTTTTTTCTTTGGGGGGGGGGGGTACAAAAAACTTTACAAACGCATCTAAAATTTGTTAATATTCACTTTTGCTGCATTTCTTACGAGTCAGACAAACCTTTCGGGAGGGAGGGGGGTCATTCATCATTCATATCTGATGGAACTTGAGGACTAAGAATATGGTTCTTAGTTATAAAGAAAATATTTTCAGAATTTTGAAAAAGAGCCTGACAACGCTCATACAACACCATATTGAAATAACCAACAAACTACTGAAACATCCATTGTTCCAAATCTCCAATCTCCCATCTTGAAAGACAAGCAAAATCACATTTGCATGGGCAGTAGCGATCTTTCTCCATACATTCTTCTTCTTTTTTCTCCACGGATGATCGTTCTGAACCAGTGGTCTTAGAGCGATGAAATGGGCTCATTTAAACATAAATTCAAATATCAAGTGCCTTTATTAAGTGACAAAATAATTTGCACCTCAACAAAGCGCCGTTTTTTTGCGATTTTGCGTTGCAAAACATCAAATTTGGAAAAAAATAGGACCAAAACGCTAGATAGCCAATCATTTTAGGGTCAAATACCCTAAATTAGAGGTTTACAGTCTTCCACATTGACAAACAAGGAAATTTCTACCTTCGAACGGGTAGCATGTCTGTTGTGTCCACCTCTTTTCCTTTTTTTTCTCTCCAGATGATCATAATGAACCAGAGGTCTTAAATTACCGAATGGATAAATTTTGCCGTATATAAACCTCAGGCTTAGGGTTTTCAACCATGGAGATTAATTAATAATCTTTTCATTGTTCTCTGACTTTTTATTCTGGAAAAAAAAAAACGCAGAGTATACTTTTTGGGTGCCGTATGCCACTTTATGATGGCGTTATCACGTCAAATTTGTAAAAATCGATTACATGTAAAAATTAGCTTTTGAATAACCCCTTAAACAGCTCTCTATGGTGTTCTAGTTTTTATGCAGTCTTTATTTTAGCCTTCGCTAACGACGAAGAAAATAAAACTCGAAAAAACAGGGCAAATCACAGGGCAAGTGCCACCCACGCAAAGAAGTGTTTTCCCTGGTTGTTCAAGGTGGGGCTCTAAGTTTTCTGTATAGGGTTTTGACAATGACGATTGCAATGAAGTACTTTTATCTTCAATCCAATGCCCTTTTCCAGTGATTCCAGTAATTTGCACTTTACTGAAAAATGTTTTTACTTTTATAACTTTAATAAATCAAATAATATTAACATTTATATTACTAAACATAAGTATATGTATATTAAACTGACAATGCAAATTCATTTGTATTTTTTCAGTAAAGTGCAAATTATTTTCTGGTCTTGAGAAGGTATAGGGGTTTTGTGCCCAACTTATGTTAATTTCTGCTCGTTTTGAGTGTGACTCGGTTATTTATTGTAATTTCTGTTCGTTTTGAGTTTCATTTATTTATCGATGCTGATTTGTGGTAGTTTCACGCTTGGTAGATTATTTGTTTTCATTTTCGCTCATTTTTTGTTTAATGGAGTGCTTTACTTTTCTTTGAAAAACTTATTTTGTAGAAAAAGTTTTTTTAATTAATTTCTGTTTGTTTTATATTGACATAGTCTTTTCAGGGAAAACAAAAATAATACTTCAAATCTTTTGGTTTTTAAAAGACTTTATAGTTTGGCCTGCCATTTGTATGCTGCAGAAAAATTTCAAGCAATTTTTAACAATATACACCCTTTTAAAAATCTGGTCACAAATAGCAGTGTTAATTTAGTTTCATACCTCCTCTAGTTGACCTGAAATGGAAAACTTGATACCATTCGCAAAAAAATCTGTTTACTTTCTTTGATAGCTTGGATACACTCGCTTTGGATGCAGCTTGGATTTTCGATTACCAATCGGATGAGCCCTTTTTAAGTTTCTACGATAACGCTTTCTATAAACACCTTATATGCCCCCAGGATATAAATTACAACCCTTACCCTAAGGGTTTTGAGGGTGGTTGTCATCCTCTAAGACATAATTTCCAGAACTTTCAACTACGTTAAACACAATGGCTATCTCAAAATTTTGATTGGATGTGTCTGGGAAAATGGTGAACGTGAGAGGGGCGTTAGTCACTCTCCAATCACTTTCAACTATTAAAAAGGCACTAGCCGTTTCAATTTCCAATCAAATGAGCCCTTTTGAAGTTTCTACGACAACGTTTTCAATAAAAACCTTATATACCCCCAGGGCATAACTTACAACCCTTGCCCAGAGGGCTGGGGGGGGGGGGGTTGTCACCCTTAAAAATCTAATTTCCAGAAGTTTATACTACGTTGAACACAATGGCTATCTGAAAATGTTCATTGGATGTGTTTAGGGGAATAGTGCGCGTGAGAGGGTGGTTAGTTACCCTCCAATCACTTTCGACAATTAAAAAGGGCACTAGCCCTCTCAATTCCCAACTGAATGAGCCCCTTTTGAAGTTTTTACGACAACTCTATCTATAAGAACCTTTTATGCCCCCAGGGCACAACTTGCAACCTCTCTCCTGGGGGCTCTGGGGGGTTTGTCATCCTTAACTACATATTTTCTAGAACTTTAAACTACGTTGAAAAATATGGCTATCTCTAAAGTTTGATTGAATGCGTTTGGGGAAATGGTGGTCTTGAGAGGTGGGTCAATTACTCTCCACTCATTGTCGACTATTAAAAAAGGCAATTTCA
The DNA here is from genome assembly GCF_049724085.1 of Artemia sp. Qi Xiang Cuo. Taxonomy (NCBI): domain Eukaryota; kingdom Metazoa; phylum Arthropoda; class Branchiopoda; order Anostraca; family Artemiidae; genus Artemia; species Artemia sp. Qi Xiang Cuo. The sequence continues at coordinate 41,710,142 of NC_142794.1, forward strand.
ATTTCCAAACAAATGAGTCCTTTTTGAAACTTCTACAACAACTTTCTATGTAGACCTTATATGCCCCCAGGGCATAACTTACAACCCTTGCACTTAAGGCTTTGAGGACGTTATCATCCTACAAGACCTTATTTCCAGAACTTTCAACTAGGTTGAACAAAATTGATATCTCAAAATTTTGATTGGATGTGTTTGGGGAAGTGCTGGGCGTGAGAGGGGGGTTAGTTACCCTTCAGTCACTTTCTACTATTAACAAGGGTACTAGCCCTTTCAATTTCCAATTAAATGAGCCCTTTTTGATGTTTTTACAACACCGCTTTCTATAAAAACCTTACATGCCCCCAGGGCATAACTTACAACCCTTGCCCTGAGGGTTGTGGGGGGATTGGTTGTCATCCTTAAAGACCTAATTTACAAAACTTTCAACTACGTTGAATAAAATGGCTATCTAAAAATTTTGATTGGATGTGTTTGGGGAAAAGGTGGGCGTGCGAGGAAAAGGTGGGGTGCCCTCAAATCCCTTTTGACTATTAAAAAGGGCACTAGCCCTTTGAATTTCCAATCGAATGAGCCCTTTTTCAAGTTTCTACGACAAATATGCCCCCAGGGCATAACTTATAACCCTTGACCTGACGACTGTTGGGGGAATGTCCTGCTCAAAGGTATAATTTCCTGAACTTTAAACTGCGTAGAACAAAATGGCTATCTTAAAATTTTGATTGGATGTATTGGAGGAAATGATGGGCTTTGAAAGGATGTTAATGGTCTTCCAATCAATTTCAACTACTAAAAAGCACACAAGCCATTTCAATTTCCAATTGAATGAGCCCTTTTTGAAGTTTCTGCGACTACGCTTTCTATAAAAACCTTAAATGCCCCCAAGGCATAACTTACAACCCTTGCCCTGAGGACTGTGGGGGAGTGTCCTCCTCAAAACATAATTTCTATCTGGAAAACAACTACGCTGAACAAATTGGCTATCTAAAAATTTTGATTGGATGTGTTGGGGGAAAAGGCGGGCGTGAGAGAGGGTTTAGTTGCCCTCAAATCACTTTCAACTATTAGCAAGGGCACTAGATCTTTGAATTTCCAGTCGAATGAGCCCTTTTTCAAATTTCTACGACAGATTTCAATACAAACTTATAAGCCCCTAGGGTATAACTTATAACGCTTGTCCTGTAGACTGTGGGGGGAGTGTCCTGCTCAAAGGTATAATTTCCTGAACTTTAAACTATGTGGAACAAAAAGGCTATCTCAAAATTTTGATTGGATATGTTTGGGGAAATAGTGGGCGTGGAAGGGGTGTTAGTTGCCGTCCAGTTACTTTCGACTATTAAAAAGAGCACTAGCCATTTCAATTTCCAGTCGAATGAGCCCTTTTTGAAGTTTCTACAACACCGCGCTTTATAAAAACCTTATAGACCCCCATGGCATAACTTAAAATTCTTGGCCTGAGGGCTGTGGGGGAGTTTCCTCCTGAAAAACAAATTTTCTATTAGGAAATCAATAACGCTGAACAAAATGGCTATCTAAAAATTTTGATTGGATGTGTTTGGGGGAAAGGTGGGCTTCAGAGGGGGGTTAGTTGCCCTCAAATCACTTTCGACTATTAAAAAAAGCACTAGATCTTTGAATTTCCAATCGAATGTGCCTTTTTTCAAGTTTCTACAACAAAGATTCCAATAAAAACTTATAAGCCCCCAAGGTATAACTTATAACTCTTGCCCTGAAGACTGTGAGGGGAGTGTCCTGCTCAAAGGTATAATTTCCTGAACTTTAAACTGCGTGGAACAAAATGGCTATCTCAAAATTTTAATTGGATGTGATTGGGGAAATGGTGAGCCTTGGAAGGGGTGTTAGTTGCCTTCCAATTACTTTCGACTATTAAAAAGGGCACTAGCAATTTCAATTACCAATCGAATGAGCCCTTTTTGAAGTTTCTACGACAACACGTTCAATAAAAAAACCTTATATGCCCCCAGGGCATAGCTTATAACCCTTGCCATGAGGGCTGTGAGGGGGTTGTCATCCTCAAAAATTTTCAGAACTAAAACTACGTTGAATAAAACGGCTATCTAAAAATTTTGATTGGATGTGTTTGGGGACAAGGTGGGCGTGAGAGGGGGGTTAGTTGCCCTCCAATCACTTTCGACTATTAAAATGAGAACTAGCACTTTGAATTTCTAATCAAATGAGCCTTTTTTGAAGTGTCTATGACAACGCCTTCTATAAAAACCTGATATACCCCCAGGGCATAACTTACAACCCTTGCCCTGAAGGCTGTAGAGGAGTGTCCTTCTCAAAAACATAATGTCTATTTGGAAATCAACTAGGCTGAACAAAATGTCTATCGCAGAATTTTGATTGGATGTGTTTCGGGAAATGGTGGGCGTGGAAGGGATGTTAGTTGCCTTCCAATCACTTTCAACTATTAAAAAGGGCACAAGCCACTCCAATTTCCAATTGAATGAGCCTATTTCAAAGTTTCTACGACAACTTCTTCGATACGAAGTGCCCTGCTCTAAAGGAAAAAAAAATAATAATAAATAATACATTGCGCCAACATCGTTCTTATATGCCCTAAGAGCACAACTTAAAACCCTTGCCGCGAGGGTTGTGGGAAGTATCCTCCTCAAAAACATATTTTCTATCTGTAAATCAACTATTAACCAAATGACTATCTCAAAATTTTGATTGGATGTGTTTGGGGGAATGATGGGCGTGGGGGGGGGGCTAGTTGCCCTCCAATCACTTTCGACTCTCAAAAAGGGCACTAGCCACTCCCATTTCCAATCAAATGAGCCGTTTTAGACGTTTTTACGACAACTTCTTCGATACGAAGTGCCCTGCTTTAAAAGAAAAAAAAATAATAAATAATACATTTTGCCAACATCGTTCTTATATGCCCTAAGAGCACAACTTAAAACCCTTGCCGCGAGGTTTGTGGGGGATTGTCCTCCTCAAAAACATATTTTCTATCTGTAAATCAACTATTAACCAAATGGCTATCTCAAAATTTTGATTGGATGTGTTTGGGGGAATGATGGGCGTGGGGGGGGGGGGCTAGTTGCCCTCCAATCACTTTTGACTATTCAAAAGGGCACAAGCCACTCCAATTTCCAATCGAATGAGCCCTTTTTGAAGTTTCTACGGCAACTTCTTCGATACGAAGTGCCCTGGTATTGAAACCAAACAAACCAGAAAAAAACAATAATAATCCATTGTGCCAACATCGTTCTTTACTTAGGCAGCGCTATTGCGCTGCCTATGATATACGAATCATCAGTTGCAAAATACCGGCATTTTGTTTGAGCTTGAGTGCAATGGGGAGTGATGGCAACGAGGAAAGTGAGCTTGAGTGCATTTAAAATGGATGCATTTAAATTCATCGAAAAAAAAAACACCTTGGAATTCAACAGACAGAACATTTTGTGATACAATAGCCTTAGTCATTATTTTAGGGCATATGCTTATGAGCACAAAAGCAGAAGCGTTTTTGTCTTTTGGGAAAGGAGGCACTTGCCACTGGCACGGAAATTTTAGGGGCGCAAAATTTCAGATAAATAATCTATCATTTATAATCATTTTGTAATTTTTGAAATTATATTTTTATTAGAATAAAGTAGAAGGTGGTGCTGGCAGTAGGTATAAGCAAATTGAATCGTAAAATTTTTCATTTTTCCCGCATAAAGTAAGAAAAGTCAGATTTAAATAAATGTAAATTTTTGTTAGTAAATGAAAATTTTGTTAAAATTTGGCCTGAGAACTTTTGGGAGACAGGGGGCGACGGTAATCAAGATTTTGCCCCGGGTGCAAGAGAGGCCAGAAGCGCCAATGATACACAGGAATGGGTGTATCAGCTGTTTTGCCACTAATATATCAAAAATGAATAATGCATGTTTAGAAGTTCACAAAAATTGAAATGCAAACAAGCTATTAATTTCGTTTAACAAAGAAAGAGAGAGAGAGAAAGAAAAAATGTATTGCATTACACAGAAGAAGAAAGAATTCTATTAAACTGTACTTAAATCATCTAATTATAGTTGAAATAATTATAATAATTATAATTTGTTATATTCAAAAACATCTGCTTTTAAACTATTAAAAAATATAATTATTTATGCAACAAAAATATAATATATAATTTAAATAAAAATAATTTAAGAAATTATTATAATTCTGATTATAACAAAATTTTAATTACTCTGAATTCTTTGCTGGATACGACTATCGGTCATTTAGTAATTAACTATTGAAAAATTTCCCCTATCTTTATATTGTTATCTCTAATTCCATGGTTCTTCAGTGTCTTCTTAGGATTTATTTGGGTTTACAAGCCAAATAGTAATAAAATATAAATACTTACAGTATTCTGGAGAGCTTCAATGTCATCATCATCATCATCTGGGGCTGTTACAAAATAAGGACCTAACAAATCTCCCAAACCTTGTTCCTGGGACAGCTTTTTACAAAATAAACAGACCCAAGAATTGTCAAGAATGTCTTTGTCCTCAGTTAGAATTATATTTGCCTTACAGAGACGCTGCTGGTCTTTTATAATCTTCACCAATTTCTTTCCTTTGGTTTCTTCTTCTTGATCTATAAACTTAATTGACTTAATGGAGTTTGATCGACTAGTGATTTTAACTTTAGGCCCTTTTATTTCCACCTGTTTCTCGGTCTTTGATTTACTAGAGGATGGTATGTTAACTTTTCCACCAAATCGAGGATCTATGCTAAGATTTGGCTGATTTCTTGTATCTTGATTCTTCCTCTTTTTCCCTTTGCCTAAAAATGTTATAAAAATATATTAAAAATAATTAATAACAAAGACCATGGCTAAACAGATAGTATAAACAATTATTGTTGAGCTTCATTTAGCCGAGTTTAATTATTTTTGGGATAATTTGTTCTAGTTACAGTGTTCCGTAGATGTATATAGGCGATAGAGGTGAAGGCTTGGCAGATATTTCTGTGAGGATGGGGGGGGGGGAGGCTGAAGCCTCAAAAAGTGTATTTTTAGGCCTATACCTTTGAAATTTCATAGTGATTCCAGATAAATATATTAGACGAGAGAGAGAGAGAGAGAGAGAGAGAGAGAGAGAGAGAGAGGGAGGTGTACGACTTGCCCTAATCTTCTGTCAGTATGAAATTCGACAAGCCTGTAACATAGGTGACTTTTCGTGAGAGCTCCCTTTTTATTGCACAACCATTGTAAGGGTAATATAAAATATTACTACTACTACTACTACTACTACTACTACTACTACTAACATGTCACCTATAAAATATCACCTTGGGATTATTATTGATGAAAATTTATCATTTAAGTACCATGTAAAGTAAAAAACGTAAAAAAAGTAAGTATGAGGGCACTAGACCGTTAAGGTCAAAACTGGCGGTGCTTATCTTCGTTTCGTGGCCCTTCAGCCAGGAAGTGCAATGGGGAGCTGGGGCCAGCCATCCTGTGCTTTCACACACCAGTACCTTGTATCATAGTACCATGTAAAAGCTATAAGTAAAATTCTAGTAGTGTGCTAGTATGCACCACTGATTATACAAGAATATACAGTGCAGTTTGACGTGCACATTGCAAAAAGCGACCAATCCTTTAATATTATATAGCTATAAAGTGATCAAACACGTTTTGAAATTATAATTGTGATTGTATAACGCAACCAGACGGGTTTTGAGACACTTTCATCATAACGTGTTTTTTTTTTTTTTTTTTTTTTAACCAAAAACTAGAAATTGTCAAATTGGGTGTTTCGGAATTTTTTTGTTGGAAGAGCTGTCTATCACCCATTCATTATCCACTGTTCCATTTGTTTGAAGTATGTGCTATCAGACTGGTTTCTGATTTTTTTTGAAAATTGCCTTTAGTCAAGACTAGTTTGTTAGGAATGTGTCACTAGATAGCATTTGTGAATTGGATCGTATGAAGGTGGAGAAAAAAATGGTTTAGTATTTGCGAATTGGACTATATGAACGATATTCATTGAATAATAGGGAAAAACAGAGCTGGATAGTCTTTGCGAATTGGACTATAAGAACGATATTAACTGAATAATAGGAAAAAAAACAGAGCTAGATAGCATTTGCGAATTGGATTATATGAAGGTGGAGAAAAAAGGGTTAAACTGATTATTGGACAATTGCCTTTAGTCAAGACTAGTTTGTTAGGTAAGTGTCGCTGCTAAAGCTAACTCTAATTGCAAAAAAAAGGGACAAGGGATTCGCGAATTGGACTGTACGAACGATCTTATTCAAATAATAGGAAAAAACAGAGCTAGATAACATTTGCGAATTGGATCTATAAGGTGGAGAAAAAAGGGTTAAACCGATTAGCAGTTAAGGTAACCTCGAAGAGCATGTTAACTCATAGCTTATTTATTAAAAATTTGGAACGATATCAATCTATGGAAATGGTTAACGATGATAAAATGGTCTTAGGACTTGACCTAGCTTGACTTCTTCTATGTGTTCTGTATAATACACAAGTGGTGTTTGAACAGTGTTGTCAATTTAAAATAGAGTTTAACGTTATAGTATACTAAAAAGTTGATACTAAGAGAGATGTAGATGGAAAGAAAATAATTTTAATAAAAAAATTCAGAACAAACCTTAGAAATCCTTGCAAATCATGTAGTATGGTGTATGTGAGTACGAACCATCAATGATCATAAGCACCAACTACCCTAACCACCAGAAACCTCAATCCCTCAAAGGTCCCCTATCCCTAAACTCGAAGGGTGCCCCCTCCCTCCAACTTTTTGGCCCCCCCCCCATTTTTTTTTGAATTTTTTGTTGTTTTTTTTAACTTTTTTTTTATTATTTTTTTTAACAAGATATATTTTTTTAAATTTTTTTTTACATGTCTTCGAATGAGATGAAACATACTTAAAACAAAAAAAAAATCACATTTAATATTTTCCAAACTCAAAATGAGAATGGTATAGATACGTTAGTCATGACCTTTACTATTAGAAAAATAATGTTTGTAGTAGCACTTTTTTTTATTGGACTAAATTTTTATGGACTTAGAAATTATTCAACTTTTTTTTACGTATCTTAAAATGACATAAAATATGCTTACGGCTCTAAAATTGTACTCTATACTTGCTCAGAGACACGATGCGGCTTTCCCACTGGTACTTTATGGCGGGTTATTGACACTATCTAGCTTATTGCATGTATTAAATCAGTATTTTTACGCAGTCGAACGATAAACACATAAGTCATATCTTTAAAAAAAGTGAAGATGGAGCATTTTAATAAAGTGTGTTCATATGACAATGTTATTGTAGCATTGAATGCCGACAAGGAGAATTATTTAAACTATGAAACAAGTGCAAGTGGTAGCACTATTGGAAATGTATGCATGCATTGTCATTACAGTAAGGAATTAAATTTATCTTCAATGCCAACTAAATTCACCTTTTATGTTAGTAGTTATGCAAGATTGAAATCTCCATAGAGGATTACGCTTGAAGTGAATGCGAGAATAAAAGTAATAGTTGATTATAGAGGACAATTCCTTGCCACTGTTGAAGGTAACAAACTATATACTGATAAATCATATCGTCAGCTTTCGGATATTAGCATTCAACGGAATATCAAAAAAGAAAGGCCTACTCTTCTACTAATATCATAAACCATATTTTGTCTACGTTCCGAAACTGTTACCTGTGTAAAAATAATGTGATAATAGACAGTGAAATTGCCAGAAAAATAAAAGGGGCATTGGCAGAAAATATCACTATGGAATATAAAGATGAATCGATGAAAAACTAAGTACCAGCAAACGTTACTGCCATTGATCAAACAGTCAATGAATCAAATACTACCAAAAACGAAAAGCATATTGAGCCTGTCGATGACACACCAGTAAAAAATTGTGTATGACTCAAAATGGAATAATGATTATTCTACTGATTACGAACTAAGAGAAGACAATAACTACAATATCGAGAGAGAACATGGTGAACTATTTTATAGAACAGATTCAAAATGTCCAAAGTTGATCATTGATATTGATAATGTATCATAATATATTTTTATATTAATATTCTACATAGCATTATTTCATTAAAAATATATTATGCATTACATTGTTATGTGTTCATTATTTTTATAGTAAGCTAGCATATCAAACGTTTAGAATGTCTATTAAAACATCGGAGATGTAAGAAAAGGAATTTGCATACATCTATTGTCAGACACATGGGGTAACATTGACAAAATCTAGGTATCAGAATGAATAAATTCTTTATTAACATCAGTTGTTGGATATGTCATAATGAAAAAATTGTAAGTAACGAAGTAACAAACTCTTTCTTGAATTCACCTCTTGGATACACAATACAGAAATTTAATTCAGGAAATTATGAAAAAAAAATTGAACAAATTCTTTATTAACATTCTTTATCGATTGAATTCGCTTCCATCAACATCCTTTGTCAGATACATCGAATAAAATTGACAAAATGTAAATATCAGAATGAATAAATACTTTATCAACATCCTTTTTCGGACATGTCGGATAGAATTGACAAAATCTGAGTATCAGAGTGATTAAAATCTAAGTATCAGAGTGATTAAATTCCATATCAACACCCCTTTCTCGGATACATGGGATAAAATTTACTAAATCTAAGTATCAGAGTGAATAAATGCTTTATCAACATCATTTGTCGGGTATATCGGATAAAATTGACAAAATCTAAGTATCAGATTGATTAAATTCTATATCAACATCCATTTCTCGAATAGATGGGGTAAAATTGACAAAAGCTAAGCGTCAGAGTGAATATTTTTTTTTATTAGCATCTTTTGTCAGATACAACGAATATAGTTGACAAAATCTAAGTATCAGAGTGAATAAATGCCATATCAGCATCTTTTGTCGGATATGTTGGATAAAATCGACAAAATCTAGGTGTCAGAGTGAATACATTTTTTTTATCAACACCTTTTGTCAGATACATCAAATATAATTGACAAAATCTAAGTATCAGGGTGGATAAATGCATTATCAACATCATTTGTCGGGTATATCGGATAAAATTGACAAAATCTAAGTATCATATTGATTAAATTCTATATCAACATCCATTTCTCGAATACATGGGATAAAATTGACAAAAGCTAAGTGTCAGAGTGAATAATTTTTTTATCAACATCTTTTGTCAGATACAACGAATATAATTGAGAAAATCTAAATATCAGATTCATGAAATTCTGTATCAGCATCCTTTGTCGGATATGCTGGATAAAATTGACAAAAGCTAAGTGTCAGAGTGAATAAATTTTTTATCAACATCCTTTGTCAAATACATCAAATATAATTGAAAAAATCTAAGTATCAGAGTGATTAAATGCTTTATCAGCATCCTTTCTCGAATATCTCGGATAAAATCTAAGTATCAGAGTGATTAAATTTTATATCAGCATCCCTCTCTCGGATACTTGGGATAAAATTGACAAAATCTAAGTATCAGAGTGAATAATTTTTTTTTTATCAACATCTTTTGTCAGATACAACGAATATAATTGACAAAATCTAAATATCAGATTGATTAAATTCTATATCAGCATCCTTTGTCAGATATGCTGGATAAAATTGACAAAAGCTATGTGTCAGAGTGAATAATTTTTTTTATCAACATCTTTTGTCAAATACATCAAATATAATTGACAAAATCTAAGTATCAGAGTGATTAAATGCTTTATCATCATCCTTTGTCAGATATCTCGGATAAAATCAAAGTATCAGAGTGATTAAATTCTATATCAACATCCCTTTCTCGGATACATGGGATAAAATTGACAAAATCTAAGTATCAGAGTGAATAATTTTTTTTGTATCAACATCTTTTGTCAGATACAACGAATATAATTGACAAAATCTAAATATCAGATTGGTCAAATTCTATATCAGCATCCTTTGTCGGATATGCTGGATAAAATTGACAAAAGCTATGTGTCAGAGTGAATAAATTTTTTTATCAACATCTTTTGTCAAATACTTCAAATATAATTGACAAAATCTAAGTATCAGACTGATTAGATTCTATATCAACATCCATTTCTCGAATACATGGGATAAAATTGACAAAAGCTAAGTGTCAGAGTGAATAATTTTGTTTATCAACACCCTCTTTCTGACGCAAGAAATATATCTGGCAAAATATTAATGTCAGATTGATTAAGTTCTGTATTAGCATCCTTTGCTGGATATGCTCGACAAAATTGACAAAGTCTAAGTGTCAGAGTGAATAATTTTTTTTATCAACATCCTTTGTCAAATACATCAAATATAATTGACAAAATCTAAGTATCAGAGTGTCAGAGCTAAGTGTCAGAGTGAATAACTTTTTTTATCAACATCTTTTGTCAAATACATCAAATATGATTGACAAAATCTAAGTATCAGAGTGATTAAATTCTATATCAACATCCCTTTCTCGGATACATGGGATAAAATTGACAAAATCTATGTATCAGAGTGAATCTAGAAGTCTATATAGTATTTAATAACTCTGATACTTAGATTTTGTCAATTTTATCCGACATATCCGACAAAGGATGTTGATAAAGAATTTAATCAATCTGATACTTAGATTTTGTCCATTTTATCCAACATATCCGATAAAGGATGTTGATAAAGTATTTATTCACTATGGTACTAAGATTTTGTCAATTTTTTCCGATATACTCGACAAAGGATGTTGTCAAAGCATTTATTCCCTCTGACACTGAGATATTGTCAACTATATTCGATCTATCTCTAAATACGTGTCGATAAAAAAATTTATTCACTCTGACACTTAGATTTTGTCAATTTCATTCCATGTATTCAAGAAAGGGTTGTTGATATAGAATTAAATCAATCTGATACTTAGATTTCGTCAATTTTATCCGATATCCCCGGCAAATGATGTTGATAATGCATTTAGAGGATTTTGATAAAGCATTTATTCACCCTGATACTTAGATTTTATAAATTTTATCCCATGTATCCGAGAAGGGGATGTTGATATAGAATTGAATTACTCTGATACTTAGATTTTGTCAATTTTATCCGACATATCAGACAAAGGATGTTGATAATGAATTTATTCACTCTGGTACTTAGATTTTGTCAATTTTATCCGTCATATGCGAAAAATGAATTTTATCCGTCATATGCGACTAACACCTAGATTTTGTCAATTTTATCCGACAGAATCGACAAAGCATGCTGATAAAGCATTTATTAAACCTGACGATTCTATTTTGTCAATTATATTCGTTGTATCTAATAAAAGATGTTGATGAAAAAAATTTATTCACTCTGATACTTCAATTTTGTCAATTTTATCCGACATATCCGACAAAGGATTTTGATAATGAATTTATTCACTCTGATAGTTCGGTTTTTCAATTTTATCCGACGTAACCGACAAAGGATGATGATAAGGTATTTATTAATTCTAATACACAGATTTTGTAGAATGTTAATGAAGAATTTTTTCAATTTTTTTCATAATTTCCTTAATTAAATTTCTGTATTGTGTATCCAAGAGGTGAATTCAAGAAAGAGTTTGTTACTTACTTACTTACTTACAATTTTTTCATAATACATAGATTTTGTCAATTATATTTGCTGTAAATGATAAAAGATGTTGATAAAAAAAATTATTCATTCTGACACTTAGATTATATCAATTTGATCCAATGTATCCGAGAAAGGGATGTTGGTATAGAATATAATCACTCTGATACTTTGATTTTATCCTAGATAGCCGACAAATGATGCTGATAAAGAATAAAATCACTCTGATACTTAGATTTTGTCAATTATATTTGATGTATTTTACAAAAGATGTTGATAAAAAAATATTCACTCTGACACTTAGATTTTGTCAATTTTATCCAGCATATCCGACAAAGGATGCTGATATAGAATTTAATCAATCTGATATTTAGATTTTGTCAATTATATTCGTTGTATCTGACAAAGGATGTCGATAGAAAAAAATTATTCACTCTGAGACTTAGATTTTGTCAGTTTTATCCAATGTATCAGAGAAAGGGATGTTTGATATAGAATTTAATCACTCTGATACTTAGATTTTATTCGAGATATCCTAGAAAGGATGCTGATAAAGCATTTAATCACTCTGATACTTAGATCTTGTCAATTATATTTGATGTATTTGACAAAAAATGTTGATAAAAAAATTTATTCACTGACACATAGCTTTTGTCAATTTTATCCAGCATATCCGAACAAAGGATGCTGATATAGAATTTAATCAATTTGATATTTAGATTTTGTCAATTATATTCGTTGTACCTGACAAAAGATGTTGATAAAAAAAATTACTCACTCTGATACTTAGATTTTGTAAATTTTATCCCATGTATTCGAGAAATGGATGTTGATATAGAATTTAATCACTCTGATACTTAGACTTTATAATAGATATTCGACAAAGGATGCGGATAAAACCTTGAATCACTCTGACACTTTGATTTTGTCAATTATATTTGATGTATTTGACAAAGGTCGTTGATAAAAAAAATTTATTCACTCTGACACTTAGCTTTTGTCCATCTTATCAGGCGTATCCGACAAAGAATGCTGATATAGAATTTAATCAATCTGATATTTAGATTTTGTTAATTATATTCGTTGGATCTGACAAAAGATGTTGATAAAAAGAATTATTCACTCTGACACTTAGCTTTTGTCAATTTTATCCCATGTATTCAAGAAATGGATGTTTATATAGAATTTAATCAATTTGATATTTAGATTTTGTCAATTTTATCTGATATACCCGAAAAATGATGTTGATAATTCATTTATTAACTCTGGTACTTAGATTTTGTTAGTTATATTTGATGTATCTGATAAAAACTGTTGATAAAAAAAATTATTCACTCTGGCGCTTAGATTTTGTCAGTTTCATCAGAGCTTTCTAACATAGAATACTTATAAGGGAAGTCATCACTCTGATGGTTAAGTTTTTTCTAATAAATTCGCTGTTTGTGATAAGAGATATTAGTAAAAAAATTATTCACTCTGACACGTAGTTATTGTCAATTTTATCCCATGTATTCGAGAAATGGATGTTGATATAAAATTTAAATAATCTGATACTTAGATTTTGTCAATTTTATCCGATATACCCGACAAATGATGTTGATAAAGCATTTATTCACTCTGATACTTAGATTCAGTAAATTTTATCCCATGTATCCGAGAAAGGGATGTTGATATGGAATTTAATCACTCTGATACTTCAATTGTCAATTTTATCCGACATATCCGATAAAGGATGTTGATAAAGTATTTATTCACTCTGATATTTACATTTTGTCAATTTTATTTGATGTATCTGACAAAGGATGTTGATGGAAGCGAATTCAATCGATAAAGAATGTTAATAAAGAGTTTGTTCAATTTTTTTCATAATTTCTTGAATTAAATTTCTGTATTGTGTATCCAAGAGGTGAATTCAAGAAAGAGCTTATTACTTACTTACTTACAATTTTTTCATAATGACATATCCAACAACTGATGCTAATAAAGAATTTATTCATTCTGATACCTAGATTTTATGAATGTTATCCCATGTGTCTGACAATAGATGTATGCAAATTCCTTTTCTTACATCTCCGATGTTTTAATAGACATTCTAAACGTTTGATATGCTAGCTGACTCTAAAAATAATGAACACATAACAATGTAATGCATAATATATTTTTAACAAAATAATGCTATGTAGAATATTAATATAAAAATATATTATGATACATTATTAATATCAATGATCAATTTTAAACATTTTGAATCTATTCCATAAAATAGTTCACCATGTTCTCTCTTGATATTGTAGTTATTGTGTTCTATTAGTTCGTAATCAGTAGAATAATCATTATTCCATTTTGAGTCATACACAATTTTTTACTGGTGTGTCATCGACAGGCTCAATATGCTTTTCGTCTTTGGTAGTATTCGATTCATTGACTGTTTGTTCAATGGCAGTAACGTTTGCTGGTACTTTGTTTTTCATCGATTTATCTTTATACTCCATAGTGATATTTTCTGCCAATGCCCTTTTTATTTTTCTGGCACTTTCACTGTCTATTATCACACTATTTTTACACAGGTAACAGTTTCGGCACGTAGACAAGATATGGTTTATGATATTAGTAGAAGAGTAGGCTTTTCTTTTTGTGATCTTCCGTTGAATGCTAATATCCGAAAGCTGACGATAGGATGTATCAGTAAGTAATGTGTTACCTGCAACAGTAGCAAGTTGTCCTCTATCATCAACGATTATTTTTCTGTTGGCATTCTCTTTTAGTGCAATCATCTCTGGAGATCTCAATCTTGCATATCCACCAACATAAGAATTGAATTTTTTCGGTACTCCAAAGAAATTTAATTCCTTACTGTCATGACAATGCATGCATACATTTCCAATAGTGCTACCACTTGTACTTGTTTCATAGTTTAAATACTTCTCTTTGTCGGCATTCAATGCTACAATAACATTGTCATGTGAACACACCTTATTAAAATGATCCATCTTCACTTTTTTTGAAGATATCACTTATGTGCTTATCGTTCCACTGCGTAAAAAATACTGATTTAATACATGCAATAAACTAGATAGTGTCGACAACCCGCCGTAAAGTACTAGTAGGAAAGCCGCTTCGTGTCTCTGAGCATGCATACAATACAATTGTTAGGGCTATAAGTATATTTTATGTAATTTCAAGTTACATAAAAAATAGTCGAATAATTTGAAATTCCAAAAAAAAAAATTAGTCCAATAAAAAAAAGTGCTACTACAAACTTTATTTTGCTAATAGTTAAAGTCACGAGGATCATATCAAAACCATTCTCATTTTGAGTTTGGAAAATATTAAATGTGATTTTTTCTGTTTTAAGTGTGTTTCATCTCATTCGAAGACATGTAAAAAAAAGTTGAAAAAAATATATCATGTTAAAAAAAAAGTTAAAAAAATTCAAAAAAAATAGGGGGGGGGGGGGCCAAAAAGTTGGAGCGAGGGGGCACCCTTCGAGTTTGGGGATAGGGGACCTTTGGGGGGTTGAGGTCTCTAGTGGTTAGGGTCGTTGGTCCTTGTGATCCTTGATGGTTCGTACTCACATACACCTTACTACTTGATTTGCAAGGATTTCTAAGTTTTGTTCTGAATTTCATTATTAAAATTCTTTTCTTGCCATCTACATCTCTCTTAGTATCAACTTTTTAGTATACTATAACGTTAAACTCTATTTTAAATTGACAACACTGTTCAAACACCACTTGTGTATTATACAGAATACATCGAAGAAGTAAAGCTAGGTCAACTCATAAGGCCATTTTTTAATCGTTAACGATTTTCATAGATTGATATTGTTCCTAGTTTATAATAAATAAGCTATGAGTTAACCTGCTCTTCGAGATTACCTTAACTGTCAATCGCTTTTACCCTTTATTCTCCACCTTCATATGATCCAATTCGCAAATGTTATCTAGCTCTGTTTTTTTCCCTATAATTCGAATAAGATCGTTCGTACAGTCCAATTCGCAAATCCCTTATCCCTTATTCTTGCAATTAGAGTTAGCTTTAGCAGCGACACATTCCTAACAAAATAGTCTTGACTAAAGGCAATTATCCAATAATCAGTTTAACCCTTTTTTCTCCACCTTCATACGATCGATTTCGCAAATGCTATCTAGCTCTGTTTTTTCCCGATTATACAATTAATATCGTTCGTATAGTCCAATTCGCAAATGCTATCTAGCGCTGTTTTCTCCCATTATCCAATTAACATCGTTCGTGTAGTCCTGTTTAAGATCGCTATACCCTTTTTTTATATACCTTAACGAGATACAGTTCACAAATGCTATCAAACGATACATCCCGAACAAACTAGTCTTGACTAATGGCACTGGTTCAAAAAATAAGAAACCAGTCTCATGGTAAATGCTTAAAAGGAGTGGAACCGTTAATATTACATGGGTGATAGACAGCTTTTCCTAAAAAGTCATTTCTAAATACGCAATTTGAAAATTTCTAGTTTTTTGTTAAAAAAAAACAAAAAAAAAAAATGTTATGATTAAAGTTTATCAAAAAACCGTCTGGTTGCGTTACACAATCACAATTATACTTTCAAAACGTGTTTGATCAATTTATAGCTATATAATATAAAAGGATTGGTCGCTTTTTGCAATGTGCACGTCAAACTGCACTGTATATTCTTGTGTAATCAGTGATGCATACTAGCACACTACTAATACTATCGCGGAATTTAGGGATTATCCGTAAACTAAAACACTTTTTTCCTTCATATGTTTTACGGTTATTATATTTTTCTCTGATACATTTTGATATATTTTTGATATATTTATATACATTTGATATATTTTTTTACTGTTCGTCTGTATGGCTTGGTAATTTCCCTTCACTACCTCGCCCAATACGTGAACTGCAGAATAATGCCATTAGATCATTTTGGGAAATAGGGAACCGAGATCCGGTCAGCTGGATTGCGTGATTTTTATACACTGGTTTTTATGTATAAGTATTGTTATGGGTGCCTTCCAGACTGTTTTACAGGAATATTTCGAGAAAGGTCCATGTTCATTGCGGGGATAAGGTCCATGTTCAAGTGGAGATAGGCCTATTGAGGTTCCTCGCCTAGTTTATAGTAGGACTGCTTTTTCAATTATTTATAGAGGGGCTAAGCTGTGGAATAAGCTTGTCCCAAGTACCAAGGAATTATCCATTAGTCAATTTAAATCTGAGCTAAGCATGGAGTTGCTTGGTAAGTATACCTTCGAAACAGATTGAGATTGATTGAATTAAATTTGACAGTAATTTTTTTTTTTTTTTTTTTGGGATCATGTTATGTGTGTATGAATTATTTATGTAAGTTTATTTTTCGGTACACGGTTTCATCCTTCTGCTTATTATAGATCATACTTGTTATTTTTTTTCTTTTTTTTGTTTAAACCTTTTTCTTCTATTTTGTTTTATTTTTTATTAGTAGCATACCCTCGCAAGCGACGCTTTTGGTGTGCTATCGATTGATTTTGTCTCTGTTTTTGTTTTTTTTTGGATAATAAATTACTATTACTACTTATTAAAATATTAATGTTTACGCTTACCTGCAGAGAATAGGGTGGGGTTTGGGGAGGGGAGGGAAGTAAGCTAAAAAAGGATTTATTCCAAGAAGTCTCCTTGAAAACCGTAAAAATGATGACCTTAAGATTCTTTTTTATGTTTCTGACTCTACCTCTCTGACTCTTTCCTCAAAGTAATAAAAAAAAATCCAATGTCAAAGAAAAGCCGAAAATAGACAAGTTATATGTAGAATATAAGAAATTATAATGAAAACCGTTAGAATCCTGAGATACGATGTGGCATAGACTCGCCGGTTGCCTTGGGTACGTGCCTTCGGAGTGAGTACGTACCACACTGCTATACATGATGTTCGACATAAAAACGAAAAAAAGAAAAAGAGAGATAAAACAACAAAAATAAACAGTGCGACATTCAGCTAATGGAAAAAAGATAAAGTATATATTTTGGAAAAATTCTCCCCCAATCCAATCTCAATTTAAAAAAAATGACGGAAAAAAAGTAAATAAAAAAATGCTTACCTGCACCTAATTGGGTGGGGTTTGGGGAGGGGAGGGAAGTAAGCCAAAAAAGGATTTATTCCAAGAAGTCCCCTTGAAAACCGTACAAATAATGACCTTAAGATTCTTTTTTATGTTTCTGACTCTACCTCTCTGACTCTTTCCTCAAAGTCATTAAAAAAAATCCACAAAAGGAGTTTTTCAAAGAAAATTAAAGAGCTATATTAAGCAAAAGAAGAGCAGAAAGAAAGTCAAACAATTTTTCAAGCGCAAAACATCTGTAAATCCCGAATGTAATTAATTGATTAGATTTAATGTTTGAAAGTAGAATAGTCCGAAAAGAAGTATTCTACTACCAAAACAAGTAGAAGTAGAAAAACTGCTTGGGTACCATAATGGTAAACGGCTCGTGTCTGGGCTATCCTTTGTTGTCGTCAATCCCTGGAAGATGTCTTGAAAAACTCTCGTAGACACTAGCGACATGAGTGCCCCTAGCGTGGACTTTGGAACTAAAATTTCTGATGTCAACCATTATTATGAATTTTAATCCTTCCCAATAACAAATACTATATGTGGACAATGTGCAAATTGCGTAGCTTACAGCCCTTGTCCTGGGGGCTATGGGGGGAGGGTTGTCATCCCCAAAGGCATAGTTGCCGGACTTCTCAACTATACTGAATCCAATGGCTGTCTCAAAATTTTGATCGGATTTCTTTGGAGAAAAAAGTATCGTCGGATGGGGACTTGTTACCATAATATCTTTTTGGTCACTTAAAAAGACACAAGAACTTTTGGTTTCCGTTCGAATGAACCCTCTGTCAATATTACAGGACCATTAGTTCGATAAGATCATCCATGGGAAAATGTTCACACATTTTTGTAGATATAAGCTTGAAACCTCTGCAGATAGGTTCTTTAACATGCTGAATCTAATATTGTTTTTTTTATTCATATCGCTTGACATCTTGGGGTGGGTTATCCACCATTTTCAAAAATGAGGCAAATTTTCTGAGGCTCATAGCTTTTCATGGGTAATATTAGACTTAGTGAGTTTTATATATTTAGAATCAACGTATAAAGTCATATCTTTTGTTGTATCTATTCTCAGTAAAATTTCATTTTTTAAAGTTTCGGTTACTATTGGGCCGAGTCGCTCCTTACTCACAGTTCGTTACCATAAACCATTTGATTTTAATTAAAGTCATGTTTGCCACGGCAGTGTCAAACTCGTGAAGATCAACAGAAAGTTTTTTTGTAAACCGCGTGTGTGTTTTTTTTGAAAGTTTTTTCTTCTTATTCTTTTTCCTGGGGATGATAGCATTGAACCAATGGTCCTAGGTTACCGAGGGGGAGGGCTCATTCGATCAAAAATCTCGTTCTCTTTTTAACTAGCAGAAGAGATCACGCCACAGCAATTGGTGTTTGCTGCCATCTTGGGGGAGGGGGGGAGCAAAACAACAGTTTTGAATCATTAAGGCTTGATAGTATCCTCCTTAGTGAGAAGAGTAACATTTATTGTAGTTCTCGTATACTTTAAGTTTAAACCAATAAAAAGTTTTCACATTTCTAAGAACAAGGGGAGGCTGGAAAATAGGGTAGTAACTGAAGAGAAACTTGAACTGTGTTATAGTCGCATTATACCAGGCACGGAATCTAAATACTGGACAACATCTTAACCTAAATGAATTGTTCTCTTCTGAATTTTCTCAGAGAAAAAAAGTTACAGATCAATTCTAATTTTTTACAAAGAAAAATAAAAAGTTCCACTTAAGTTCTGGATTTTCTCAAGTACGTGAAAAAGTATAAAATTCTGTTCTAAATTTTTCGTAGAAGATGGAAAAAGTTATACTTGGATTGTGAATATTCTCCATGAATAGAAAAAAGGTTTCACTTTAATGATGAGTTTTCTCACCAAAGTGAAGAAAAGTTCAAGTTCTCTTCTGAATTTTCTCAAACAAATGAAAAATAAATTTTTTCCGTGGACAATAGAAAAAATTTATACTATGATTCTGAATTTTTCCACAAGGATAGAAAAAGTTCTACTTTAATTCTGAGTTTTCTCAAAGAAGTGAAGAAAAATTCCAAGTTCTCTGCTGAATTTTCTCAAGGAAAAGAAAAAAGTTACAGTTCAATTCTAATTTACACTAAAGACGATAAAAAGAAAGTTTCCACCTCAGTTCTTAATTTTCTCAAAGATATAAAAAAAATTCAAGTTCTGTTCTAAATTTTTCCGTAGAAGATAGAAAAAGGTCATATTTTGATTGTGAATATTCTCCGTGATGATAAAAAGTTCCACTTTAACTCTGGTTTTTTCTCAACGAAGTGAATAAAAGTTCAAGTTTTCTTCTGAATTTTCTCAAAGAAAAAAAGTTACAGATCAATTCTAATTTTTTCCAAAGAAAAATAAAAAAGTTCCAGTTCAGTTCTTAATTTTCTCAGACATGAAAAAATTTAAAGTTTTGTTCTAAATTTTTCGTTGAAGATTGAAAAAAGATATAGTTCGATTCTGAATATTTTCCATGAATAAAAAAAGGGTCCGATTTAATTCCGAGTTTTCTCAAAGAAGTGAAGAAAGTTCAAGTTCTCTTTTGAATTTTACCCCAAAGAAGAGAAAAAGTTCCACTTTAATTCCGAGCTTTCTCAGGCAAACTGAAGAAAAGTTTAAGTTCTCTTCTGAATTTTCTCAAAGAAAAGAAAAAAGTTACAATTTAATTCTAATTTTTTCAAGGAAAATAAAAAAGCTTTCACTTCAGTTCTTAATTTTTTCAAAGATATAAAAAATATTTAAAGTTCTGTTCTAAATATTTCTGTAGAAGATATAAAAAATTTATATTTTGATTGTGAATATTCTCCATGAAGATAAAAAGTTCTATCTTATTTCTGAGTTTTTTCAATGAAGTGAAGAAAAGTTCAAGTTCTCTTCCGAAAAATTTTCAATGAAATGAAAAAATTTACAGTTCAATTCTATTTTTCCAAAGAAAATAAAACAGGTTCCACTTCAGTTCTTAATTTTCTCAAAGACATAAATAATTTAAAGTTTTGTTCTAAACTTTTTTGTTGAAGATAGAAAACAGTTATACTTTGATTGTGAATATTCTCCGTGATGATAAAAGTTCCACTTTAATTCTGAGTTTTTATCAAAGAAGTGAAGAAAAGTTCAAGTTCTCTTCTGAATTTTCTCAAAGAAAAAAAGTTACAGATCAATTCTAATTTTTTTTCAAAAGAAAATAAAAAGAAGTTCCACTTCAGTTCTGAATTTTCGCAAAGACGGGAAACAAGTTTTGAGTTTCCTCTGGAGTTGACATCGTACCCTAAAAATAATGGAAACAAAGAAGAAGTAATGCATTTAAATATCTTTATTGATATTATTACATGATGAGTATCATCATAAGAAAATGAACTATGATATCAAAAATGGAATAAGTATCATATCACAAGAAAACATTACGAAAAATTTTTTGTACGAAGTGTTTAACGAAGAAGCTGAAAATAAAAAGGTTCCACTGCAGTTCTGAATTTTCGCAAAGACGGAAAACAAGTTTTGAGTTTCCTCTGGAGTTGACATCGTACCCTAAAACAAACTGAAACAAAGACGAAGTAATGCATTAAAATATCTTTATTGATATTATTACATGATGAATATCATCATAAGAAAATGAACTATGAAACCGAAATGGAATAAGTATCATATCACGAGAAAACATTACGAAAATTTTTTTGTACGAAGTGTTTAAAGATTTGATGATCTTTAAAACACACCGTTGGTTAGTCATGGATGTGATGGGAGTTATAATAATTCACCATTCACCGCCCACTTGGTGTTATCCCAATCTATATCATGAGTTTTGTTGTTGTTCTTCTTCTTTCTGGGATATCGTAAGCATATATTCGAGAAGGAATATTTATCGGAACCCATCTGCTAAAAAATTGAACTTCGTCCTCAGGATTGTGTATTTTATTCGAAATTACCTCACAATTAAAATATTCCAAATTGAATAATGGAATATCCGATTTGCATTTGACAATTAAAAGATTATCAGTGGGTACATTGCCTTTCACATAGCCTATAGTGCAGTCACACCAAAAAAACTACATATTTCTCCAACTTCCTGTTGTACAGTGGATAGATCCTTCCCTCCTTCATAGAATTGGGAATCACCCTTTCATATAAACCTATTTTGTGTATAATCCGTAATGTTGTACTCCACATGTCTCTATTGTAAGCATACATATTGTAGTTGATGTACCAGTGATAACAAGAGACTTCACTACGATCAGTAGTCAGCAATAAAATTGCACATTCAAAAATTACACCATAAGCTGACTTCTTTAAACCAATGAATTCACAATCGAGAACAGCGTATATCTTTGAAATTTCTGTATTATATTGATTCAACTGATAACCAAATTCAATTTACTGACTGAGATACTAACTATGTATCGGGTTTTTTATATCCACGCGCCAGAGTAACTGTTTTCCGGGAGAAGTAAAGAGCGAGGTTGAAACATAAAACGGAGAAAAATTGGTTTGGATTATAGTTGTTTTTTCATTGAGTAACAGTCCGTGCATTTTCAATGTTTCCGATAAATTATGATGTAACAGATTCAGTATGTTGGATAATCCTATGGTATGATGTTTTAATCTATGTCACCCATGGTGACCTAACCTAAATGAATTTAATTTAAAAGCCGTTAACTTAATGTAACATAACCTAGTGATGATATGATACAATCATTGAATAAATGAAACCTAAAATGAACAAAAATTAAAAAAAAAATAACTGTAATAGGCTTTGAAATAACCTTTATTTCTATGAATGAACGGTGAAGCATAAAACAAACAGAAATTACTATCATTGAATAAATGGAACATAAAAGGAACAAAGTTCCGTTCTAAATTTTTCAGTAGAAGATGAAAAAACTTATGCTTTGATTGTGAATATTCTCCATGAAGATAAAAAAGTTCCACGTTAATTCTCAGTTTTCTCACCGAAGTGAAAAAAGTTCCAAGTTCTCTTCTGAATTTTCTCAATGAAAAGAAAAAAAGTTACAGTTCAATTCTAATTTACACTAAAGAAAATAAAAAAAGGTTCCATTTTAGTTCTTAATTTTCTCAAAAATATAAGAAAATTTAAAGTTCTATTCTAAATTTTTCCGTAGAAGATAGAAAAAAGTCATACTTTGATGATAAAAGTTCCACTTTAATTCTGATTTTTCCACTTAACCTAGTGCAAGTTAACCTAAATAAGTCATAGAATCTCCATGAAAATTAAGTCTTCAGATTCAACATGTTGGAGAACCCTATAGTATGATGTTTCAATCTATGTCACCCATGGTAACCTAACCTAAATGAATCAAACTCTTATTTTTCTAACAGTAAAAGTCACGACTAAAATATTTATATCATTCTTACTTTGAATTAGGAAAATATTAAATGTGAATTTCTTATGTTTTAAGTATGTTTTATCTCATTCGAAGACATGTAAAGAAAAAGCTGGAAAAAAATATATCATGTTAAAAAAATTAAAAAAAAGTTAAAAAAAAACTTCAAAAAAAAGTATAAAAAAATGGGGGGATGGGGGCCCCAAACAGTTGGAGAGAGGGGGTCCCTTGAAGGTTGGGGATAGGGGACATTTGGAGGTTGAGGTCCTTGGTGGTTAGGGTCATTGATGGTTGCGGTCCTTGATGCTTCAAACCTATAACCATCTCACTAGTTGATTTCTATGGATTTATAAGAATTATTCTGAATTTCTTTATTAAAATTCTTTTCTTGGCATTAACATCACCATTAGTATCAGCTTTTTAGTATACTATAATGTTAGAGCATATTTTATATTGACAACACTGTTCAAATGGTACTTGTGCATTATACAGAACACATCCGAAAAGTAAAGCTAGGTCAAGTCACAATGTTATCTTGTTATTGTTAATCGTTTCCGTAGATTGATGTCTAGGATTCTATTCCAAGATTACTATACATAACCTATGAGTTGATAAACACGTCAAGCTTACCTTAACCGATGAGAAGTTTAACCCTTTTTTATCGCTTTCATGCATTGCGATTAGAAATGTTTCTATGCTCCTTTTCGTCACTATTATTTAATCATGGATTAAGATCATTCATTGCAGAGTTATGCAAATGCTATTTTTCGCAAATTGAGTTAGCTTTTACACAAATGATATAACTTTCAAGTTGAAACAATTATGACTCTATTATACCATTCATCGTTCTGTAATTACCCTTCATGCATTCTTAACCAAACCTGATGAGATGCCTTTAAGCCTGAGGTTATTAATCTCTTTGACAAGTTTTGACTCAGAAAGATGTCCGACTTGCCTGTATCGCTAGTAGAAATATTATTTTATAGTAAAAAAAAACCTTGGTTCAGAAAATAGGTGTTGACACAGAAACCAGTCTGGTCACTTTATACCATCTTTTCCCTGAATATCTACTTCCAAAATATAACATGTTTGTTCGCTATATAGGACCATAATATAGAGGGTTTGGTCGTTTTATACAACCTCCGTTCAAATCAATAGATGCATGGTCTTGTAGGTGTCAAATATATAGATGCATGGTCTTGTAGGTGTCAAATATATAGATGCATTACTACTAGCAACATTAAAACTCCAAACGAACAGAAATTATTCTATGTATGAAGGGTTGCCCCCTTCTCAATACCTTGCTTTTTACGCTAAAGCTGTTAGCTCTTTTAAAAAGATTCATATTCTAAATAAACGGCCCCCATTTTTCAGTAGCCACTCTTAAAGAATTGGGACAGTGTCAGACTTTAGCGTAAAGAGCAAGATATAGAGAAGGGGCAACCCTTCATATGTGGAATAATTTATGTTCGTTTGAGTTTTAATGTTGCTCCTTAGCCTACTTTCAGTTAAAAATAACTTGTTTTTTTTAATTAAATTTCTGATATTTTTTAGATAATGCCGGTAAAGCTGGCTCACCCTCCATAAAATATGCCCCCCGCTCTCACGAAAAACTCCTCCGTGGAAATTTCATCAAATGTAAAGTGCACCCCCCTCCCCACAAAATTCCCTCCAGACAGCTCTATCCTCGCTGAAAATCCCCCTCCCCGTAAAAATGCTTGCGAACGATTTAGCCTGAAAAATTTTAAGATTTTAATCTCTAATCGGTTTCTCGATCAGTTCAAAATACTCCCTTCCGTGAAAATTATTTCCCGGAAATCAAAACACGCGGAAAATAGCCCCCGGATAATTCCCCCACAACATCTCCACATGAAAAAATTGGCAAAGAGAATATAAGAAAATTAAAAAGAATTTCGTATTGTAATTTTGTCAAATCCCCCCAGTGTAAACATTTCCCTGGAAAATTCACCCCCAGGAAATTTCCCTCTCCAAGGAAGATTCTCCATATAAAAATCCACCCCAAGGTAACCCCCCCCCCCAAAAAAAAAATGTCTGTATACTTCAAATAACAATTACTATGCGTAAACAATTTGGCAAATTTGATAACTTACAGGCCTCTCCCCACGGAATTTGGGGGGTCATTTTACACCTAAAGACATAGTTATTGGATCTTCAACTATACTGAACAAAATGGATATCTCAAGATTTTGATCAGATAACTTTGAAAAAAAATGGGCGTGGGAGGGGGGCCAGTTGCCCCCCCCGCATCTTTTTGGTCACGTAAAAAGGGCGCTAGAACTTTTATTTTCCGTTCAAATACAGCCTCTCCCGATCTTCTAGGATCATTATTTAAATATGATCACCCCTGGGAAAAAAACAAACCAAAAAATAGATCGGGTCCAAAACCCCTAATTAAATCTCACAGGGTTATGGACCCGGGGTTAGGTGACATTTTTTGTTTGTTCAAGTAAATATAGCCTTCACTTTTGAAAGATTCCCATTTATACACTGATTTTAAGAAGAGAGTGACGCATGGTTTCACTACAGGCATTCGCTTTCTGGTGTTAAAACGCCAGTGCTGGAAGTTTGTTTAATATGTCAGTTTGTTTCTTACTTATCAATTTATACATTTTCTCTTTTTCTTCTTCGTGTGTTTAGTTGTCGTATTTTTTAGGTTTGTTATTTTAAAAAACAAAAATTTCGTTTTTTCGTTGTTTTTTTTCCATTGAGAAAGGCTCCCGGACGTGGGACC
Organism: Artemia sp. Qi Xiang Cuo; assembly: GCF_049724085.1. NCBI lineage: Eukaryota > Metazoa > Arthropoda > Branchiopoda > Anostraca > Artemiidae > Artemia > Artemia sp. Qi Xiang Cuo. Next base: position 41,735,928 of record NC_142794.1, read on the forward strand.
GAAATATTCGGAATATTTTTTAATTAAAATGTTTATTTGTTTTTATTTATTTTTGTTTCACTGCTTTATTAAAATTAATACCCTTTTTTCTTCGCTTAATTTTTCGAAAATGGAAAAACAGTGTAGTCTAAGAAATTACTGAAAATTTCAGTTTATAAAAAAAAACAATACATGTTTTTCAGGAACGGTTATTACAGTTATTACAAAACAATACATGTTTTTCAGGAACGTTTGTTTTTCGATGAACAAAAAGCTGTTTTTACTTGGTTGACTTCGCCTCAAAAAGCCATAATGAAGACAGAGCTTTATAAATCGCCTACTGACTAGCAGAAACTAGAAGGCTACTGTAACAAAAGAGACCTGTTTAAGGGCTCGTCTGAAAGCTAACTTTTATACCTAATCACTTTTTATAAGCATGACAGCACATTCACATAAAGTGCACTTTTGATTGTTTTCGCTATTTTTTTTTCAAATTAAATAAAGTGCCCTTTCCAATGGAATGACCACAAAAAGGTGTTTTTCAAAACATAGGCAAGAGCAACAAAATAAGGGGGCAATAACGTCCCTTCCCCTCAATTACCGCCGTTAGAACTAACACACAGGCTTAATCATAGAGTGAAATTTAAAGGTTCAACTCAAAACTGTTGATCAATCGAGTTTAAGTTTTGGTGGCTTTTTAGTTGAAAACTTTTTGGTTTTAGTTAATTTGTTTTCGCAATAATCTTTTACTTTTAAGATGAGTAGGCTATTTATGATACTTACTAACAGGGATTGGAGGGGGAGTATACGAGAGGGGTTCTTATAAACCTCCAGTTAAGGGCTTTGGACCATATTATTGCAATGGTACCGTTGCATGCTTCTAAACTCCTCCACTTAAGAAGTGGCACCAAAAGTGCTGTTTTTAGTGCTAGGCTATATGGCACTTATGGATAATGAAATTGATAAAAATCAGGAAGATATGAGGAGTAGTCTTAAAATGAGCCCTACCGGGATATGCTTTAAAAAACGAGTGCATCAGTAGTAATCAACATTATACTTCTGGACCTTGTATACACCTTTTCAAAGAGATTCAGAGCTCCCTCACATTCCGGGCCAACCAGACATGGTCTTATACTTTTGAGGACTTGTCTTTCATTTTGATGAAGGACAAGTTGTTCTGACGCAATTTACCCGATTTCTAATTTAAGGTATATACGTGTCTTTTTAGGGTAAATCCCGTGTTAGAAAACCTGCGTGTCTTGTTTAGCTGTTAATATATTCAATTATTTTTTGTATATATTCAGCTTTCAGATTAGGATTTTCAACAGTTTGAATCGGTCATTCAACCTATCAGTATCGGTATTTTAGCGATCATTTACATAGATATGGAACATTCTAAGCAGCATCTGGTGAGTAAAATTTTTTCGTTACTATAATAAAAAGAAATTGTCTCGTCATTAAGTTAAGGAAGAAATTCCTTCCTTACACCTTTTTTTTCACCATGTTTTTACCTCTTTTAAAAAGCTTCCTTCTTTTAAATATTAAACAGTCCATGCATTTCAATTTTAGTAAATATTCAAAAAAAAAAGAGAGGCATGTTCACTTTGATTTTGGTTCATTGTATATGAAAAATTAAAATAGAATTTGCATATTAGTTTCGACAGATATGAAAGGTCGCCTCCCCCCTCAATATCTTGCTCTTTACACTAAAGTTCGAATTTCGTTCGAATCACAAAGGTTGTTCTTCCTTTTTTTTCTGTGATTTTAAGTATTTCGTTATTTAGGTATATAACTTTCAAAAACTTTGCATATAATTGTCAACTTTTTTTGTGTTTCGATACAATGAAATTGAAGGTCCAATGTGCTCTTTTAATATTTTGAATAAGTAAGAATTGAGCTAGGTAATTAAATTTTGTCTTTTTTTTTTATTTCAAATTTTAACGGTTTAGTACCATGATATTCGTAATTTAGGTATATAAGTTTTTAAAAAAAACTTTGCATATATAAAAAAAAATATATAATTGTCAACTTTTCGTGTTTGTTACTATGGAATTGAAGGCCTAATGCCCCCCCCCCCGTTTTGTATTTACGCGAAGGAACATTTGAGCAGAAAAATATTAATTTATAAAAAGTAGCAGGCATTCTAAAGCACTAATAGATTGAGCGCTACGAGTTTCAGAATCGACTTTATAGGTTAAATTATATCACGGAAAGAGGGTTATAAAATCATCCTTCCCTCCAAACTCAAAATTTTCAAAAATTATACTTCAGAAGCTTTTTTAAATATTTGTAAAGCTTTAAGACATAGAGCACTACAAACATCAGAATTGACTTTATAGGTCAAAATATATTATGGGAAGATGTTTTTTGAAATCACCCTTCCCTCCTTCCAAACTCAAAATTTTCCAAATTTTACTTTAAAAGCTTTTTAAATATTTCTAAAGTGCTTAAAACACCGGAATAAACTTTAGAGGGCAATTTATCTGTAAAAGAGGGCGTATTACTAATTTTTTTCTTCTTTTTTAAGAATGTTTAGGTGGATTCATGCCCTCCCTCTGAAAAGAGACCAAGATTGGGTGATATCACATCAATGCAAGCTGCAAGGCCAACAGTAATCAGATTTGCTAATTCCAATACACGTTCGTTGGACCAGCCAGGAGTTTCTATGCAACCTGGCAAGAAATTCGAGTCAGCCTCATCTGATCAAGATGGAGGGAATACTCCTCTTCACGCCTTGTCAGGGACTTCTGATGTACAAGTACAGCCAGAATTTTTAAATGTATATATTTTTTTTCCGTATTTTTTTTTCAAAATTAAGACAAATTTTCTCAACCACATAACTTAAATTTGTTTCTAAACTATTCTATATTCTTTCATTAACCAAATCAGGAATATATAAAAGAGTGGTTGTAACAAAGGAGTACCAAATAGCTCATAAAACTTTACCTGTAATTTCTCTTTTTAGCAAAAAATCCGATTATTTCATTAAATCACTTCTATATAAACAAATCGCTATTTCATTATTGTCAGTTGAACAGTCGTTCTTAAACTAGGCTAGCTTTTGTATGTATTTAATCCGTTTATCAAATGTCCCATCGAGAGGGGTGAATTTTTAATCCTACAGGCTTAAATTTTGAATTTTAACCATTCATTACAAAAGTGAGTCTCAAATAACATGTATTGCTTTTTTTTCGTATATTCAATAATTCCAATGCTTTACTAAATATAAACTGAATTATATTTCAACCTGTCAAAAATTATTAGAAAATTGAGAATTTTTTAAGTCGAAATTCAAACATCGCATAAATTTTTTCAACAGCGCATTTCTATCTGACACTGTTTTCGCAGCACGTTATAGACTAAATGAATATAGGCTAAGGGGTTAGAAACGCAATTTCAACCTGTAAGAATATTTCAACGTGTGTGTGTGTGTGTGTGTGTGTGTGTGTTGTGTGTGCGTGTGTTTGTGTGTGTGTGTATGCATGTGTGTGTGTGTGTGTGTGTGTGTGTGTGTGTGTGTGCATGCATGTGCGCATGTGTACATGTGCTATTAACAAAATTTGCCCTAAAAAAGGATCATCCAAACATTTTAATTGTGCTTTAATTATTGATATGGAAGGAGAAAAAAGTTTTTCGCTAAAAGAGATTTATTTAGATCAGGTTAACTACACCCGACGCTTCAATCAAAACTATTGCTAAATGACATAGTAAAGTTTGGATTTTCGAGAAAGTTACGAGAACACCAGCATTCAATATATGGGATTCATGGCCATTAACCGAAGCAGAAGAACAATGTTTCATAGAACATACTGCATCGGTTGAATGATGGTCTGATTTTATTGAGAATTATAATCAAGAGGGACAAGCACTAGAGCTGGATCCCTATTTTGCATTTTTATTCTGAATTTTTTTTTTAATAAAACCATTAGTTTTATATATCATTCTCTTGTTCTAACTTATCCTCTAAGAATAAA